>NW_027175843.1:12735339-12932839 GCF_023055335.1 Clinocottus analis
ACAGTCTAATAATATACTATTTACCACAAGGGTGACACAAGGGTGACAAAAAGCTGTAAGTTATCCGAACTGAGAAGCTGAAACTTGGAAATGTGTGTCATTTTGGCTTGAAAATGTATTTAAATTATTAACAGATTGTCAAAATAGTTGCCAATTAATTATCTGTCAATCAACTAATTAATGAATTGACTCACTGTGAGCTCGTTCTAACATTTCATGTGTTGTCCTGTGGACACCTGAGTCAAAGTCAGCCCACAGTTTAATCATTTAAAGCGTGCGTGGTCGCAGTGGGAAGCAAACCCATAACTGTGGCAGCGTTAGCTCCGAGTCTTCCCAAGGTGTGACCCAGTGGTTACACTTTATCACCGATAACTTGCTTTGTTTGGGCTGTCGTGTCGAAGTTAAATCCGTTATTGTGCCAGTGGCGGAGAGGCTATTGTGTTCAGCAGCTCCTGTCTGTTGAGGCAGCTGTTGGTCTGGAGGGAAGCCAGTGTGCTGATGGCTGTAATGGATTCACACAGAGAAGAGACTCTTTGGGTCACCGCGGGAACCTGGACACGTGTCTGATTCACCTATACAGCAATAACAAAGACTCTCTGTTGGCATGTGTAAAAGTGGCTCGGACATTTGTTAACTTTATCCTGTGCTTTTTTTCCCCTCTCGCTCTGTTTCACAGTGAACACGGACACAGAAACAGCGGTGGTGAATGTTACGTACGCAACCAAGGAGGAAGCGAAAGAGTAAGCAGCACAAATAATGACTCTCATTCAGCCAGTTACCAAGAGAAAGGCTTGTGATGTACCTGTGTGCTCACAGACAAGAAGCTTTGTTTCCCTACTGTCTGTGTACTTTGTGCGTACCTGGAGAATTCAAAAGTACATCGACAAGGATCAGGGCCAAGTCATTCAGAGCTTCACACTTTATGGGTGTAATCAAACACAGAGACACACATGGAAGTTGCTTCTTCGTTAATGTTTGAGAGGACGGCAATAAAAAACAACAACTTTTCTTCGAGCGTACATTCACTTGACGCTAAATGTAGCTTGTCCTCTCCATGACGCACACAGTGGAGGAATTTTAAAAAGTCGCCTTAGCTTAGTCTTAGTTTGTGAAGGTGAAATATGTCAGAGAGAGAACAAATACATCTTTTTATTGTCTGCAACAGGTGATCACCGAAAGCAGGAAGAGATTTTATTCTTTCAATATCTAAATTGATAACATTAACACTGCATGTCCCGGTAAGCTATTCCAGTGAGACACAGCCTCTATAAGGAGAACGCAGCTATCATGAATGTTATTTGATACAACTTTTCCAACTACGACGAGTCAAAATGTCGACAGTGACAAGAAAAAGGTCTAATCAGCTGAGACTCAGTAGACAAACTGGGCTGTGTCAACGGCATTCCTTACTGATGTTATGCTGTCACGTGCTGTTTACTTGTTTGACGAAAAAGAGAGCAAAGAGTTTGAGCTGTTTTCCTATTGTTAGAACGTTTCAGTGCATCATGTACACACATAGTTAAAAGCAAGTTTATCTGAAGAAGTTAGATTTTGTCACATTTTGAAAGTAATCAGCTTTTGCCAACTCATTTTATTCTTATTTCCTTCTCCCCCCCCCCCCCCCAGAGCTATTGAGAAGTTAACGGGACACCAGTTTGAGGACTACTCTTTCAAGCTGTCATATATTGTGGACATGGACGCTGCTCCGCCCGACCAGGCTCCCCGCACGAGGCGCGGAGGACGATCGTCCCGGGACCAGGGCAACTGTCCGCCCGGGCCATCAGGAGACTTTGGCGCTCCACGCACCAGACAACACGACTTTCCTTTGCGCATGCTTGTGCCTACTCAGTATGTGGGAGCCATCATTGGCAAGGAGGGCCTCACCATCAAGAATGTCACCAAACAGACGCAGTCCAAGTAAGCTTACTCTGATGAACTGGCCTGGTTGCTGCTACTTTTTTATGATTATTTTATTAACTTCTCAAACAGCTCTGCTTTTTTTTTTAGCTGGGGCTTGAATGAAATGGGCCTTTTGGCCCTGTGTATTGAAGCTAGCATTTGAAAACCAATAGTCTGAGATTTTATACAAGGAAGCGCAATCAAATAAAAGCTTTTTGGAAACAAGAAGCCCAAATTATTCATGGCACGTTTACTATCACCTTATATTTTTCTTTTGTGAATGAAACACCATCAGATGAAATGGTTTCACTCCTTTTTTAACACCTTTGTGTTATTGTAATATTGCCTTAATATTGGTAAAATCTTCTTTTCATTACATTTATCACCAAAATAATTATTGCAAGAGGACTTTACTCTAATTGTCTGTCCCTCCCTCTCTCAGAGTGGACATCCATCGGAAGGAAAATGCAGGTGCGGCAGAAAAGCCAATCACCATTCATTCAACTCCCGACGGCTGCTCCTCCGCCTGTCGCATGATCCTGGACATCATGCAGAAGGAAGCCAACGAGACCAAGACGTGAGTCATGCCACAAACATGCATACACACACTGAGATGTTGCTGATGTGGCACATGTACACACTCCCGCTGAGAGATTAGCCATAATGTCTGCAGGGCTGTAATCTTATCCTTTAACCTGCCTGTACACCTTTTAATCTCGCTGTGCATTCTCTCGCTTGGACCAGTAACTCATACACTCACATAGACTAACACGTGATCGCAGCTTAGCATTTAAGAAACGAGGCCAACTTGCCTAATTGAGCTTGGCACCTTTCAAACTCTTGGATCTTAGCAGCAACACTCATCTTACGTATGTGTCCATATTTACATGTATGTGCGTTGTTTGTCAAGGGGGCTGCACGCCTTTACATTAACCGCTGCGTTGGAAATGTAAGGACTAAAAAGACATTTGCATTGATTTGCAATATGAACAGGTTTCCAGAGACTTGCATTTCTAGGAAACGTAACACTTCAATTTGCTGGGTCAAAGGCTATTTATTTTGTAGGTTCTTTCTTGTGTCCAGTGTTTTTTGTATCCTGGTTAAGCTTTGAGCATAGACACATATTTCATACTTCCTGCCAATATCCTGACATCTAGAGGAAGTTGGGTCTTAAATCGTTCTGATCACATCTGTGGTATTCTTCTTTTTTTGATTGCTAGGAAGTCATCAAAGCCAGGTTTCTTACCGTCTGAGAAAAAGTTTGACATTTTGGGAAATATAAGGGGGGAAACGGCTAATCTGACGATATCTTGTGTGTTACATAGTGTTTCATCTGCAGAAGACTGAACACACAATTCACTGTTTCCTGTTTTGATTAGTTAACTTGACAGGTACTGTTTGGTGGATTTGTTTGACTTTTGGACAGATCCAAGTTAGCGGTGTTTCCCTGTTTCCAGCCTTTGTGCAACACTAAACAAATCAGCTGCTGGCTGTAGCTCCCTATTTACTGCACAGAGTGGGATTGATCGTCTCATTTCATTTTCAGCAACACATTTAGAAAATAATACTTCGCCTCAACTGCCTCACACCCTATAATTTTGTGCGTAAGAAGTCCCAACACCCAGTGAAACCTGAACCACTAAACTTGGTCTCTAAACTCACAACACGGGCATCTCTCCTTACTTGCCCTTCAGCTCACCCTAAACTTATTCAATTGTACAACAAAGATCAACGCCTACAGATTATTACATTTCCCGACCTGCCACCCCCTCCTCCTAAACACACACACACACACGCACGCACACACACACACACACACACACACACACACACACACACACACACACACACACACACACAAAACACACACATCGCCATGTTTGTGACCCAGACCAAAAGAAACCCCCAGCTTCAGGTTGCCCTCTACACCCTACATACACACTCAACACCTCACGATTGTCCCACAGAACAGAAATATAGATATTTTAGAAAGTATGCTCCTCCTATCCCAATATCAATTTGTATGGGTATGTTGTTTACTATTAATTTCTTGAAAGTATCATGGCAATAACCATGACATTTTTCGTGGGCAAATGGAGACAAAGGTCGGAGAGCTGACATAGTTTAGTTAGTTGAATTGCGTTTGAAGGCATTCCCAGATAAATTACTTCAAAATAAAAGCATAATTTATCCGGAATTATTATTTCACAAACAAATCTTCAGGCCTTCAGTGTCTACAAAACCATTTACAAATCACTGGAAACAAAACATTTACGATATAATACTGGAGAAATCGGACTGAATATTAGTCCAGGCTTCTGCGATGACATTAGAAAGTTAATTATCAAAATTATACCACCGTTAAAATTTTTGCCCATCTGTGGACCAAAGAAACAAATATGTTTTTGTCGAGCCATTTCATAGAAAATAAACTCTGGTAAATCATTATAATTTGTGCGACGCAATTCCACTTCACTTAAATTACAGTTTACGCCATCTGTTTTTCTTCTGCATATTTTTTTAATCTACTAACCTCAAGAGGAAGAGGAAGTTCTCTTGTGTGACTCTGACGATAAACCTTCGATACTACATTAATTGCTCAATATTAGATTTGACAAGCGGTTTCATTTTTCATGAACTTTATTATTCTTTATGTTAAATTGCAAGCTTGCCCAAAGGTAAAACTTTAAACAATTAGAAATATACCAATTCAACACTGTCACAATTTAATCAATATGTAGTGGTTATTTCCAGGGAACTTCCTTGGAATAAATGAGGAATTAAAATCTGTAATTGTACTGTTTTCACATGCCCAGAGGGACTGCATCACATCATCAGACCATGTTGGTTCCTAGCTTGCTTTCTCTTTTCCTCCTATTGTGTTGCAACAGTGGTTTGTTTAATGTAAACTGCAGTGAATACCGTCTTCTTGCAGCAGGAATGCGTTAAAGTGTTCTTCTTTCTCGTAAAAAACTAAATCTGGGATTTTTTTCTTTGAACATTTGTAAAAGACAGAAAAGAATAATTGTTCACACAGCACTAAATAAATAGCTCAAGTCTTAACATTGGGCCCTGTGCTTTCACAAGCTGGCCAGCTGTCCAGATTCCTGTTCATCCCCATCACATCATGACATATCTTACACCACATCAGTGACACTCCGCAGCACTTGTATCTTCCAACCCGATTGTGTGCTTGTTTGTTTGTGTGTGTTTGCGTATAGGACGGAGGACATCCCTCTGAAGATCCTCGCCCACAACAGCCTCGTGGGCCGGCTGATTGGGAAGGAGGGTCGCAACCTGAAGAAGATTGAGGAGGACTCAGGGTCCAAGATTTTCATCTCCTCGTAAGTCTCCTCTCCCGCTGCCCCCGCCTTCTGTTTTCACACACGCCTACAGTGCTCTGCAGCTATACTGGCACCTCGAGGAAAACACACACAGACACACACACACACACACACACACACACACTGGTGGGTATTTGAACACTTTGTCGTGAGAGCCTGTGTGATTGTGGCATTTTGGCACAGCAGCAGTTCTGACTGCTATCAATTTAACCGGAGGACAAATTACAGGCAGCGATTCCAACTTCTTGGCGCCACACCTTTCTACTATCGGGCTCATTAGCTACTTGGCATGTGATTTCACTTAACTGATTTGTTAGAGACCAAATGTGAAAAAGTTGCTTACACTCCAGAACATATTAGAGAGGCGGTAATTACACCCAGTTTAACAGGCCGTGCTCACCGACCTTTGTTCATTTAGGGCTAATGAATTGCTCTGTCTCTGTGTGCTCTGAGGATGTAATGAGCCCCGAGAAGGTGACAGACAAGAGGAGAGAGATGAAGAGAGAAGGGGAGGGACCGTTTTAAAAAGAGGCAAACAGCTCATTCAATAGTATTGGTTATGCAACGTTATCGTTAGCTTCCTCCATGTCCACTTACAGCGATGAGAGAAAAGTTTGGTTCCGCTTCAGAGGCACAAAGTTGTCATTGTTCACACAACTTCCAGACTTTATAGAGCAGTCGCTTATTTGACTCGTGTCATAATGGATTAAGTCGTGCTGTGCTATTTTCTCAGTTGTGATGCAATTTGTTCACCTGCTGTATAAATGTCTTGTGAAGATGAGAAAAAGAAATCAGAACCAAGTGAATGACTTTCAGAGCAAAATCTCTCTCAATCAAACCTTTTCTGACCTTAATGATGGATGACTATGGTTTGATTTCAGACAGATTGGTCCTTATTTGGAACAACACAATAAGATTTAATTAAATATCTTGCCGCAGTACACATGTTCTCATGTGTGTCACTGTGCTAATATTCACATCGTGACCTTGAGAGGGACAAAGTAGCTGTTTGAAAGGTGTGTTTGAAAATGTGTTTAATCATCATCAGGACAGGTCTGTTTTTTTCCCAGACAGGAAATATATTTATTTAATTATGGAACTTGTAAGTTGCGTCAACATGCTAGTTGTTAATTACGGCTTGAATAGTCCGATTTTTCTGAATGTTCTGATGATGATGTGATGTGAATTATGTGCTTTGAAACTCTATGGAGCTGCATAATAGGAAGTGATTTTGCGCTTGACCCACACTAGGGAACTTAAAGTCAGACTGTGATGCTATCTCTGCTGCTTCAGTTGTCATCATTCTTTTGTCTTTTTCTGTGTCCTTCAACTTTATGGAAATGCAACACTAAATTGCTTGTTAGCTCACAAGAAAATGTAATTTTTTTATGGTAATGACACAACCTTCAACTACACTGTGGTTCGACACAAAGACAGGGAACGCAATTAAAATCAACTCAGTAAACTTTGAGGAAATGTTGAGCAGAACGTGAGTGTTTCTGTCCTCTGTATTTGTAGATCCACATATGGTTGTGTGTGTGTGTGTGTGTGTGATCTTTCTTGCAGGCAACAAGACTTAACCATTTACAACCCTGAGAGGACCATCATGGTGAAGGGCAGCTTGGAGGCGAGTTGTAAAGCCGAGGTGGAGATCATGAAGAAACTGAGGGAAGCCTACGAGAATGACTTTGCTGCTATGAACGTAAGCCAAGCTTAAAGGTTACCATCTGCCGGCCTCGTGTGTGGTTATGATCTCAGGTTGACTCACATAGACTGACAGGTGAACAGCGTAGTGATGACATACAGTAGGAGGATGTCGCCTCCCCTTTCAGTGCATGTTACCTCGAGCATTAGTAATACCCGTTGTTGTCTGCTCGGTCAATGGATAACAGTAAACAATAGTTGAATAGCTCATCAGTGAGTGTTTGAAGGCAGCGTGCTTGTGTGTGTGTGTGTGTGCGTGCGCGTGTGCGCGTGTGCCTGTTCCATGCAGCCTCTGACTCACACTCACTTCCCCGCTGTGTGTGTCTGTGTTCCTGCTGTAACACACTGCTTTTCCCAGCATCCATCTGATATCTGTAGGCCGCTCTCTCACCCTGCTCCTCTCTCACACTGCCCCGATGACATCACCAGTGCTGCAGCCAGCCGGAGAGGTCAACCTCAGAGGAGGAGAAATAGGGATGACTGCTGTATTCAATGCGATGATGCCGTGCGCGATGAGCAGCAGTTCCTCAGAATTGATGTCCAAGTATCGGATTCTGTTCTCCTGCGTTTTGCTCGGACAATTTTGGCCTCAGAAATAATCATCAAGAAGTATCACGCTGCATGCGGTTAAATTGTACTGACAGGGGAGAGCAGATCTGGCACCTGTCATGCAGAGCATCCACTCTCCAGTAATCGGTGAGGGCCACCTAGTGAGACACTGTGGATATTACAGGAAGCGCACTGGGAACGAGGAAGTGAAAGGAGGCCGCGTGTCTCTTCGCGGACGTGAAACCAAAAAAAGTGGTATATTTTCGTAACGCCATCATGACAGCAAGCGGCCCTGTTTTCGATGTTGTGACAATGCATTCTTCATTCCTAGTCAAGTGGCTTTTAAAATGCTTTTTTCATCTTAAGAGGTGCAAACGTTTTTTTCCACCCATTAAAGACCACTTAATCCTTCACTTCTATCTGATACATGTTTTTTTTTCAGGACAAAATACACAAATAAAATACACTTTACATGATTGATAGGTATATATAGGGGAGTTAGTAGAAGTAAAGGAACGGTCCACACAATAAGCAATTATTTTCTCACTAAATCCGTTAAAAAAATGTTAGCTGCCAAACAGCATTTGCTTATATTCAAGAAAATGGAAACCATTTACTTGAGAAACCATTTTAATAATATGTGGTACATTATGGAGGACACGTTTAACTTTCTTATCTTACAGGTGATGAAGAGAAAAACATGAAAAAGAACAGTTGGATTGATTTAAGGACCATAGACTTTGTTTTATTTTTTTAAATAAAACAAAGTCCTGACTTTCAGTTATACAATTTGCTCCCATTTTTTCACCTTTACTATTTATTAGCAGTAAAAGTTGTGCTCATTGTAGAATGATTATCTTTTTCTTTTAACTGTACCAAAAGGAAAACTTAGCTGCTCCTCAGCACATTACCATGTTCTTCTGTGAAATATTAGCCTTAATGAAATTCCCATTTGTTGTCTTTCTTCTAGCTTTCAACTTGTGGTTACAATTCTTCTTCTGCACAGCAACAGGCCCACCTTATCCCCGGCTTGAACCTGAACGCTCTGGGCATCTTCTCCTCTGGCCTGCCGGTTCTGCCCCCCGCTGGTGGACCACGTGGCGCAGTGCCCCCAATGGCACCAGCAGGATACAACCCATTCTTGGTGAGTATGCTCGTTTTAACATCTGCACACAGACATAAAAGGTGGTAAAAAAAAATGTTTGAATGCTTCTTTTAGAAGGACTTTACCACTGTTGGTTTTACCCGCCCAGCTCAGCGATTCACAGCTCCTGCAGGGATTCGTTTGGACTTGATAAAGCAATTTGTTTCTAACACATGGTAAACCAGGTTCTCCCTGGAGTGCTTTTTTATAAAAACAACACAATGTTGACTCAGGTCTTCCTGCATGCTGTTGTACACAACACAGACAGAAACAACTAGAATTCCCCCATCTTTTCCAGAGATGAGTCAGTTTGTCAGTAAAACAAAGTCTCCACACATTGGCTGGTGAGGTCGAGTCAAAGTGCTGTGAGACAGTGTGTGAGAATGTATTTGCGTGCTTCGTAGTCAAGAAGCTTAATGTCTGATTCACAGCGAGTTAATGCCCTGAAATCCCCCGTTATAAAAGCTGGAGTAGAAAATGTGCATGTGTCCTTAAATGTGAGTCTTTGTGCGCCATTTGAACGGCCTGCTTGTCGCTTCACTTTCAGAGTCACTCTTCACATCTCAGTGGCATGTACGGGGTTCCTCCAGCAAGTGCCATCAGCCACCAGCACTCAGTATGTTCCCTAAAATCTACAGTCAGACTTAACTACTAATTTCTCAGTTTTTGTAAAAGCTAGTTAAATAGGTATTAGTTGAAAGAATGTTTTTTTTGCACGCAAAAAGCTTTTTTTTTTGTTTTTTACATAGCTTCAAGCTTATCCTGCTTTCTATAAAGTCTCTCTCTTTGCAAGTGACTTCTGGTATACATGAAGGACTGCCAAAGTATGAAGAAAAAGAGGAAGGTGTAGGACTAATGGACAGCGGGACATAAATACGAGGCCGTGACAACCTCTCAGTCAGCGGCTATGTTGAGTCTGGCATTCCTGCGCACCATCACCCAGTCACCAGAACACCACAAATATTTCTGGAAGGGGACTTTTCCCAGAGTTGTCCTGTGGCTCATAAAAAAAAATCGCTTCATAAACTTTGAGTACATGAGTGTTACCATGCTAAGAAAAACAAAAACATAGGGCAACCCTCGGCCCTAATAGGAAATATTCCTCATAGACACAGCGGGATGTTTATCCAAAGAGAAAACCCTCAAAGAGAGCTCAGTTTAGCGTTCTTTGCATGTGGTGTCATCGCTTTCAGTATGAAATAAAACATTTTGAAGCAGTTTTTAAATATTTTTCCCTGTCACAATCAGTAGCAGAGTTTAGTAAACATGTAGCGAAATGTATTTTTCTGTGTGGTCTTTTTTCAGCAACAGGCTCCAGAACAGGAGGTTGTCTACCTCTTTATTCCAACTCAGGCAGTCGGGGCCTTGATCGGCAAGAAGGGCCAGCACATCAAACAACTCGCCCACTTCGCTGGAGCTTCCATCAAGGTGGGTTTGTAAGCGTCAATAGAGCGCCGACTGTGGTTCCAGGAGGGGGAAGAGGAGGTCAAACCTTGTCTGATCAACATGCGACGCATTCTTAAATGCTTCACGGCGAGCGTTAGGGCGAAGTTGGCAGTCAGTGCTGGCTGAGTCAGCAGCGTGTCATGGACCACAGCTGAGGATGTTAGTTAATTGTGATTAGAAAAGGAGATGACTAGTACGCTGAGCATCTCAGCCTGGAGAGAGCAGCTGGTCAAAGAATGTCATATCGTACTCTAAAGCTATATTTGTAGAAATTTGTAGACTTCGCAGATGATTCAGTATTTCGTATATTCAGTGCATTGACATCTTTTGGACACATTTTCCACCTCTCAATGACCTGTCTGTGTGTGTGTTTCTCAGATTGCCCCAGCGGAGAGCCCAGATGTTACTGAAAGGATGGTTATCATTACTGGAACCCCAGAGGCTCAATTTAAGGTAAGATCACAATACATATGTGTATGAATATGCATCAAAATGTAATAATTTAACACTGGAATTATGAGGATAAAATAGCTACTGAAATGATTATTTAAATGGTCCTGTATCCCCATTTCCCCAGTCTCTCCTTGTCTCATTCCCTCCTCTGTATTCCAGGCCCAGGGTCGAATATTTGGGAAGCTGAAGGAGGAGAACTTCTTCTCAGCAAAGGAGGAGGTCAAACTGGAGGCGCAGATCAAGGTTCCCTCAACTGCAGCTGGAAGGGTTATCGGTAAAGGCGGCAAAACGGTGAGTTGACGCTTGAATGGTGCTGAGTTATGATCGAGGATGGAAAAAAAAGTTGCATTTACTAATGTTACTTTAACGTAAGCATCAATTAGCACCTGATTTGCTTGATTTTATGAAATGGTGTTTCAGTTTACCTCAGTGAGTAATGTGCGTTTTGTAAGTGAGGCTGGAGGTGAAATTCAAAGCAAGATAAGATAAACTAAGGTAATCCTTTATTAGTCCCGCTGTGGGGAAATTATGGGATTACAGGAGCATAGGTAAACAAGACATAGTAGAAAATTGGTACACTTTTATTTATAAGGCAATTCTTGGCTTGCTCCCAAACTACCTGTGTGTTTTTATCATGCAGAGAAGTGTCGGACAACACTCTTTGCGTTCTCAGGATGTTTGTATGCTCACTGTCTCGTATGCCAGTGCGGAAATGGGAACTCTGGGAACTTTGTGTACTTTGTCCCCTCAACATGGAATTTATTGCAGAATGTTTTAAAGCTTAAAGAACTGTTACCACTGACCGCTTTTTAATCTAAAATAAAAGAAATAGAGGCAGGTTCCCTAAAATGTAAATGTTTCTTAAATTGACTGTTTAAACTTGTCTTGTTCTATGTTTTCTGTCTATAACTATGTGTTTTTTATGCTGCTGCCTGTCTTGGCCAGGTCTCCCATGAAAAAGAGATGTTTTAATCTCAATGGAACTTTCCTGGTTAAATAAATGTTTAAAGAAACAAGATCAAAACAAGTATTATAAATAAGCAATAAATGAAAAATAAAATGTTTACTGGAGTCTGTTTTTTTTCTCTCTCTCAGGTAAATGAGCTGCAGAATCTTACGAGTGCTGAGGTCATCGTACCTCGGGACCAAACTCCAGACGAGAACGATGAGGTCTTTGTGAAAATCAGCGGCCATTTCTTTGCTAGCCAGGTACGTACAACAAAACTTAAGGCCCTGTAATCTGACACAGGTGGCGTCAGTCAATTAGGCTGATTAGTTATTAACGCATTGGCAACCATGTATCATGTAGGTGGCGCATGCAGAGAGACAGTCCCTCGTAAAGTGCAAAGGGCATCATGTAACCTACAATAAACAAAGCAAAGCAAAGAACTCGTCCATGTGCTGATTAAACGTATGATCGCCAATGCTGGTAATGCTCAAGGGTTTGAGTTTAGCTTGAGCAGAAAAGTCTTAATAAACATTTCACAACAGCAAAACTTAATCAAAACATCTGTTCACAAACTCTCGATTGGTGTGCAGTATAATCTAAGTATCATTTATCCAGTCGTACACTATAATACATCTAATGCACTCACACTTTACAACACACCTTTTTTTATGCTTTGCAATTCATAGAAACATGATCAGTACATCAACAGTATCGAATCTTCAATTAACTAAAATTACATTTGGGTAATAATTAAGTCAGTCAGTTTCTATTTCTCTTTTTTTTTGGAACATGGACACCTCGTCAGGTATCAATTGAATCCTTGTCCTGCGTGTGGTGTCTCTCCAACAGACTGCCCAGAGAAAGATCCGGGAGATCATTCTGCAGGTCAAACAGCAGGAACAGAAGCACCAGCAGGCCGGCACCGTGTCACCGCACCACTCTAAGTGACCAGCGGGGTGGCTCCAACGGGCGCCAGCCAATGAATGTAGCCCTCCCAAACGGACAGAGAACTACCCAGACAAAGGCCAAGGCCGAGGGGGACAAGCAGGGCAGACCAGCAGCACGGGGATCAAAACCAAAGAACTTCACTAGGGGGGAAACAAGTGAGAGCCAAAGGCTGAGGGCATTGTGTACACTGCCAGCCCTGTGAGAGCAGATAGAGTGGGAGAAACCATACTGATATCATATAATAATAAAAGACCAAAAAAAATCTACAAGAAAGATAGAAATGGCAGAGAATTCGGCACCTGTTGTTCTCACAGTTAAAAAGGTAAACAGGAAATAGTTTGTTGCCCTGCATAACGTTGTCTCTTTAGTTGGACTAATATAGGCCTAACAAATTGATGAAGCCGCGGTATTAACGTTAGCATATTCGAGGCATTGTGATTATTATTTTGGGTTAGAATGAAAGCGAGTGACAATGGACACCTTCTCTCACACGATGTGTGAAATATTCAGATTGCAAAATTAAATATCCTTAGCAGTATTAACACAGCGTAGATAAGTACATTGATACACACTGAGAGTATGCACTGTTATTTTGTCATATCAAAATGGCAGTACAACTTGGTGTAGTTTGTAATATGTTAGAGATTGATTGGGCTCTGACAGCCACTTAAAGCAGTTTCCCTTGTTGGTTCACATTATAGGCCACTGAAATCAAAATGAAAAAAAAACCTCTATAAGTAAATATGGTGAATGGGTCTTTGTAAGAAGCCTGTGTGTGCCCACGTAAAAGATAACGTCCCTTTGAAATGTCTCTCACCATTCATATCTGATGCTTCACTTCTTTTTTTGTTTCTTCCTTTTCTGCTTCTTTCTGCTTCACTTTCTCATCACTCTCTCTCTCATTTGTAATAGGATGAAAAGATTTGTTGTCAAGAAACATTATTTTTATTTTTTTTTTACCCCGTAGCCTTTTGATAACATTGAACTGACTGCCACTTTCACTCAACAAATACAACAGAGGGATGATTATCACTCTTCCATAATGTGCAGTAGACTTTATCTACATTCATGCTTGGTGTCCAGATAAAAGATAATAATCAAAAGTATGTCTCTGAAGGCATTCTCCACAATGATCAGAGCAAAAATTGACATCTTTAAAAAAAAAAAAAAAAAAAAAAGTATGCACCTTTGCTTGCCAAGAGGCATTTTGAATGTGTACCGCCACACGCTCTGCCTTATGAGGACGCCTCAGAGGCCGACACAAAATGTGAGCTGAGGGCCCGGAGAGGAGACGTGGGCTTAAGGGCGGTTTGGAGTGGGAGGGTGCAGATTCGAGGTGTGTGGAGTGGCAGTGAGGAAACGTGTTTGGGCAGAAGGTGGGTGGTGGTTGGGTTGAGGAGGCACTGGGAGGAACTGTATGACCTGTGGTACACACACAACCGCAAACGTGACCGCGGCCGCGTTTGGCTTCAACCCTCTCTTGTCAGGGAGCTTTCTAAAACGGCATGACAGCTGTGAATGTACGATATGCAGCCTTTTTAGAAACATCACCCTTGCCGTGTCCAGCAGGCCGGCCTTGAGGCACAGATTGTCATTGCCCTTATCACTCTCGCTCTTTTCCGTTAACTTTTATTTTGTGTTTCTTTTATTTTGGCGAGCTGGCGCTGGACACGCAGGTCCTGGTGTCCCTTTGTGCTTTACTTTGGAGACCATGGAAGCTTGTTGCCTTATTTTGTCACCTTTCAGACATCACCCATCAGCTTCATCTTCCAGACGCAAGGTTATTGCCAATACGCACAGTTTCCTCGTGTGTGTGTGTGTGTGTGTGTGCGCGTATATGTGAGTGTGTGTGTGTGTGTGTGTGTATGTGTGTGTGTGTGTGTGTGTGTGTATATATATATAAAAAGAGAGAGTAATATTTATGAATCTATTTTTTTCCTATTTTGTGATGAGAGCTATTGATAAGAAACAAAAAGAAAACAAAGTCCTTTTCGTTTTTTCCTCAGTGGGACACTGCCATATTATTTTGAAGGGAAGTGTTTATTTTCTTGAAAACTAGACTATGAATAATAATATAAATAAAAACCTGAAAAAATAGGAGAACAGTAAAGTGAACCACCGCGTTAACTTTGGTCAGGATGTGAACAGTGCGCATGTCAGTATTGTGATCTACCTCAGGCTTCAGGGTACCTCAGTCCAATCTTTCATTTCCCACTTTTCCCACATTTTGTATGCCTTGTTAACTGATCATTTGAGCGTTTTTAATTTTCTTTTTTATGAAAAAAAAAGAACAAGACAAAAGATCTACAGTAGGCGAATCACTAAACTCTTCAGGTCCAGCCAACTAGTGAACCTTTGTAAACCGTAGTCAACTCTGTTGGACTGTCTTTGCCTGGACACCATACAACCTCTTAATGATACACGTCAAAAGGATTTCCAAGTACATTTTTGCTAGAAAGGAATGAAGAGCAGGATGTAAGGGGTACATACCTGCCCGAAGTAGTTCTGAATGTGGATGTTGTGTACTGATTTCACCATCAAAGAAAAACAAAAAAAAGATACAAATCAGTTGATAGAAACATAAACTAATCAACTGTACCTCCTGTTTTTTTTTTCTTTTTAGACTTAGAAAACAAAAAAAAATGAAGTTTATTCACTTGTGAAATTGTTTTTTTAACAACCCAATTCAATCTTACCAGCTCTTTTTGATAACAGCATACTCTGGGGTTGATTTGACTAAAACATGAAGCTGCAAAAATACACTGACGGGACTCTTGAACATGGTGTACAACCCCAGTCTTCTGTGTAGAATGTAGAACAACTAGTCATTAATATGTCACTGTGTACGACAAGACAACTGTATATCTGTAAACATGTACAATAGTCACACATAAATGCATAATTTTCTGTCTCTCTATAACACTTATCAGTCTGCACCTGCGTTGTGAGAGATGATGGGAGAATTTTAGAGCGTCACAGCTTCCCTCAAAACTGACCTCTAAATGGTTTTCTCACCAACCTACGGAGTAGATTTTTTGTTGTTGTGCTGTACATTTCAGAATTACCTCTCAGAATCCAAGGCTGACTTTAGTTACTAAAACCGATGTAGGGCAAAAGAATTAAATAAATGAATGATATAGTGAAAGTTAGTGTTTGTCTTTGGAGTCCTTTTACCTGTTGAGTGCTGATTTTAACTTTTCCGAGGGCAGATTTTTCTCATCAGATGAGTTAGATCCTTTTCGTCCCAGTGAACACAGACTAGCAGTGCTAAAATAAACATACAAGGTCTATCAAACTCACACAATGCCTGAGGCTGTTTCAGCAAGCCTCCGCCACAGCCAGCACAGTACCTCATGCTGATGACGAAAGCTCACCAGACCTGGTTCAGACACCCGGACCGTAGCCACGCCAATGCAGTACAGCGCTTCTACTGGAATGTGACTCCTGTGGTGGTCTGGTTCACTGTAGTAGGGCATGTCGAGGACAAACCGGCTTTTCACAGTAGCACTGGAAATTAAAGTTTGTTAGTCGTGGTTTGTTTGACTTGTCGGGAGTAACTCTTTGGAGCAGTTCTGAAGTTGAGGCTCTTCTCTTGCATCGCAGAGGACTCTTTAGACCTCTGTCACTCTCGTGTTTTTGGCTCTTTACACAGCAAGTGCAGGTTTTCTTTCAGCTGGTTTGGTTTCACTGTGGTGCGGTCTCCCGCTTGTTGAGACTTGTGCAGGCCGACCGCAATCTGAGGAAACTTGTTAAGACAAGTTTTTCTTTTTTTTTTCTTTTCTTTTTTTTTTTAAATTTAATTTTACTTCCAAGGATTGGGATTTCTAAGTTTTGTGGGGTGTTGCTAGACATTACTATTCAGTACCAGAAAATCACAAATACACACATCACTGTACTGTGTTGTTAGTCATATCACATGGTGGTTTGATAGTTTAGGTTTTTTTTTTTTTCTTCTGTTGATCTGGTTTTCTCGTCATTTACACTGATTTAATAGTCCAGAGCAGTAGCTGCGATTCTTTGCTTTAATATTCATTCCTTTTAGATCACTACCAATAATACTAGCTGTTAAAATGTGTTTGGAACATTTCCTAGCTGGGAGTTTTAACAGATTTGAAGAATCAGAATGGCAAAACAAATTAATCTCTGACATGCAAAGAAGGAAGGTTGACAGAGTATCCAAGTCTGATTATATTGTAAAAAAAAAAAAAAAAAAAGCTGATAAAATCTTGTTCTGCCTTTGCAACTGAACAGAAAAAGAGGGCATTCAACAGCCATCCAAAAATCACAGCTGAAGAATTTCTTAAATTCTGATTGGATGTATGCAGAACCACAGCAGTGTTTTTGTACTGTCTTGTTGTTAAATGGGAAAACACAAAGCATTGCATGAGACTGTTGTAGGCGATCCAGTGTGTACACTTCATATAGCACGAGACTTTCAGTAGTGGTTTTACATGGATCCATTTCTTAACTGCATTTCACCATTTGGGAGATTCCTTTTGTTACAACCCTCAAGTCCAACATTTCCCACGGGCCTGAAGGTCCCAAACACCTCAAGGTAATTGGTGGCTGAGCGCTGGACTCACATATGATCCATATTTGAATCCATCTTTTGGATCCATGCCTTTCTGCTAACAGCCATACTCTTGTTTTGAGTTGTGAGTGAACTGTATTGCTGAGCAACCTGGATCTGAGCAATAAAGAATATTTGAAAAAAAAGCTGTTTCTTCATGTTTACCATTTAATTATTTCAAATTTTTTTCACTTGTGGAAAAAAAAAGAGGGCACGCCATTTGTGATCTGAGATATAAATATGCATTACATTAAAACTAAATTACATCTGTACAGAAAGCTGACATAACATGTTGCCCTACATTAAGAAATACAATACAAAAGACACACAGGCTGTGGAGAGGCAGCACAGAGAAGTGTACAGAGGCCTCGCACTGCCTGAACATTCATTTTCAAAAGAATGCAGGTAGGTACATATCATGATATCTAGTTACAATGATGTAATTCAATTAGTTACTCAAAAACTCAGAGGCCAAATTACACAATTTGAAAAACTTTGCATTCAGTTTAAAAAGAGTAAAAATGATCCAACAATTTGTGTTGAATTGCAAAATGTGATTGTCAAATAAAAAATACATACCACCAGTATGATATATTTTGCAAACATTATACATATTTCTGTTACAAATAAAATGATTCACAAAAACCTAAAAAACAATCATGTGAACCATTCAGCCACATTAAATATGAGCCGTCTGTCACATTAACTTTTCCACAAGTCCATGTTGGAGGTAGAAGTTTAAAACCATCACTGCACAACAGGCACTTAAAACGCGAGCTGTTTACATCGGAACTCTTACAGAATAATCAAAGAGCAAGAGAAAAGTCTTCTTCAAATTCTTCACTCTCCACATTATAACTGTACATTTATACACATACACTGTGGCAGAGAAACACCAACATTTGGTTATGCAAAATACTTGGCTTCAAATTCCAGTGCGCCAGTCTTATTTTCCCAAAAGCTCTCCTGCTCCAGGTGACACCAAAAAAAACATACACCTTTTATTAATCCCTTTGGGGAAATTCTTCTCTGCATTTGACCCATCCTTGATTAAGGAGCAGTGGGCTGCCCTGTGAGGCGCCCGGGGATAGACACCAGGAACGTAAAGCACACCAGATATAAGAAAAATGTACGCCGGCATGTATGTGTGCGTGGGCCATGTTTTTCTGAAAACCCACTACTTCAAATACATTCACCGTTCGGATTCGAGGACATCAAGGCGCCAGGCGACAAACTCATTCCCAGTCAAAAAACATCACTGGACCTTCTTATCTGTGATGATCCCGTTCTGCGGTTGGACATCCAGTTTGAGACACTTCTGACTGAACCGGTGGATAAGAGCGCCGGGCAGCAGAGCCATGCAGGCGATGGCCAGCAGCTGCAGTAGCCTCTCCCAGGAGAACAAGTCATCCAACGACGCCACCTCAGACAGCATGACGCCCGTCTGGACACAGATGAAGTTGTACGGCAGGAGGCCTACGAAGGCAGATAGCAGAACAAAAGTGGAGTTAGAAATTATACTAAGTTTTATAGCAGAACTTGCAGAAATGCTCAATGAATACTTTAAATTTCATGTTTTATGTACCTTTAAAAAAGGTACATAAAACATGTATTTGTTATTTGTTAAACATGGGCATCTAACCCAATATCAACAATGGAAAATGGTCTGTGTTGTGTTACTTTAGTGTGCAAGCTTCATGGCGTACAATGATGAATATGTTGTCACATTGTTTACTCGTCAGGTGACCATGTGTGCTTACCAATGAAGACTGAGCCAAAGAAGAAGGTGATGGGGATGTTAACAATCGGGGCAGACATGTTCAGAAACCAGTTGGGAGTCATGGGAAAGAATCTCAGGAAGAGCAGAAAGAAGAACAAACAATCCCGGTTCTCCTCAATCTGGGAGATAAAGATGAGATGAGAGGTCGTAAGATGATGCAGGAGTCTATGAAGGGACAGCAGATAAATGTTTTTTGTTGTGATGTTCTGCCACACTACCTTCCGATACTGCAATTATAATTGTAGAATCACATAAATGACCGTGAACACTGCAAAACTAAATATAATATATATAATTGCTGCATACTGCATACCTGCATATTTAATTACACATAACAATTGCATGTGTAAGTAGAGCTCTCAGGCCAGGAAACCCACAAATGGAGCATTTTTGGTGAGAAATCTATAAACATTCAAATTAAAATCATTATCTATGTGGCCAATAGTTGGGGATGTGTAATTAGGGCTGGGCAGATTAACGCATTAACGCAGTATTAATCTGTCAATCCTCTAACAGCGTTTACTATTTGATCCTGCGTTAACTGCATGTTGTTTTTGTTGTTGTTTTTTTTGCATTTTGAGGGGCTTTTCGCTTTAAATCTCTCCAGACGGCGTAGTTCAGACCTAGGCGACTTACGGCCCTCCAGGGTCCTGCCCGCGTAAGGTCAATTTAAACATGAAAAATAAATAAAAAAGGTGCATGCTAAGCCAACCCAGGCTGGACTTTTCTCACTAAGGAAGAAGAACTGAACTGAACTGGAAAATATGAAAAGCACTTACTGCTTTTGTATAAAGGGAATCAATTGCTGGTCTTTAACATATATCTTTAATGTAAGCAACAGACTGAACATGGACCAAAAAGGAGTGGTTTGTCCCTCACAGGCACCCTTACTACTGAACAGTACTTGTTCAGAAAAAAAAAAGAAAACAGATTTAAGAACTATATGTATGTATCTATGTTAACTTGCTGTTGCTCCAGAGTGCATGTTATATTGTTCTAATAACATTACTTTAAAATAAAAGTGTGCTATACACTAGTTTTTACTTCATTATTGAATTTGGCGCACAATGCGATTGATCGCAGAAAGATCATGCGATTAATCAGTTAAATTTTTTCAACTTTGCCCAGCCCGAGTTGTAATGAGATATATTTGTACGTTTGATTTTAGAGCATTGAGATGTGCGTGGCAAAAAGGTGAACCTAAAGAAAATATGGGCTACGTCTGCATGCTTCTGCACTGTAGAAGCATGTTTGATGGGAGTTTGGTAAAACACTGATGATTGCTTTTACATTTTTTTTTTGTTGCAATTTCCTAACACAGTCAGCGTCATGTGTAAGTTAAGGAGTAACATGAAGGCCTGGCTGTGTATTTCTATGCACTGTACAGATCTTTTCCTCTTTAGTTGATTGTAGGGACTCAAAACTTGGTTCACCAGTGCTTTACATATTATCAAATATAAATTAGTTTCAACATGTGTTGGTTTAAATGAGTTCATTTTTAAATAGGGTCATATATTTTTTATTTTTGTTTATTGCTATGCTAAGTTGTGTCTATGCTTTGCTTATCTGTAGAAGCACTTTGTAAACTTTGTTTTTAAAAGATGCTATATAAATAAAGTTATTATTATTATTTACCTTCCCCTGGAGCAAGGAGACTTTATCAGGGAAGAGGTTAGTGATGTAACACTTTCCGAAGGCCTTGGACAGGAGGTAGCACATGGTGGAGCCCACTGTGGTGAGCACACAGGCTAGCAGCAGTCCTTGATATGGTCCAAATATAGCTCCTGCTAAAATGTTCTGCACAATGACACATGGACAGACATCATCAATATACATGTGTAATGATGATCAGCTCCAACACACGCACAGTGACTGTATCTTTTTCTGTGAAAAGAAAAAAATACTAACAGTGTTTTTTGTTTTTTTAAATGTAAGACTTTGGTGTCACGTTAACCAGTAGTGTGGCGGAGTTGTCCTCAGTGTGCTTCACATAAGGATTAAACTAATGCAGGCGGGGAAAAAAAAAGCCTAAGATTGCAGACACACAAAAGCAAGTCTGGCATCTTCTTTGTTGTTCGAGCTAGCAGGATATTTTTATCCTCTGCAGTGAGTCTTCAGAAAAGAGAGACCAAGCCCTTTCATTTTTCCTTAAAGTTGGCATACTTTGATTTACACCTACCAGCCATGGCATTTTTTATTGCTAATTTAAACCATGTGTCACATTTTCTGTTAACAAATACAAAGAAAAAATATTGTGACTAATTTGTATCCATGAAGTTCAAATAAAAATGCTTCAATCATATTTGATGCAACTTAAGAAATGTCTGTTTCTGCCTTGTTAACCATCATTAGACCAGAGAGCATTTTATACTTTCATTTAAACCTTACTAGGAATGAGGATCCAGGAATGGCAAAGGACTGCTTGTAGAGATATGCACTGCAGAAGAGCAGCAGAACATATCCAGTGTGCTCCATCTTGTAAAACTGCAGGAGCTCAGCCAGTTCCCTCAGCTCCTCCAAGTCTGAGGGAAACTTCAACCTGCAGGAACAAGTTACACATCATCCACTCTTCTTCATTAACAGACAGGGTTGGGAAATATGGACACAATATGTAAGATAATTAGCAATAAACAATATTTAATTGAGTTTCTGTTAACAGATACAAGGCCGTGTATCAAATAATGATCATTTTAAACTGGCAGAAGTTTAAAACAATTTCTGACATATTTGTTTAGATCCCATTGTATACTGTCGAAAAGACTAGTAGATTAATTAGTTGGTTGATCAATAGACCATACATCGTCAGTGAAAGAGACATTTTGTTATTACATAGTAATCAGAGAATGTGAAGGAGAGACTGGAAGAGATGGGAGCATCCTTACAATAGCTAGCTAGTGAAAGTAAAATACCTCTTTTAATGAGAATGAAATAACTAATAACCTAGAGATGTAGGGTGACACTATCTTCTCTGTCTACAAGCTACTGATGCGTCAGTCACCTGGCGGGTTCTCCGGAGCTGTCATCGGGCTGCTGCTCGGACTCCGCTGTCTCCACATGTTTGCTCTCGGCAGGTGGATGAAGACGTCGGCGTGGGGCCGCAGGCAGGTACAACGTCAACGAGTACAGGTACAAGCTAGCTGCAGCAACAACAGCGAGTAGTCCGACAAGTGAGCGCATATTCCTCACTTTGTGAGCCGGAAAAGCGGATTCGCGTCCTTGTTGCCAGCGTGTGAAGTAACGTTAATGGCCAACCGCTGGTTCTTCGTCGTCTTCTTCTTCTTCTTCTTTTTCTTTTTAATGGCAACGGCATGACTGTTGCATCACTGCCCTCTTCTGGACGTAATAAGTGCCTAGCTCCTACGGTCTCCAGGCAACGGCTAATATTATAATATTTAATGGAATTATATTGTTTCATTGATCTATGATACCATACTAAATGGAGAACATTAGAAAAACAAGGGAATAAGAAATATACATAATTTAGTTGTACTTTAGCTCCAGGCCAGATGGGGGCGGTAATGCTCCGAGTCGAATCCCATTAACAGCCAGTAGAAAGTAGAAAAAGATACAACGAAGAAGACTGTTTGGGATTCTCATGAAAAAGCACTTTATTAAAACCAATATAATATTATATAATACTTATAAGGCACACAAACACACCCAAAAAACAACATCAACAATACAAAGCCTAGGAGTACATGCAAAATTCTTGTACCAATTTCAGTCAAAATCAATCAATCCTGCGAAGTCACAAGTGTTCTTTGACTATTTTATGGCATCTACATATTCATAAAGTGATCTCTCAAAAAGGAAAAAGAGCGTGTTGGAACCATTGAATTTGCCTTTGTTGATGTGGTATTTTGTGAGTAACAATACAAGATACTTCAAATCAAACAGCACACTTCTGATATACCAATACAATGGTTATTTGAGTACAATAGTAAGCTGTTGCCTCACCAGATTTATCTGTGTATTAATTGCTAAAATTGTAGCACATTGTATATGGTGTCCAAACAGTGGAATTACAATTTTTACTTTTAAGGTAAACCAACTTCTTAGTATGAACACTTACATGGTACTTATTTAAATCATAAGTATCCATAGTATTTGTCTTCCTCTGTTCATGTAAATAAGCCGAGGACTAAGCTGCACCGCTGGACCCACGGCTGGGAGGAAGGTTTAGGAGAAACGTCAGTCATCCGGGTATTTTTATATGGCCTGCACTCGGAAGTCGAACTTTTGTTGCTTCAGTTGGTGTTGAGCAATTTTGTGAACGTGGCGCCGCCTCCGACGCTGTAAAAGTTCTGATTAGAAATGCGTCTCATTGGATACAAGTTAGTCAAAGGGAACGCAGCCTTGTTAGTGGAAGTCGAGTTACAAAGTTCAGTCTCTCTGCACTCCTAAAAAAGAAGTGCGATAGCTTGTAGTATTTGGTCGACAGGATCGATGGCTCAATATACTCGTGTTTCGGGGACTGTTGGCTTAATTACTCTCCAGAATCCGCCTGTCAACGCACTCAGGTGAGCTGAAGTCAAAAAACAAGGCTGCAGAGACTGTCACACACGTTTTTTTTTTAAAACTTGATCTAGTCTTTTTTTTTTTGTCGCAAATCCATAGGTTGGGTGTTAGAGATGCAATCACTTTTCCAAACTTGAGCATACAACTTTGTCTGCGAAAGCAAACTTCATTTGTCCAAAAGAAAAATATCAATATTTTTGCCTGAGGGTGGCGTCAAAGGAAATACTTTTCTCAAATGTAACTACATTTGCTGAAGATCTGTACTTAATACTATTACTGTGTATTAGTAATATCATACTATTATCATACTAATATCATAATCGTAATATCATACTATTACTGTGACATATCATGACAGATAATGAGTACATTTATCTTTTAATACTTTAACGTTTCTGATTTAAGTAAGTTAAACTTTGCAGATACATTCTAGTGTAATAGACGAGCAAAGTCTGATCTGGTCAATGATTTACTGCAGTCGTTGAGGGTTTAAAGTTTTTCAAGGGTATGTTGTGTTGTTGTTGTGTTTCTCACAAAAATGTGATTAGACCACCATTGCCTCATTTTACAGAAAGATATTCCAAACAAAATGATAATGCACGTTATTAATCGGAGGAAGAGCTTTAGCAGAAAGCTCTGTATTGTGTCTTAAGCCGAGCAAACAACAATTTAATGAGTAAAATTAAGGTTGACTTAAGTATCATGTAAAATTGTGCCTTTTTTGAAACAGTGCTGTGGTAAGGCAGGGCATTGTTGACAAGGTGGAGACAGCACTCAGTGACCCAAAGGTGAAGTCTGTGGTCCTCTGTGGCCAGAATGGAAACTTCTGTGGAGGTATGGACATGGTTTTTCTTTCCTGTAACTTCACAAATCATGTTTATTGTTACTGCCAGATGTCAGTGTGCCCTTAAAGATAAAGAGAGAGTCTTTGAACATCTTTTCAAATGAAAAAACTTCATGACATTCTGTTGTTTGGAAATGATGGCTGTCATTGGTCCCACACCCTACCCTTGATATCATCCCCTCGATAATTTGTATAATCCACACTAAGTAAGGTGACACAAGCTGTTGTCGATATAATTAAATTGTCTTTTCAAGCAATAAAATAAATGAATGCTTTTCCATGTAAAATTTTGAATTAGATTTAACTTTAATATCAGCGTCTGTTACATTGAAAAGCATTGTTATTTTGGGAGAAAAAATGTTAAAGTTGTGTTTTTCATTACTACTTTTAATTGTTATATCACAGATGTTACTAATTAAACTAATGGCAATGCTTGAGGGCTTTTGTTTTGACTACAACTACTGATTTTTTGAGGTGATTCATGGGATACACTTCAGCCTGGAAGCAATCATGTAGGGGAGAAACGAGAGAGGATATAACAGCATGAATTCCATTTTGCATAACAGGGGCGGACATCAAGGAGTTTGGGATGGCAATGTTTGGACCTCCACTGATACCGATGATCCATGCCATCGAGGCTGCAAACAAGCCGGTGGTGGCAGCCATAGAGGGGAGCGCTTTAGGCGGAGGCCTTGAGCTGGCACTTGGCTGTCATTATCGAGTTGCGCACTCTAAAGTTAGTCCATGCTTCATATCTCGTGTCTGTCTTCTAAGGTCAATGTCGCGATGCATCAGTGTCTAACTGACAGTGTTGTCTTTCACTTTACAGAGTGACTTTGCGCCTTAATTGTTATGTTTCCAGAGTCATTAGAAATAAGACCAGTTCAAAACACAGCCCTGCTGGAGCATTTTTGTGATGTTAAAGAATATTTTCCATGTAATAACCAATGTAATCCCTACACTGATCTGCACTTCCTATTCATCAAATGTTGTGTCCCTTCAGGCGAGACTGGGTCTTCCAGAGGTGACTCTGGGTCTGCTGCCAGCTGCAGGAGGATCCCAACGGCTGCCAAGGCTCATTGGGGTCCCAGCTGCCTTGAACCTCATCACCACAGGTAGCAAAGACAGGTTAACCTTGCCTGACTATTACAGAGTTGATGGTAGAAGTTTAGACCATTTTTAAAGTACCAATCCAGATACAAGGAAGTATTAAGGTTCTGTTTGTGCATCCACATTTTATCGTATTTCTGTTGTGCTGTGTGCAGATGACAGCAATTTATAGTTCTGATATTTAATTATTGACATGAACTGCACTGTTGGTTGCACAGCCTGTAAACAAGAGTCCATAGTGTAGAGATTGGTTGTTTACTCTGATGACCAGCAGAGGTCAGCATGCGTTTAGTTTCATGCCACTCAGCCACAGAAGCCTTTTCTGTGATTCACTGCTCTGTTCTGAACAAATTATTTTAGATTTCTTTATCATTTTTAAGATTCTTTGTGTGTTATTTTTTGATAAATGTCAGAATCTAACAAGGGGATTTTACAGTGCCTCGAAGGCTTGTTATTATCTAATCATTTGAAATGTCACGTCACCCTGATAGAACTTTGATGCCCTTCATATTGCCCCCAGGTCGCCATGTGACGGCTGCTGAGGCACTGCAACTTGGCATCGTGGATCAGGTTACTAATCACAACACTGTTGACGCGGCTGTGAAGTTTGCCTTGAGTGTTGCAGGTGAGACGCAGGAAACAAAATGCACAAGGTATAAAATCCAATCCCTCTTCATGGGTTTAAAAAAGGACTCTGTGAAAAGGAAGACAAATTCTTCCCAGTGCAGTTATTTTGGCCCAGTCCAACATCAAGAAGTGTCAACATGTGGGTTTGTGGAACCAGAAAACACGGCAAGCAAGATCCTCTACCACAGAAGACATAAATGTTTCATGGCTCTGTCAGATGTGCTCTGATGTCTTCACTGCTTTTGCTGTATTATTCAGAAGGGCGAAAAGGGACAAACTTTCCTAGAATATTAATAACAGGCCCTCGCCATTTATGTAGGTGGATGAAAATGTCTTTGTGCACAAGAATCAGACTCATTTACCCACTGAATGGATTGCTAAAGTGTGCCACGTCCCGACAGTTTACCAGGAATGATTTCCTTGTCTGTGTAAAGGCTAACCCATTCAGATTTGCTACATGCTATGTTATATTACTGACAGATAACACTATTAGATTCAACTGAAATGAAATATATATATATATATATATATATATATATATATATATATATATATATATATATATAGATAGATAGATAGATAGATAGATAGATAGATAGATAGATAGATTTTTTTTAGCTTCCTATGTAACCTACAGATATGAGAATGTGTTTGAACATCTCATCCAACCCTCGGCAAGAAAATGAATATGCGTATTGCCCAAAATGTCACGCTATTCCTGTAAGAGGTATTGTGAACTCGTACTCATACCGCCCACTTTGGTGAGAGATTTTGTATGTTTTACATTGTCAGATTACATGAGGGGTAGGACTGGTAACTGGTTTACGCTTGTCTTAGCAGAGCCTCGGTTGTACAGACATGAATGAAATTAATATGAGAGGATGTTTTTACACGTATGTATGTATGTATATGTGTATGGTAACATAATTGTTTCAGAGATGTCTCATCTTTTACTGTTTGTTGCTAGCTTACTTGACAGTGACCATTCATTACTAAGACGTTTAAGTTAGAATGAGGCCTGTGAGCTTGTGCCGAATAGCAAGCAATCATACTACGTCTATGCAAAATGTCAACAGTCTACAGGATTGCCTGTAAAAACCTTTCACAATCCAAAGATGACTGAAGTCTTGTGCTTTTTTACAAATGCTTTTTACCCCCTACTCAACACTGCCAAAACTACTTTGAGTGGGTGAGCAAGTGAGTGTTTGTAACGCTGAGGCTTAGAGTGAGTCACACAGAGAAGCTAACAGTTTACACGATGAGAGATTTGAGGAGATAGGGCCGAAATCTGTGGAGACTCACGGATAGACTTCGATACTGATTAGCAGCCGTGTTAATTTGGGACGTGAAATGTGTCTAAATATACAAAATAAATGTGTGAATGTTAGTAACATTGAGATGCACGGCTGGTGAGTCAACCAGCGTAGAATGATATAGTCTGTCACAACCATACATGCAAACATAAAACACTACACGGCAGTAAAGCTGGCACACGGGTGTATGTAGGCACGTGCAGGCTGACAAACACACACACACACACACACACACACACACACACACACACACACACACACACCCCACACATGCACAGATTCGAGTCTCTGCTGGGGACGAGATTAACGTTTTTGCCCCAGTAGTTGCAACATCTGCCCGCTACATCTGTCAGGACGACCAGGCTTTCCACCCGCTGCACAACAAATCCATCGACACAGCTCAACCATTTACAGATTAACCGCTGCAATAATGCCCTCCTGAAGTACATTGGTATCACATTGCTCTGCCACATAGCATCTCACCGATTTTTCAGAATGTACTTTTAACTGAACATTTCTTCTTCTTTCAGATATATTGATACTGACTTTCATTAGGCTAAATTATAAGTAATTGGACTAAGTGGAGACAGCAAATCAGATGTGAGGGCTGTCCCCTTTAAGCTTTGCCATGGTGACCCAGATACTAGGCTAGACCCTCAGCTGAGTGTAATTCATTGGAGCTGTGAGGACTCTGACAACTGTCTCATGTCATCATGTCAGAGGAGACAGAAATGGGTATTAAGATGCATTTAACAAGGTTTTAGCAGATTGGCTTTCTTCTACATTCTCATTGATTGCAGGATTACATCCCTGTAAGCAGGAAGTTTGTGTTGTAAAGTTTTTTTAGGCTCTAATATTAATATTCCTCTAACTTGCTCCAGTATTGCTCTGAGTTAAAAATGTACTATTTTACCGAGAACCAAATAGTTTTTTTAAGTTTCAAATTGGTGATATTCAAAGAGAACTGAAACAGTGCTCTGAATTTCTTCCAATTATGCTGGAAATGGTCTTTTGAATCATTCTGTTCATATGTTACTGGGTGTTTTGGGATTGAGTGGCCAATTACACCCAGACCCTGAGTGCTGGCTGACAAAAAAAGTGGGGGGAAAGCTGTATACAAATGGAAACTAAGAAGCACTTTTCAGTTTTGGAAATAAAATCATGAGCTTGTATAGAAATATTATTACACAGTCAATTTTGTGATTTACTAATTCTGAGAACTGTATGTAAAAAAGGCAATTCTTTTGGAATCATGTTTCTTCCATGTTTCTATTTCAGGTCAGTCAATGGATGCCCGTCGTATCAGTACTTATCCGTGCCCACAGTCCTCTGATTTGGATGCTCTGTTTGAGGAGGTAATGCAGAAGGTGCATCAGAGTGCCCGTGGAGCTATAGCGCCAGTTGCATGTGTCCAGGCGGTGCGGGCGGCTGCCACCCTGCCGTACGCTCAGGGCATGCAGCGGGAGAAAGAGCTGATGGCCACTCTCTTCACCTCAGGCCAGGCCCGTGCCATGCAGTACATATTCTTTGCTCAGAGAGCCGTTGGCAGGTGGAGGATGCCCAGTGGAGCCAGCTGGGACACAAGCAAGCCCAGGCCCGTAAATAAAGCAGCTGTCATTGGTAAGAGCTTTGGACTTTTAATCTCTGTTTGTCCGAGCTTTCAAAAAGGACAAGCACATTCACTCATCAAGTATCTGTGTGGCTTTTCCAAATTCATGTTGCCTATGGAAACTAAGCCCTCGTTTATAGTTCAGCTGAGTGTAAATGGATGAACCCGCTCTTCCCTGCAGGGAGGATTGGCTGCATGACAATCTGGATATGTGAAGCTCTGCAGCTTGTGCATTAATGTTGCACGCTTTGGAAAAACTTCATGCTCTCAGGCTAAAAGTATTACAGTCTAGCATTGTGTATTGTGCACTAAATTTGTATATACTGTACTTTGTCTTGGTCAGACATGTCTGTGATATGTGCAACTGGTGATTCTGAGGTAATATTTCTGTCGTCGCCATGTGATTTGTCTTCACAGGTCTCGGCACCATGGGGCGAGGCATAACAGTAGCCCTGGCTCAGACGGGGTTGTCTGTGGTTGCTGTGGAGACCCAGGAGAAGCAGTTGATGGAGGCTAAGCAGGCTGTATCTAGCATGTTGGAGCGAGGAGCTAAGAGACGTTTGGTGCCTCCTCCACTTGATAGGATCAGCTACAGCCAGAACATCCAGGCTGTAGCAGATGTTGACCTGGTCATCGAGGCTGTGTTTGAGGACATGGACCTGAAGGTGGAAGTATTCCAGCAGCTGTCTCGTGTTTGTAAACCAGGAACTCTCCTGTGCACCAACACTTCAGCTCTAGACATGGACCAGCTAGCCTCTGAAACCCCTAACCCGGAGCTGGTGGTCGGGATGCACTTCTTTTCCCCAGCCCATGTCATGAAGCTGCTGGAGGTGGTGTATGGACCACGGTCCTCTCCTCAGGCCGTGGCCACTGCCATGCAATTGGGAAAGAAAATGGGCAAAGTCAGTGTGGCAGTTGGCAACTGCAGGGGCTTTGTGGGGAACCGCATGCTGATGCCATACAGCCAACAAGCTTTCTTCCTGTTGGAGGAGGGAGCTACACCTGAGTTGGTAGATCGAGCGCTGGAGGAGTTTGGTTTTCCCATGGGTGTGTTCAGGATGTCCGACCTCGCTGGGCTCGACGTGGGATGGAGAGTCCGGAAGAGTGCCGGGCTTGCGGAGCCTGTAGAGGCATTGGGTGAATCAGCTAGAATCCGAAAAGGCGACAGGTACAGCCCCATTGCAGACCTGATCTGTGAGCAGGGACGGTTTGGCCAAAAAACAGGCCGGGGGTGGTACCATTATGACAAACCTGGCGGTCGGGTGGCCAGGTCTGACCCCTGGCTGCACAACTTTCTGGAACAGTACAGAGCCCGGCACGGCTTGGTGGCACGCAGCATAGACCACCAGGAGGTGCTGGAGCGCTGCCTCTACGCCCTGATCAATGAAGGCTTCAGCATCCTGGAGGACGGAATAGCTGCGGGACCCGAAGACATCGACGTCATCTATGTGTTTGGCTACGGCTGGCCTAGACACCGCGGCGGTCCCATGTTCTACGCCAGCATGGTGGGGCTGGCAAAGGTCCTAGAGAGGCTGGAGCACTACTACCAGGCTCACCCTGACGTGCCCTACCTGCAGCCCTGCAGCCTCCTCAAGAGGCTAGTGGACAGTGGCAGCCCACCTGTCCACAAGTGGAGGGAAGTCATCAAGAAACTCCATAGCCAGCTTTAAATCTGAAAGATGTCAGCTTTAATCACTTTTTCACTTTAATAATGAGGGTAATATGCTGTGATGAGTTGTTAATTAACTGCATTTATGTTGTGTTGTGTAAATAATTCAGATATATTTTCTTGTATGTGATTATAGATGCAATTTCTGGTCTGCCTTATCTGTGTATTTGTGTATCCTCCTGTATGAAGTAAAAGCTGGTTGTTCAAATAATAGACACACCTTGCAATATATGTATAGTGTATTATATGACAAGCTTTACAACTATTTGATGTGTTGCATATTGGAACACATTATATTGTACAGATTTATCGAATAAACTGTGAATTAGTGAAATACAATGATGTAAATATATTTTCTAACTCTGAAAAGACAGCACTGTATAAAGAACCCTCGGCTACACTACTATTTGTGATAGTGTCCCGGCATCAACGAGCAGTTGCCACTAATTATGTGGCGGGCGGTACTTCCGGTTCCAACCTCAGATGTAGCGCTTGTGCCATTTCATGTGGCAGCAGTCAAATCTAATGGAAAAAAAAACAGTTACAACTGTTTGTTCATGTGGTGTGTGACTCGGGTTCCTGTTTTTTTTTTCCCTACTGACTGAGCTGGAGCAGTGACAGTGCTTTTATATAAATTAATGGCTCATTTCCCAAATAAATCTCTTACCTCAGCAATGAGTTGATGTTAGGATCGCCATCTAGTGGCTGAAGACCTCAAACTCAGCATCTGGATTAAACATTATGATGCTCCATTTTGTCTGCAAATACACTTTCTGAATCTTTTGTTTATAAGCATAACCGAACAAAGGATTGATGAATCGATATGATTATGAACTATTCCAAAGACGACATGAGCACCTATTCAGATAACGTAACCTATTTGAGAATCGTATATTCAGGTGTTTCTTTGTGATCAAGACCCTGATGTTTTGAAGTTGTAAAAAGGCCGATGAAAGCCTGCCTGTGTGTTTGAAGTGCGCAGAGCAGCTGGCTTCGTGTGATGGACTCCTCCCGTTGTGTGATGAAGTTCAGATGCGCGCCGTAGTTCCGCACGCGCGTCACCAGCTTTGCACAGAGAGGAGCTTCCTGACGCGACGGGAGGATGGAGAGACGTGTGGCTCGCGACCATGGGAGCCTTTGAACGTCACATTACAGGAAGCTAATTGACGCTCTTTTTTTTCTTTCTTTTTTTTTTTTACTTTGACGAGATCTGTTTCAACGCTTTGCATGAGCGGTAACCCAGCGGCTCTGGATCCAGAGCTCCAGCACCGCCTTGCTCGTCTGTCTGTCCCCGCCACCCTCAGCTGAGAGGCTTCTTGGGCAGCGTGGACCGTCAAACCTCGACTCGGTCCCTCGCAGTAATGTGGTAGTTTTACTCGGGGGTTTTTTTGTTTTTTTTTTAAGGTGGGGGGACACAAGAAATGTTGGCATGGCCACCTCGCGAGCACAGAAGAGTCCGAAGAGTGAGAAGTTGGACGAGGCGCAGGCTTTGGCCAGGAGCTGCGCTGGGAGACCAGACTTCCTGCCTTGCGACGGGCTCTCCATCTGCGCTACCCACAGCCACGGGAAGTGCTTCAAGCTGCACTGGTGCTGCCACTTGGGCTGGTGTCACTGTAAGTTTATTTAAGTGCTTTTAATATCTCGCTGTATTGCTGGGAATTTCACGGGCGCTGTGCTGGCAAAATATGCTGCTTGACATTGCCACGTTGAGAATGCTGAAGCATCAGTTCCCTGTTTCTAAAAAAAAACAAAAACTAAATGTAATGGATATTAACATTTTCTGCCTTATTCCATTTTTGATCAAACTTAATCATATTTTAGAGTCTTTTTTTTGTAATATATAGCAAAAATATCGAGGTCACACTTTTAGAGTCACCATTATCCCTGATCAGAGACCTTCAAAGAGACACCCTACTAGTATTCAATAGTTTATGTGATCTAAAGACTGCAACATTCAAAAGCAGGGAAGAAGATATTTCAGGGGCCTGGTTGTAGTGTTTTCTTTATTCCACTGGTTTTGTTTTTACTATTTTATTTGAAGTTTTAGTTTGAATTTACAGCCCAAACTGTCCCCCAGTGTCTTCCATTCCACTTTGTATTGTGCTCCCATGTAGGCCTAGGGCTTATACTGTAGCATATGCATGCCTGTTATGAATGCATCTGTCTGTCTTGCGTCCTACATATGAGAGAGTATATGAGAGAGCACAGTGCCGTCCTTTACTTCACTGTTAATGGAGATATTTAGAAAAGTGCACAGTGACATCCTACTTTCATTTCTTCTTTTGTGAATGTCTTGTGATCTCTTTCTTAGCCTCAAAACCAGTAAAAGACCCAAAAGCAACCATGACTTTATTCTAGTACGAAGTGTTGTTTGTATTGCCAAACCCTGATGTATCGTATTTCTCTTCTGTTTTACACACTTTATTTTTTACATGACTATGAACATATCATTTATTATGCGCCAATCCCACATAAACAATCCAAGTGCACTGAATACAATAAAGAACCAAATGTGTATCAATCCACAGCTGAAAATACTCCCCAACATATGCAATATGTATTCCTGTTTGAGTAATGTTTGCTAAAAACTAATGTCCAGCTGTTTAAGGAAAACATTTTCTATGTTTTACATATAATACTGCATAGTTGAGACCCAAATTTAAAGATTTAGATTTTTTAAATAAACGACTTGTCTGGGGTATTGAGTTCTACAGATAGTGTAGCACTGTTGAAAAGATCTAAAAGGTTAATTAACATCCTGCTTTTGTCTTTTGATGGGACTTATTGACAGTAAGAAAAGAAAAAGAATATCATCAGCACCATCCTTAAAAGTAAAATTATAGTCAAGTTCATCAGCTGATATCCTTCAGTTTCAAGCCAAATATTTGAAAATGTTAACTTAACTCTGTAGTATAACCACATTGTATAAATATCATTTATATTGACAGTTGAATTGACTGTATTGGTTAGAGACTACATGGCAGCAGCTCCACTCAAACACATATCCTTTTATTTTCACTCTGTGAAGTGTTAGTGGCATTTTCACCACCTATTAGACACTTTCTCTCCATTTGAGCTTTTCTCGACCTGCCACTTCCACACCACCGCAGAACCACAATGACTGTGCCTGAACCTGACAGGATGTCTGTCTCTTTTGTGCTGCCCTAATTTATCCCATATCTGGCTGCTCTGAAAATCCTCAGATCAGTGTGAAACACAATCACCCTCCACTCTGCACCGCTCAGTCGGGGCTTATAGTGTGCAACTGCACAAGTCACATTGTAATCTTTGCCGTGTAATCATTGGATTTAGATGCCTGCCTCCGTCCACAGTGAGCCCAGTGATTTGAAATATCTGATGAGGCAAAAAAAAAAACGTTGAAGTCTTTCTGGTGTTTATGACGAGCCACAACTGGGATTTTATTTTTCTCGGCAAAGCCAGTGTAGTGTTACATCATTTGTAAACATTTAGTCTTGTGCCTCCTTTTCTGCTTTGAAATATCCAACTCTCAAGCTGATAATGTGCTGCACGATGGACATGGAGCACTTAGTCCCCATTATTTGATTCAGGCTTGTTATGAAGAAAAAGCCGGCCACGTCATGAAGAAAATTTCACCTTCACATCTCTTTCCATTGTAATTTGCAGGTTCCCCTCGCTGGACACCCATGAACCACAGTGAGAGTAAACCAGCTTAGACTGCTGAATCAGGGAGAAACAGGGCACCCAGTGAGAAAAGTACAGCAGCATGCTTCTGCATGAAATGCCCGCCTGCTGTCCTTAGCTCACACCCTTCTTTCTAGCGACTACATAATAACGCTCGACGCAAAAGGGTGAAATGTTGTAACGCCCCTTGTCAGTTTTTTATTTCATACGTTCCAATGATTGTCGTCTGGAGTATAAACTTGTTCTAAGGTTGATAATTGTGCATTCACCACAGGAGCCTTGCTAGACTGCTTTTTTAATTGCATTTTTTAATAGGTTTCCAGGCAAACAAATGCAAAAAGCTCAATGCGTCGTAAGACTTTGCCTCGGCATTAGAATGTTCAAAAACAAATTATTTCCATTATCGTACCTGTGGAGCAGTGATTACCTGTGACTTACTTTCGGGTTTCTCCTATTTTCTACGTGCTGTCGCAAGCGAAACACTTTCAGGTTCTCTCCTTCTCATTTTCCGCTCCCAGACTTCACTTTGCGGGCTGCAGCGGGAAAGTGCTGCTTTGACGACCTTCCAGTCGTTTCCGCTCAGTTGTAGCTTTGTGAAACCTTTGGCAGAGGAAACTGGGAAAACTGGAATTGGGTGCATGTGGAGACAGTGTTCCCAGCTGGTGACAACATCAGTCCAACCCTCTCAGTAGTAATTAGCTATGTTTAGAGTCACTGCCAATATGTCATGTCTGATGAGAGCTTCTGCTCACAGCAATGCTGGAACCACCTGGTCTGACTTTTTTTTTCCTCTCTTTTTATCCTCGACTAACTGATTAAAATTACCAGGCAGAGCATTGAATTACTCATTAAGAAAGTCTCACAGAGTTTAATGCGTCCTGAACAGTCTTGTCAGTCTGCTTGTTCTTTGCCAGCTCTAATTTTGTACATTACATTTATGTGTACTTTTCTGGAAGATGCAAGAAATAGGGATCGTTGTGTCTGACTTCCTCATCTCATCTGTCACATTGTGTAGCTGTAGCTCACAAATATTTGTAAAGGGATATAGAGGGTTATTGGGTAAAGCTCTGCCTTACATTGATTGATTTGCTGACCAATTCAAAATTTGCCGCAGTGCTGAATCATAAAAAGCTTCAGCTGTTATTAAAGGGTGGATACATTGTTAGCTCAGGCCAGAGGGGATGTTTTTCAATTGGTTGTTCATGTTTGAGAATTACTTAAACTGCTGGTCTGTCAATGTTGGAAACAGGGCAGCCCCAAACTAAAGTTCAACCATTTTTTAAAGGATTATTGAGAGTGTTTTCAGGTCTGTCTTGATACAAAATTGTGTATTTGTTTATGTTATTATCCCCTCACTGTAGCTCGGCAAAAAATAACAAAAAGTGGGAATAATGTAAAAAAAGATTTGCAACTTTAAACACACCCACTTGATTTCTCAAACATAAAGCTTAGAGCATAGAGCTTTACAACACATGTTATCATTCGACAAGTTCTCTTTTTCAAAGATAAACTCTATTGATTTGAATATGAAAAGCCTAATAATTGTTTCGTTAATCCTGGTGACTATTACCTCACTGTGACACGGTAACAGGTGACCAAAGCCTCGTTGTTGTGGTCATTGTGGTCTTTGAAAAGGCAGCAAACAACTTTATTACCGCAATGCTCTCTCTTTCCATGCATAGTGTTGAATCCAAATGGTTTGGTGTAAATGCTCATCGCGCATGTACAATTATCACAGGAGGACATTATGACATGTCACAGTTGGAAAACCAGAAGGTCTAAATGATAAAAAATGATGGTTGAATTCCATTAAGCTGCCTCAGTTTCAGGCTCTTTTGTGCCTGCTGGCTCCCTGCAGGGCATATTAAAACACAAACAGAACAGAGCCATCGTTAATGTTATTAGTAACCCCTGGGCTTTTTATTTTTAAAAAAGAGTCAAAATGTCTGCTGAAAAAAAGGCCTTTTATGGAGTTGATTGATGTTGTAGATCCGTAGAGCAGATCCCTGTGAAGGAAGTATACATTCTCTAAAAGTACATTTGGGGATGTGCATATGGTATTGAGACAGACTTCCTATCCTTTAAGGCCTTTACAGGAGCCGAAGATTAATGCTCACTCTGCACAGGAAAAGCAGTCCACAGACTTGCATTTCTTCACCATGATGACAGACTTAAGAGTGAATTCCAAGTTGGCTGCACGCCAGGAACAGCTTTTTTGCCTCTGGAGGCAGGAAACAGGAAACAGGAAAGGAGTTTCACATGATGCTGGGTCAGACCACCCCCTCGCTGAAACCTGAAACTTATGTTGTTGCCTCGGCTGCTGCCTCTCGGACAGATTTAAACACAAAGAGCTGCGGATGTGTGAGCGGGACGTATCCATCGGCCAAATGGGTGCAACAGCTGTTGATGAATGGAAACAATCTGCTGAAAAGATTTTGTTCACCTGGTTTTGCCAACACATTGCATTGAACTGGTGTGTTGCATTTAGAGTAGAAGATTTGCTCAGACGGCACATAAAGACTGGCTTCTGCTCAAATATACCAAAAAATCTAATTGAGGGGGTTGTTCATGACTCAGTTGGCTTTGATATACGCTTATATTAACATGAAATAATATGTGTCATGTCCATTCATCTTCACTAAATGTCGAATTTAATAAAACACCGTACGTTTCAGCTGCAATAGACACTACAGCTGAAATTTAGAGTGATGTCAAAGCTCTGTGTGAGAGATAGAGAGACATTGAGGAGCTACACGCTGCATTATTCACAGAGACCATCTCCTGTTTTAAACTAGACTGTGCAGCCATCAGCCAGCCACAGTCCAGAGAGAGAGCCGAGAAGGCTTGCAAGATGGAGGCAGGTGGGAGCAGAGGAGCTGGAGTGACTCATACTTCAGCTCCTACACTCCACCCTCTCATTAACCTGTTTATTTGACCTGTGTTGATTTTTACTCATTTCTTCATTTATAAAACCCTTTTGGCTGTATATAGTATTCCCCATCTTCTCAAGTAATTAATCCCAAATTTCCCACATTTTCATTATAGACACTTATGATATTTTGCTATCTTTAGACAATTTGTTTTGTACTTCCACTGACAAAGTTCACTTGTAAAAGTAGAGGAAAGAGTCACCTGCACATGGTTTTAAAGGCACCTGAAATTATGATTACATATTTGTTGCTTCCTCTTTTGATGTACCCAACTGTCTCATTTACATCTTGTCTAGTCTGTAATCTCCTACATCCCCCAAAATACCTTTCATCAGTCTCCAGTGAACTTGTTGCTTTCAGTGGCTCTTAATTATAATGTGATGAAAGGCTTTCCATTTAAGAAAACAAGTACAGAGTCATTTGCTTTACTCTAAATGCTAAACGCCCCAAGGCTGCATATTATTCTGGTCTATTGATACTGCGGTCAGTGGAAAACCTTGTGCCTGTTTCCTCTGCAGTGGATTTTTCACAGTAAGATTTTATGTGTGAAGTGGTTGGTCTGCTTTGGAATCTGAAGTACTGACTCTTACATTTAGTGTTGATATTTTTCTTACATTATATCAGTTCTCATTGCAGCAGAGTTAGAAATGTCTTGTCACAGCATGTCTGTGGCCAGTTATCTTGAGGAAGAAGACAATAAACTATACAACAACAAAAAGGACAGTGAATGTTAGAATCACCAGTAATATCCAACATGTATCTCTCATTAAAAAGACCAAATGCAACAAGGAATTAATCCTGCTAACAATTCTTTTCTGTGTTTCGATATGGCTTTACTCTATCTATATTGATAGAGACCTCCATTGCTGTCCAGAAACTATTACATAGACACTCGTGCACCTGGTGACATATTCCTTTTATCTTAGAGAATCAAGCGAGAGGGTGGTTGAGAACCACAGACAGAGAAAGGAAGTCAGAAAGTGAAAAGAAAGATGTAAAATACGTTGTAGCTTTGAGTTTTTTAATGGAGTTTGTTGACAATAGGTAATGATATAACTCCAGCCTCACCTTTCATGTCTTGAACCTAAACCAAGTGAAGGTTGGAAAAATGTCCACTGTATTGTGGATTTAGCCATTTCTTGTATTTCTTGGTAAGGACGTCTGGTCTCTGTTGGTATGGAAATACAAACACACACAGAGAGGACAGAGGCCGCTTAACAACTGACATTGTCATGCGATGGCTCCAGCACTGGGAAGCACTGAAGGATGGAGTATAACTAAATATCAATAAAGCTGCATAGACAGTGTTTGCTGGCTGACAGTCAGTGTTTGTATATTTTCTAGCAACCAACAGCAATTTTAAATAAAAGGTGCCCTTTGGAGTTTACTTGTAAACAAATCATCATAACTCACCAATAACTATTGCACATATGGCGTTACGGCCTGACAAACATGCTGCATTTTCTCCCTTTTACAACATTTTCAAAGTGTAAATTGTGCACTTTGTTCATTAGCGTATGCTGGCTTACAGTCTGCATCTCGGCTGTTGTGGCCGCATTGCTCCGGTTAGCGTGCATGTGAGCGTGATGCTAACAAAACTAAAAGCATTTCTCTGTAGCGCTACTAGTGTTCAAAATGTCACACGGTACCTTCAAATTATCAGTCAAGCAAGAATATGAAAGGAAATAATCCCATTAGGGCTAAAACAAACAAATGTTTTCAATATTAATTAATCTTTTAAACATTCCCTTGATTAATCTTATAATCATTTTGTCCATCATTTCTCAGAAAACGGTAAAAGCATCACACATCTTCAAAAGCCTCAGTTTGTCAACAATCCAGTCAAAAATCCCAAACTATTCATCTTACATTTAATCAATTAAAAAGCAGCAATAGAAACTGCAAAAGTCTGCCATTTTTGCTTAAAAATAGTAAATAATTCATTATCAAAATAGTTGCTGATTAATTTCCGGCAATCAACTTATTTATTCTACATGCCATTAAGCGAGACTGAAAACAAAATATATTTTAACTACCACTAATTGTTATAATAATAATAATAATAATAATAATAATAATAATAATAATAATAATAATAATAATAATATGTGTTCATGTACAGTATTTGCAATAATCAAACTCTGTGTATCTTAGAGCATGCAGTTCAAGTATTTGGAATCAGAAAGTTGTATTTATTTTCAACATTATGATTCTGCACTAGTCGCAAACACAAAAATCTTCTGGGACTGATGGAAACAGTGATAGTGAAACAGTGAATTTATTGCAAACTAATTCTGCATTCCACACACAGCCAATAAATCTACAGACAGGCCATGTTCCTTCTGCAAGGCTGCTGAGGACAACCAGTGTTGTGTTGCCCCATCTGCCTGTCTCTTTTGTTTGCCCATGCATCTGCCTGTCCCCAGTATTGCTCTCGGTATTTGCAACTCCAGATGGATGAATGCAATAAGATGTAATATGCTAAAAACTAAATGCCAACACATTGTCGTCGACAGCTTTAGCTCTCATTTGTTGCCGCTATCGTGTCTGCCTGAATGGCCTCATCTCAGTCTGAACATGGACCATTGAGTTTCTCTCATTAAACAGAGGACGGCTACTGTTCCCCCTTTTGTCTGTATTGTTATAAGCTCCTGTGTTAACAATGTTTACAAAGAATACAGACATTAAGCCTCTTTTAATGGTTCCACATGGGTGGATGATGCAGTTTTGTGTCCTTAACAAAGATGTGGTCACCCAAATTAAATGAGCCATTCTTGTGGCCAGTAAATAAAGATGTAAGTGACAATCTTGAAGATAAATGTATGTTGAGTCACTGTCTGAAAGAAATAACACAATCATAATTGAGCTGATGAAAGTATTGCATATGTGTATATATTTGCACTATTACGATATTATGTGTATGTAGTAATATTCATGGAAAAAATGCTGCATCAGAGTTTTTTCTCCATTTTTCACAAAACATGGAAATATGAACACAATTCTAAAAATAGCATGTCAGTATGGATTTCGGACGCAGCCCAAGACTCCAGACTGTTCGAAGCACAATTCCTTTGTTTTCGCTCGAATGGAAATCCTGCATTCACCATTGCCACTTTAATTAAATGTAATATATTTTGTGTGGTGCAATTTCTCCTCCTCTCTCCTCTCAAAACAAATCAATTTCCATAAAATTAACAAACTTTTCAATGTAACCTGGGAAAAGCTTTTGATTGAATGGTTCCTCCAGCCAGTGAGACAAAAGAAAAGGATGCAGAGTGAGAGGAAGTGATGCGTAAGCCTGTCATCTTCTGTAGTTCCTCTCTTCAGGGAGCAAGTTAAACACACATCCGAGCTGCACTGTTCAGGCAGCGTGACTCAGAGTCGGAGGCAGTGGGCTGCAAACAATGAGTAACATTTGGAAGCAGTCATTTTGCACAATCACCACCAGTATATGGGTTGCCAAGATGGGAAGCATAACTCATATGGAAGGCGTTTTTTCAAGAAGTGGTCAGTTTCCAGAAAAAAGATTAGGGCCTTTATCTCTTCGAGGATGTATGTCTATATATTACACTATTATAAGCCATTATGTTAGTAATACAGATGTAAATCAAGAACCACATTGTTGTATACATGGCTTTAATTGTATACAGTATTTTCTCATGTTTTTTCAGAAGCCTTGTATCGTCTTTTAAGAGTCAAAAGTGATTGCTGCACTCCTCTGGAGGACCTGCAATTTAAATGGTGTTACACTCTGGCTGCAGCTTCATTTCAGATGGTGGTGGCAAGGAAGGTAGTTTTGCCTTTGGCAGCAGGGAATCTTTTGTGATGTTATAATTGCTACTGCTACCACTTAAAGCAAGGACAGATGATATGTTATCACAGACACTATTCACTTGTGCCTCCTACACTTTTTGGCATCAAAAACGTTGTCCTTGGTCGAGACTGAAAACATATGTTTTACAATTACTGTTACTGCTTTGCTACCTACAACAAACGATGTATGGGCGAAGAGGTCAAGGCAGTTGTATATGATTGGAAGGCTTTACACTTGATTGGATGGATCATGTCGACGCCCTCAAGTGTCATCTATTTGGCTTATCCGTTTCTAGATGACTGCAAGAGATATAGAGGTTTGATAGGTAAATGCTCAAAAAGGCTTTATTGGTGCAGTGAACACAACAATTATGTCTGAGTTACAGGAGAACAGTTGTAAAATGTATTTTTATTTCCCTGTGTCTTCAAGCTTGTATTAATTACAGTTTCCACAGTGCTTTTTCATGTTGCTGTCGGGATTCCTGCCAAATGTCTCCACATGGTGCCAGTTTGGAGTTTACTATTTTATTGATTTAAACCTGCATTAAGTGTTTTTTAGTTGCCTTGAGGCAGTGGAAAACAAGCTGTTAACACAATACTGACATATAATCACCTTTTAAGTTGATGTGGTGAACATATTAGTCGGCAGTAATAGATCCAATATTCATTCTTCTTTTAGCTTTGTTTTGGTCTCTGAAAACTCCCAATAGTATAGGTTCTATGCCGACCTCAGTGTTCTATGTTCTGATATCAGGGTTCTATGCTCTGAGCTCAGGGTTCTATGTTCTGATACCAGGTTTCGATGCTCTGACCTTAATGTTCTATGCTCTGACCTCACGGCATCTTTCGCTGGTAAATGCTCCAGTATGTTCACCTCCAAGTTTCTCACTCACTGTCAGTTTTTTGTTTGCTGTCAAGCATCAAGCATTCAATGACTTAATCAAAGCATTTTATTTTTTTCTCCCCCTCTTTAGGCAAGTATGTGTACCAGCCCATGACCAATGTGTGCCAGCTGCCCAGTACAACCGTGCCGGCTGTTGAGACCGAGTACAGTAACACCATGGACCTGTCCGTCTCTCTGGCTGAGCGCTTCCTGAAACTCGCCCCCTGCTTCCAGTCCCCGCCTTACCTGGAGTCGCCTAAGTACTGCGTCATTGCAGATCTATTTGTGGATGACTACATTGTCAAACGCATCAACGGAAAGATGTGCTACGTGCAGCGCCCCGCGCCTCTCTTACCAGAACCTCCTCATTGTCCCACCCCTCCCCCACCTGCTCCCTCTACACCTCAGATGCCCCAAAAGCCCGCTCAGCCTCGGCAACCAGTGAAGCCTGCACCTCCAACTCAGCACGCACCCGCGCCTTTGCAGCCGGTCCAGCAGGTCCAGCAAGTGTACAGTGAACACAAACATCCTACCCCTGTGGATAAGGTAAAAGGCCCCAAAATGGACCACTGCTCATCGCCGTCGAGCTCTGAGGACTCCGGCATCAACGCTCTGGGTCTGCACTACCTGGAGTCCTGCGAGGAGGAGACGGAGGAGGAGGAAGAGGACGACGAACTGAGCACAGACGGGAACTCCAGCCCCGGCAGCCTCTGGGATCAGGACGACTGTTCTCTGCTCTCCCCCTCCAAGTCAATGATAGAGATCATCGAAAAGATTGAAACAACTGTGTAACTGACACAACATCGACATGGACACCAGCTGTGAGGGAGCGTGCGCTACAGAGCAGAATTAATGAGAATACACAGAAGAACACTTGAGGATTTATTCTACATAGACTAATAGGACACAAATCCCTCTCTGACGCTTCAGCTGGGCTTCGCCTTGTTGTTTGGGTGAATATGTTTTCCGGCAGGTGGCCGAGGACTGTGCGTCTGCGCTCGCACAGATCATCTAATCTGTCCACATCCCCTGCATGGAGTGAATTTCTAGAATTTATTTCAATACGGAAGAAAGACACAAGCACAAGAATTACTTAACACATGCACAGTGGACCAAATAGACCTCCTGTATGTAGTACTCACACACTAAAAAAACGTAAATACAAAAGGACTCAATAGTAGATGCACTTCAGTCAGAGGAGGTGAGAGAAAAAGTGAGACTGCTGTGGTTTCTCTTTAGGTAGATATTACTGGAGCAAAATTTTGTATGAACAAAAGTTGTATTAGTAGGTTTCCTGATGATATTGAGTTCGGCAATTCTTAGTGTTTTCGAGTCGTCAATCTGCCAGACAGACTTTATTCTAATTCAGCTTTTAAGAGGCAGATACGTACGTGTGCCAGTTCTTGTTTCTCTGGTCAATGGCTCCACCCACACATATTAGTAATTCTGACACTTCAGCATAACAAATACAAGGCCAGCTACGTCTCATGGGCCTAAAGCACATCAGCCGGTTAACCACTCAGCTCCAGGCTATTGGGATACGACTGCTTCTGTCACGTTAATGAAAAGATTCCCAGCCGACAGTTTGTGTGCACCTTACTGACACCGACACAATCTGTAGGTAGGTAGAGAGGTAGGTAGGTCAGTGTTTGACAATCAAGGATTACACAGAAGCACATTCCTATACTGTTCCTGCAAGTAAGGGCCAAGGATACTCTTATAAAACCATTTATCAGACATTAACACATTGTTTTGACCCCATATTCTGGTCATCCTGCTCTGGACTGCTGTGCTGTTCAAGGTTAAATGGGCGTTAAGCAAAACATGACTTGTATTGACCTCTATTAGCAGCCAAGAAATTAAATAGCACGGACGTGTCTCTGGCAGAGCTACAGTGATAAAAGTAGGAGTCACGTTGTTACAGCAGAAACTATCACCTATGAAAGAGGGAATATAGCTAATATATCAAATATATATACATAGATATATATATATACATATAAACTTATACAACGATAAAATATGAATTGTTATTTGCTTTTTGGGCTTGATGGTAAAATGTCCTGTGATGCCAGCTCAAAGGGAGTCGGGTAAAGGTGTGCAGGTTCGACTTGTATGTCACAGCTATTTTGTGTTATGGGGCAGAAAAATGTCATAAAGGAGATTAAATTATGGAATTAAAGTACGGAATAGGGTGAGTATGTTGTGATGTTAAAGGAAATGCACTCAAATATAATATTTGTGCGACAGCCCCTTATTAGTCAGTTAGTAAAATGAAGATGGGCTGGGTCTTTAAAAAAATGTTTTAATATTTCAAGAGTTATTTTCTAGAGAGCTATCCTCAAAATTCACTAAAATATTCACAAATATGTATTGCTACAATGATATGCTAGATGTAAAAAAAATAAATAATAATTTTGCATGACTGCATTGATTTGCAGATGTCCCTCAAGTAAAAAAAAACAATTTAACAAATGTGTGGTTCAGAGTGTTCAAAAAGTGAACGAATCCTATATCTGTCCTTCAATTTGAATGTTTCTTTCTTCTTCAGGAACAGCCCTTGACATTACACTGAACACAGTCCCTCTTAATGCATTTAAGACATGTTATGATCTTATTATTGTCATATTATTTTCATATGAATAAATCCAAATGACACTCACAATTTCTCTCCCTCAATTTGTCACAGTAGAGCATTTTCTGGAATAAGAAAGTTTTAATCTTTGAATCACTTTCTTTTCATGACGCATAGATGACTAACACTCTCGAGAGATTGATGAATAGCAAAGCACAGTGAAAGATATACTAAAATTGAGTCATTACTTTAGTTGTGCTTGTTTTTCTCCTCTGAAATGTCTTGACAAATGTCCTTTATTGTTGTGTCTCACATTCCGTCTTTTGTAACCTTTACTTTCTTTCACTGCGTCGGCGTAGATCACAATAGAGCAAAAGAAAAACAAAACTGAAGGGAGAGAAAGAGTTGAGAGTTAAGTTAACCTGTGCCTCAATGTTATGGTGTATGGTGTAAGAAATACAATGCAGGTTCGAGTCGAGCCCCTTCACCTCAGACCCAGAAGCTTCCTGTTATTGATCCACACCAGGGATAGAGACAGTCCAGCCATGTCCTCTGGGCCTCTGCACCAGACAGTCGTCACCTAGCAGCTGGTTTTATGAGAGACAATGCCAGTACCTCTCTCACCTTGACTTCTAGCCCAGATGCTTCTCTTTTCCCGCTTCATTGAGTCTATTGATTATTTCTAGTCTGCCAGTGCAAAGAGAAAACTGAGGCCAGGGTTGAAATGTTCTTACTTTTTATATTATGTATATATAGTCATTCTTCTGCTGGGTGATGAAGAGGAGGAGTGTGCTACTGGACGACATCACAGAGAGCAGAGGAGAAGGGGAGAAAGTATGAGCGCATGGATGGAGTGCAGCGACAGGCAGAGGAAGTTCAATTAAAAGGATGATGATGAAACCACATGTAAAGTCTTTGCATGGTGTGTGTGTGTGTGTGTGCGCACAGGGTTGCATATAATTTAACATCTTGAAATATTTTTACTACAGACAGATTTCATGAAGAGATAGATCGCTGTTACTGTTAATCCCTCGCAGCAAAGTCATTCAATTGGCAGGCACCTTGAGCATTGGAGAACGCAAAGGCTCTCTCTCTCTCTCTCTCTCTCTCTCTCTCTCTCTCTCTCTCTCTCTCTCACACACACACACACAGGAATATACACGCCAAATCAAAACCGCCCTTGCTCAAGGACTGCTTTAGAAGCCGGGTTGGCATAGCACGAGTCACACGAGCAGTAGAGAGATGTTGTCAGCTCTTTTGATGTGTGTACCAACAGATTACCTTCCTCAAGAGATTTCCTTTTAATTTCATATAATTGTACTTTCTCTCCAGTGGCCACATATTAGACAAGCAGGAACCCAAATACTCTGAGGAGATTTAAGTGACAAAATCAAAACATGGAGTGCCAGCAGTGCATTACCTGAGTAAGAGGAGATGTTTTTGGTTGAATCAAAACATTTCCTGTAATGCATAATTTGTTTGTTGCACCTTTATTCATTTGATACAGTTTAAATCCCGTTTTATTCCTCAAATGATGTTTTAAAAAAATGTTATGTTGTGAAAATAATTTCATAGCCCTTTTTTCTTACCCTTATCTCTAAAGATTGGGTTTTACAGATACAAGGTATTTAAGAGGATATGGTGTATACATTGTTAGTAGATGACAGTAATTTTGGATTACTGCACTGATAAATTGTGTTTAAGTCACTAAGCAGTTGCAGACGCCAATAAAGCAGTACATGTGTAAATAATAGCCTAAGCTTACATATAATTTACATCTACTGTACTGTCAATTATATGCCAAATACTGTAAGTGTTAAAAATACATGACAAAACAATATTTTTACCCCAAGTATATAGGCATAATAGGCAAATAACTGTCACAAACTCATGTTTTCATGATTTTTTTCAAATCAACAGAACTTTATTTTGAATTCTAGTGAGCATTTTTGAATTCACAAGTTCATAGAACGGCGCACACAACTTCCATTAACATCATGTGAAGGTCATGCAGCTTCAAAGAAGAGCTGGAACAAGCTGATACAGATGTAGAATGTGAGTCTGTCAAACAGGGCAATATCCAAAAATTATTTTATCAACTTCAAAGTCAGGGAAAGTTAAAAGCAGAAACCAGAAGTTGAGGGGTTAACATCATTTATAATTTGACAGTGCACCTCATGAAAATCCATATCAGCTCCCTTCAGGGAACCTGCACTATATTGCCGGAATACAGCTTCCTCGTACGGCGCCATCTCATTCAGAGCCAAACTTCAACAGCAGCACTCCATCAAATGGGTCATTTATATGTCCAATTTACAGCATACTGTCGCTGTGATTGGCCTGATGCAGGCGGTAAGCAGGTACCAGAGGCCCACCAACAGGCTGCTGATAAACAATCAGACACATGGCTTTGCCTTGGTCGTGCTCGATGGGCGATGGGTTTCTGATAAGCTCTATAAACGCGAGAGTGTCACCTGGAGTGCAGCTCCGCACTCCCTGCCTGTAAAATATTCATTACTTTTTTCCGTCACTGTCTGCCCTCGTCTTTGAAATGGATTTAGAGCACTTTTTTCCCTTTACACACAGAGCGTGACTTTCTCCCTGCAAACTCCAGACAACAGCTTCAAGTTCTTGTGAGGACAGACAGGGCTGTGTTTGAAAGTATTCTCCTTTTGTTGCTTAAAGCTACTAGTGATTCATCCTTTCTGCTGAAGTGCCTGCAAGTGCTTTTGCACAAGAGCAGTATGACTTACAGTGATATACTGTAATGTGATGAGTTGGCTTTGTTGCTGTGGATTAGTCGAGAATTTGATGGTGATTCTGAAGTAGTGCTTTATGAATGATCACATTTGTACATATCATTTGCAACACCTTTACTAATAAAATTAACTTTACATTTCTCACTCAATGATCCTGAGTTCAACTCAGGATCAATAATTCTTATTTACAAAAGCTAACACGTGCTTACTTTTCTGCAGTTTTCATTGTTTTAATAGCGGCCATTGGCATAGCAATTGTGTGCTTTTAGAACACTGAGTGAAAGTCTGAATCCATCTTAATCTCATCAAAGAGTCAGAGGATGTCGGGAAGGCCTACACTGGGTTTCAACTTGAAAGCGAGTGAAGTCAATACGACCGCCTTCTATAGTGTCTGCTTCTCAGTTTCTTCAATCTTTCCTCCCGTATTTTTTTTTCTTTTGATTTTTAGGAACAGAAAAAATGGAAAGTTAACTACCATCGTTAGGAGTGGGCAGATGTATCTACTCTCTAACCACATTCATTTTACTTCTCCCCTATCTGATTCAATTTTCTCTTAATTATTTTTGAAAGGAGTGCAGCATAGAATTTGTTCCACATTCATGTGGAACCACTTAATAAGGTGCTGAACATTTTATTAGAACATTAAACACGATGACAAGAGACTCATTTTCTATCTTTTCATCCTCAAACAGCACTGCAATGAAACATAAAGTACCTGTGGAGAGCTTGTCCCCAATTCAAAGGTCAGTACGGCTAAAACCACTTGAGGAATTAATCAAAGCAGGTTGCCTGAGTGTGCAATGAGGGGCGTACAATCACTTGAACTATGAGGACACAAAACTGCAGTATTTAATCATATCAATTCAACCCTCATGCACACACAAAAACTTACTTTACAGAGAAATTACAGCTTTGCCATTAACACACTTAACATCATACAACTATTTTGTCTGTCTTTACCGGCCGCGGGTTGAATAGCATCACAGTCTTCATTCACACTATTATTTTATACTGCTGACGCTCAAAAAATGTCATTGTTCTCCACTGTTTAATACTTTCTAAAAGGTTGCCCAGAATAGAGAGACAGAACTAGGCCAGCACTGGACTCTGAATGACTAAAATATTATGGGATGTAAGCTTTCTAAATCTAAATGCCTACTGCCTGTCAACCTTAAAAAACATTGGCTTCAGGGGAATTATTGCATTATGAGATCTTAGCCATTATAGCGCCTCAGGATGAGCTTTGTTGATCCATTAATGTGCGTAGAGATCTTGAAGGAAAATCTTGTCCTCAAAAACACATCATACTGGAGTATGAAAAGCAAACTTGAACAGGTTATTTATGTTTGAGTGTGTAACTTTTAAACTTACCACATGCAATAATTTGTTTCTTTTCACAGGTGATTTGCAATGATCAACAATCTAGGAGTCTGTTCTTATTTTTTTCTTTTTTTTTTCTTTGGGTAGTTTCAGTTACGGCACACCCACATCAACACATTTGTCCACATTGGCTGTCGACATGTAATCATATTATTACTAGAGCTGGGCAAAGTTGAAAAAAATTAATCGCGATTATTTTCTGCTATTAATCTCATTATGCGCCAAATTCAACAATGAAGTAAAAAACTAGTGTATTGCATGCTTTTATTTTAAAGCAATGTTATCAGAACAATGTAACAGCACTGTGGAGCAACAACAAGTTAACATACATATATATATATATATATATATATATATATATATATATATATATATATATATATATATATATATATATATATATATATATATATATATATATATATATTGAACAGGTACTGTTTAGTAGTAAGGGTCCCGGTGATGGAAAAACCACTGTCTGTTGCTTACCTTAAAGATGTTAAAGACCAGCAATTGATTCACTTTATACAAAAGCAATAAGTGCTTTTCATATTTTTAGTTCAGTTTTTCTTCCTCAGTGATAAAAGTCCAGTCTGTGTTGGCTTGAACAAATGCACTGAACATCTTGTGATGTGAAAGTTCTCCTCTTTGAGAGAAGAGTAAAGCTCCAGAAGTGATGCTGCTTTAAAGTGCTCTGCATGGATCAGACCGCGGGATAAGGAGCTTTGCGCATGCGCGATTAACTTTCAATCTGGACGCGGAACCTGCAGGTACTTGTAGTGTATTTGCCCGCCTGTGAGCGCGTGTGAAGCGACTCGCGGCTGTTGAAAACAGAAGCTACAGAACAATACGTGCTTTACGTCAGACTCACTTCGTCACGCTGCCAGTCGGTGAGGCTGCGGGAGCGCGCGCCCATCAACATGAATCGCCTTTAAATTAAAAGCAGTGTCGCTGTAATGCATTCATGCCGTTTATCTTATTTATTTTATTTTCATGTTTGATTGACCTCATGCGGGCCGGACTGGGAGAGCCGTGAGATGCCAGGTCAGACCTATGGAGAGAATTAAAGCGATAAGCCCCTCCCAATGCAAAAAACAACAACAAAAAAAACATGCAGTTTATGCATCATCAAAAAATTAACGCCGTTAAAGGATTGCCAGATTAATCTTGCGTTAACGCGTTATCGTGCCCACTCCTAATTATTACATATACTTCTTTCAGTAAACTTTTTTTGTAAAATTATACACAAATAGAGAAAAGTTAAGCAGTAATGTAAATGTCCAAACATGTCTGCTGTGGATCCAGCAGTAGGTTAGCTAAATTTAGCGTCCAGACTGTAAGTGAGAAAAACTGCCTTATAGTTCCTCCATATGTCCCTAATTAACACATTTATATCTCACTGCTATGCTAGACTAGTGGTTCTCAAGCTTTTTCGATGATGAATCCCCTGTGAAATATGTTTTTCAGCCCAGTACCCCCAAACCGGCGCAAAGCATTTTTGGTTGAAAAAAATATGTACAGAGTGCTGTGTCATCAGAGTCTGATTTAATATAGAACATATAACATTAGGTTAATGAATTAACACTTATATTTTTATTGAATCATTATCAAAAGGATCTTTTAATGGATGCTAACTTTAAATAATTTACAAATCATGTAGGGGTACACATACCCCCATTTGAGAACCACTATGCTAGACCCTTTCTTGCAAAGCAAAGCTAACCTGCTACTGCCTGTTGCTTCATATTTAGTGTACATGTGAGAGCAGTTTGGTGTGGTTACCAGCATACTTCAATCATGGCTGTACTGTAGGAGGCTATTCTTGGGCTTTTTCATTTTTCTCTGGATGGCTTAAGTTGCAGTCCACCCACACCAACCTTTGTATTGCGTCTAAATAGAGGAAACCACACAGTTAAAGTGTGGGTGAAAAATAAAGATTGCTTGAACCCTGATGTCGGTGACATAACATGTTCATGAAGACCAAGGTATATTACACACAGACATCTCACAGAATAGCTGTATATTTTAAAACACACATGAATGTCCAGAAACAATTTCATATAGCTCAATGCTAAAGATGAAAACAGACTCCTCCAAACTGCGAGACATTTAATGGTAGCCAAAGCCAGGGGCACAACGAGCAGTAGGAAATAAGACCGACTAATTTGTGTTTGAAAGGAGGCTGGCAGTGTCTGTGTGCCAGCGAGAGAAGAGGAGGAGGCACGTCTGATTAAGCAGTGTGTCAATGGACCTACTGGCTGGACCAGATGAGAACCAGCAGATGGTTTTCCACACCGTGGGGTTGTATCTGCTGGGCTGGGCTGTTTCAAACCAGGGCCCCTCATAAAAAAAAAAACGCCCCAACTTGCAGCACAGCGTGGCCCCCTGCCCCGGCCCCATTCTCATCGCTTCCACTAACACCATTAGCATGTAAATGAGACCTGAGCCCCTTCGCCTGTGGGTGCTGATAGGCTGAACCAGAACTCCAGCTTCTCGGTGCATTAATATAATTTTCTTCATTGTTGTGGGATTATGTCGGGATGGGTGTGGAGCGGTCAGTTTGGCTCAAGACTTGAATATAAAAGGTTGTTGTGTTGTAGAGATTCACACCAAATCTAATGGATGAAGTGCAGTGTTGCTCCCTCAAGGACGGCAGTTCTGGGCTGTGAAGGTTTCTGCAACAGAATCACACAGGAGAGAAACTTTTATGATCAGGAAAGGAGAGATGTCACCGGGAGACAAACAGTAAACCCAAAGACATTTTCAATTTCTATACAGCTGCCTTTTTTTTGTCTTTTTTTTTTTTTTTTTCGATTTTCTTCTCCCACTTATTCAATGTCATATGGGAGCTACATTGTTATTGATTCTACAATAAATTCTTCAGTGCAGCAGCATCTTTAGACAATGGAAATAAATGCACGTTAACGCAGAGAAGTCGTGTTATCTAATCACTAACCGATGTCTCCACTTTTGTTTTATTTTGTACTTTTTTAAACAGGTGCACACAAAAACACAAACAAGAAAAAGAGTCCAAACAGGTCAGAGTTTGTAAGGGACATTCAAATGTTTAATGTCTGATGTGTGTGCTTCAGGAAAGATATCTTAAATAAATAGTTTGATATTCTGAGAAACACGCTTGTTGCTGTATTGACGAGAGTTAAAGGGATGCCACTCACACCATGTCTGTTTACTAAATAAGGACAGTCTTTAACCGGTTAGTTTAGCATGAGGAGTGGAATCTCTCCAGCACATTTTAAGCTCAAAATGTAACACGTTAGAGCTTGTTTGTTTTGTATGTTTATTATATTGCTAAATTGAGATAACCGCCTGCTGGCTGTAACTTCATATTTACTGTGCGGACGTGTCTTGGCATAGAATAAGCATATTTCACACAATATTAAACTATATTTTTGAGCAGATCAAATAAACAGAAGGCTCAGAAGAATCTTTGAGGGACACATACATCAACATGCATTAGAGCCTACGTCTTTTTTGATAAAATCAGTAAAGAGACCCCAAATCTTAACAAATCGTTTCTAGTTTCCAATAAATGCATTTTGCAGAAAGGTCAATGAGTAGGTTTATGCTTTGAATCTAATTTCACTATCATTTCAGTGATACTTTGCACTTAAATAACCCTGACAGTAATGTAAAGTTCAGCCTAGATTTTGCTTTCACCAAAATCCTTGTTCTTGGCCTAAAAATCCTTAAACATGACAATCATCTAAACTAATTAGGTGACTAAATTGTCCAAACTGATCATGTGACTACTTGCTGACATGTTTAAGGCAACCACATTGTTCTTGGCCTGATGAAGGTAAAACTCGTAGGCATGGTTTAACTGCCACTGTGCCTAAACAGCCAACATAGAAGGCCTTTGAAACACTAGAGTTCTTTACCAACTCGTTGGATGACCAAATGAAAAGCCCCAGGGGGACACCTTTCTCACACACGAGTAGCTGACACTTTTGTGAGAAAGTCATACATCTTCACAATGCATCTTTGTTGATTCTTCTTCCTTCAATGCTGCTACTTAGTGCCCCCTTCTCCCTCCTCCCCCACACACACACACACACACCCACCCGCCCTCCCCCCGCTCCATTTCAAGGCTATGTTTTCCGATGTTAGTTCCTCATTTTTGTGCAGCACATTGTGGCTCGTGAAGACAATTAGAATCATTTTTGATTAATTGCAGCCTTTTAGGCTGGTATTTTTAGCCGAGGGCTGCAATGATTTCTTACCAAAATAAAAGGCATGAGGCTACTGAGGCGTATGCAAAAATCCTACAGAAAGATTTGATGAACATCACATCACATCGTGCATCAACCCACCCCCCATTAAATAAAAAAAACATTCACAGACACATAAAGTATTTAGAGCTGTACAGTGTTGCTGCTTCCTTTGATCAACCTCCTTTTTTATTGTCTCATCCTGACTTCTGCCGGCTAGCAGTTGATGCATCCCAACTGTATCCTGCTGCCAGACTTCACTTTAATCATCAGGCTTGTACATGTCACATCATAAACAAACCTTTAATTTGTCCAATTTACCCAGAGCAAAGAGTTAAACTAACTTGTACTCTCTGTGAATTATTTGGTTTGTTTTTACATTTCAATCCAGGTCAAACCTGCTCATTTTATATGTCAGCATCCTGAACTAAATGTTTTTGCAGTCTGCGTTCTTTGCTTTGTGAAACTGCAGGTATTTACACAACAGTACTTCAGTAAACTAAAGGCTATATTTCACCTTTTCTGCACTTTCATTTTGTGTGATGTCTACAAATGTCAAGGTAGTTTCTTAAGCAATTTTCTCACACTCACACAGATGTATGCAACGCCTCTTCCTTGCTGCAACACCATATCAGTGGGTTTATATAGCTTCCATATACATCAGTTAGCGAATGCATGTGTCCTTCACTGCTCTGAGCTTTCTGTGACAGCACTAAATTATTTAAGACTCAGCAGCCATCTCTGAGGAAAGCCAACAGCCTCTCCTCTGCATCCCATGAGCCCAAGAAGAGGCAGACGGGTAGCTGGGGCAACGATGCCGGAAATAACATGACAGGGAAATTTGGCTGTGGTGGCTTTATCGCAGGGCTGGTATCTAATTTAGAGACTACTCTGCAAATGATGTGGAGTTAAAGTTTCCAAGTAGATGTGTTGATGCCAGGCAGGAACAAATACCTATTCTTTCGGAGGGTGAAGGATCACAGAGGAGAGGATGGCTGTGTGTCTAAAGAGCATTTCAGAGTGGTGGCTGCAGCCAGTTCCAAACAAAAGTGTCTCAGTCCTCAATTCAACCTCTGCTGCCTTTTATCTCGCTGCCAGTGCCCCCACTTCCACACACTGAAGACACCTTTCTGAAAGTGACAGTCCATCTCTCCTCATCCTTTGGCGTGACTAATCAACCCTGAGAAGGGCGATGGATGATCACTGAGTCCTCTCACTCCCAGCACCTCACCACTTCGATCTTTTCTTACACCTATCACGCTGCAAATCCACGAGTGCAGCACAGGAAAGTCAGTTTCTTTTTCCCTACACTTTACTGGGGAAATCCAACAGTGCATGTTCTGATATTTGTACGTTAAATTGTTTAAATTTCAGTAATGGCAGCATTTATTTCTGCAGCATGATTAACAGATACTAGAAATAAATTATATCGTAGCCTGGTTTCCATTCATGCTGTAACTAGCAACATTGTCAAGAAAAGGCACTGTTGATTCTACTTTCTTCAGCCCCAGTTGAAACCTATCCTAAGTACAAAACCTGCTCAGTATTTATCTGCACGTCTGACCCGGTTTCACACTTCGTCAAAGCTGTCTGCAGTTACATGCTCAGCTGTGTCTGTGGCAAAGGCAGACAAGCATGCGAATACTTTGAATTAATTTGATATAATTAGATTTAAATTCAAAATGACAATGTGCAAGGTTTTACTCATCCTCACACCTCCACATGCACACAAACACACACAGACATAAAGTGTTGGCAGTGTGTCCTTTTAAACTGACAAAACGCCAAGTCAGGAGATGTCTGGTGATTGTCTGGGGCCTGCTGTCATCCTTCTCACTCCAGATAATCATCACAAATGATCTCCCTCATGGTTTGGATCCATCCTGTCAAACGGACTCTATTTCCATCACGCTCACCGTCTCAAGCTGCATCAATGCATGTTGCAAAGGTCACTGTGGAGCAATAATGTAAGCAGCCGATATTGCCTCAGAATGGCCTCTGGCTAAAAAAAACTCACACGAAATGAAGACAAAACTGCTTCAGTCGGTGTCTCTTAAATGTCTCAAGAGTGTTTTCTCATCATTCTTTGCTTCCTCACTTGGCCCAAGACACAGCTGGTCTAGAAAGGACACCTTTTCGACAAGAAAAAAACCTTCTGATTTTAGGTTTATTTAATGTGTCTCTTTGAATAAAACAACAGTGAGTTGCTCTCCACATACATGCTGTGTTATGTATGTACTTGCCTGCTCATTGTTGAGGACACGCACAATTCACGTGGGACCATTGTGAGCGGCTGTCTCACTTTGTCCCTGGAAGCATTAAAGGCTGGCTGCAAATATGCAAGTAAATAAAAAACAAGCATGGCTGGGAAGCCATAAATGTCATAAACGTCTAAAAACCTAATACTTTAATCAGATGAGGTAGTTTACAATACTACCTCTAAGATGAAGCGCTTTATTTTTAGTAAAAAGAAAAGGCAGGAGATTTCAGCAATGTCAGCCTCGCAGCTACTGTTGTTAGTGTTATAGTTCTGCATCCATTTGATGCAAGTTTTAGTATAGTTCATTACCCAATTTAATTTCCCATTGTCTTAAACTGGATGTCGCTTTGATTTATGCTCCATTCTCCTCCATCATGGATCATTACAGATGTTGCTGGCAAGACCAGCTGTTACTTTCTTACTTTCCTATTCCACCCACAGCTGTTTTAAATACCTGCTAAAAAGAGAAAAAGAGAAGAGTCAGTAAATGAGGAGGTTCTAAAAGAGATGAGTCTCCGGGCTACTCTACCATCAGCCTCTGTAATCTTGCCACCTATACACATGTGGGTGTGTGCTCCTATACTGCAAACGTAATATATACATATAAGGAATTCAGAGCAAATCTATGATTATGGGATTGCCTCCGCATGGCGCTCAACATGAGGATGGCTGAGCCAGCAGCCATCTGCTAACGGTGCTGACAGAACTAACAATCTTTGACTGAGCTAAAACCGCAGGGTGGTTGACAGCATGACCCCTGCTCGCTCATAGGCGCCATGTTACACAGCTTAGTCAGTGCCCCTCGTCATCTGACACCAATGCACATCTAGCGCATTTTCACACATACACATTTAGTGTGCATGCAACTCACCCACCCCGCAGCATGATGGGCAGAGTAACTGATGTAATTTAATGAGTGATATATATTCCACAAAAGGTGGGAGATCAGGAGACTAGTGTTAATTTCCTGCGCTAAACCAAAAATAAACCTAGTCATTGTTGTCACATCAGTTACCGAATTTCGTTGTCCCGTGTGTAGTCAGTTGACATCAACCACGCTCTTTTCCTCAACCTAACTAAAAAGTGTTGTTGCCAACACCTAACTTCCTGAGAAGACAGAAGTTTAGCGCCACAGTTTGAAGCTTAATGCCACTGACCACGGTGTTATCTGACACATTGGTGTGAGAATGAGTTGGATAACGGCATCACTTGGGAATAGTGTGATCAGTGATAATCACCATATAAGTGCATGAGCTAGCCATTGCGGCACACAAACAGGGACTCACACACATTCACATGCACGTGTGACCGGACCGGCAACATAAGCAAAGCACGTGTTCAATATCCAAAAATTCCTCAAGGCATGTTTACTTTATCAACATTTAACTAAAACCATGCTTTTCCCTTTCTAAGAATCATCATAGTCGGTCTCCACTGTCAAAGATTTACAAGTAGAGACTTGTTAGAATGTAACAACAATGTATTACATCTACAACACATTTGAATAGTCTTTGGCAATTGGACTCTATCCTGAATTAGGATTAAGAAGGAGCAGTGATGTTTTGATAAGGCAGAATCCCCCAGAAACAGACACTAGAGGTGGGAGTGAAGAAGGAGGATGCTGTACTGCAATCCGATGATGAATGCAAAGCATGACGGAATGCTGCCTGGAGTTGCATGGGTTGGAGGAGGGTTGCATATGGTTTCGAGTTGAAATGACTACTGTCAGCAACAGAGAGGAGAACCTACTTAAAAGTTTGACAGCGACAATATGATTGGCTTTAGGAAACTGTGCAGCATCTGGTTGGTTAAGGACGCCCCCCCCGCACGCCCCCAAGTAGCTGATAGTAATCACAGGAAGAAATAGAGACTGAGAGATTTATGAATGAAAAGGTGTAGAAAGAGAGTCTTCCTTTCTAAACTACTGCTTAAGCTGCATTTTTGAACTTCAAATATGTTATATTCCTGTCACCATTCCTTCAATAATTGGGATCTGAAATCCTCGAAAAAAAGCACTACTGGCAACAGTTTGATGGACACAAAATCCTAGTTTAAAGATGCTGAGCTCAGACAAAGCTACAGTGCACTTTCTGTTGTAACCGTCCTAATTCCTCCCTTTGGGAGCTGTAAATTGGCATGTCATTATAGCTGAAGTGTCAGGAGCATTCCTCCCTGGACAGACAGCTGAGGATTATGTTCTTCAACTTCTCAAATGCCTTTAATACCATCCAGGCCAGACTGCTTAAGGATAAACTAAACTGGAGTATGTGCAAGTGGATGCCTCCATGGTCTAATGGATCAAGAACTAACCGATGGGCAGTCCCCAGATTGTAAAGCTACAGAGCTGTGTGTCTGCACAGCCTGTGAGTCACACTGGGACCCCTTGGGTCCTGTGTTATCTCCCTTACGGTTCACCAACTACATGTCGAACTCAACGTACATGTTTATCAGTCTGTTGTTGTGCGCACCATCTTCTTTGCTGTGTTGTGCTGAGCCGATGGCATCAAAGCAAACGTCCCCAACAGACTAAAACAACTCATGAAGAAGGCTGGGCGTGTCATTGGCTCCAAGCTGACCAAACTGGAGAAGGTGGCGGACAACAAAATACTGGCAAAGCTGCTGATTATCATGGATAACAGCTTCAACCCCCTACACAGTATGACAGCTGAGCCAAAGAGCACCTTTAACAGCAGATGTATTGTGCAAAGGAGCATTACAAAAGATCATTCATACTGGATCATATCAGACTCTGCTTATTGCAAGTCCAAAACATTAAACACTTAACACTTGAAACCTTTCGAAAGCACACTGTAATATTGTTCTTATTGACCGGCTTGATATTAAACTCATATTTGAATCTTTGTTTGTTTTATTGTCTTGTATTTGAATGTGTCTGGCTGTTATGACATTTGAATTTCCCTCCAGGGATTAATTAAGTCAACTATCTATCTCCATCTATCTCTCTATTCCTCTCGCTTGCGAGATACCGGTTCAAAAAGCCAACGTACAAAGACAAACTGAGCTGTCCTTCGGCAGAGGAATGACACGTTTTTATTGCTGAAGCTCTGCTCCCTGGCTCTTTGGAAGTTGCAGGTGACTAATCTTCACTTGTCACACAGACAGGCTGACTTTTTTTAAAGCTAACACTTTGAAGGTCTCAGCTCATTCCGTTGACTTTTTTTTCTGCAGAGTTTGGATGTTGCTGATGTATACTGTCCCCTGTAGAGAGAATAACTACAGTATGATTCTTATACTTTAAAGAAAGGGCTCTGCCTTAAGAGTGATCAAAGTCTTTGAAGGATATAATTAGTTGCTGCTGCAAAATGCCAAGTTAAAAAGACGTGAGAAAAGACAGGGAAGCAGTTGGACCAATGTTATGTACTTCAATTAAACTTTGTAAATACTATTAAAATATGTGGTACTGTATATTGCTGCAAAAATAATGACTCATAATGACTCATAAACATTTGGGGGTTCATATTTACCTGTTGCGTGTGTTTTTCGGCACAAAATAAATTCACTCAAGTTTGCTTTATTAACCTTTTTACCTCACACCACTACTCTTCCATTACATCACCAAACCGTACAAACACAAGACTGACATTTTGGGGTGAAAGACGAAGGAGAGAGAGGAACAGAAGCATGCAGATGAATTGGCACCAGAACCCAAGGCACAGAGGAACAGCAGGTCCCACATGCCCCGGCCCCCTCAACTGGCTTTGTTCCTGCATCTTCTTTGCAACAATTTTAAAGCAGCTTGCACAAATTAGACCCATGGGAAGAGAGAACAGTCCAACATGCAGCAAACTACTGTCACTCAGGCGGGCCTCTGCTGAGGAGAGGGAGGGAGGGGACACTGGATACGCAACGCGCTCAAGCAGACGAATTGGCCACGAGGGACCAGATGTTTCTTTACAGTGTAGCCCTTTCTCACTAATATATGCCCTTGGAATTGCACTGCAACGTATACCTACATCCTTTTGTCTTCCCTTGCAACTTAATTATTTTCCAGGCGTATCTATTATAGAGCAGAGGAAGCATTTATAGGTGAATTAGATGCATTGTTTTCTGCTCCCAGTCACCGCTGAAGATGAGCGATGCAGTGGCTCTTGTTGTCCTTCGCACACACACACACACACACACACACACACACACACAGACACACACACACACACACAGACACATAGACACACAACACACTTGGCCTGGTACAGATGGTGACGAATGGTGACATAAAGAGACAGGAAGACAGAGAGGAAGACATTCGGAGAGAGAAACATTTCACCATGGGAGAAACTTGGCAGCTCCCTCAACTTGGTAGAGCGCAGGTGTTGTGTTCACGATCGTGATCGAGTTAGGAATGCCACACATCAGTGCAGGCTGGCAAGACAAGCCGGCAGGTGTTGTCTATGGAGAGACGCACTGGCAAGTACAAGGTGTCATATGTGGAGTGGATTGTTGGAACAGAATAAACTCTTATTCTGTCAAAGCCAGCCTCATGATATTTATCATGGTTCTACTGAACTCATGCACCCAACGTCTAAAAAAGGCTGCACAACAGCGCCAGAGGACTGTGTTTGTGTGTGTGTGTGTGTGTGTGTGTGTGTGTGTGCGTGTGTGTGTGTGCATGTGTGTGTTTGTAGATAACTTTCATGCAGCACTTCAGCATGTTATCGCTTAAATTGGATTATCCACACATATTAGTTACACATTGTATTTATCCAATTAAAGGAATTAAACATACCCAACATTATGGACCGGAAAACACATGAATCATTAAGTAAACAAACAACATTTTAAAAGTGGACTAAAAGGGTTTTGCACTATTCAGTATTCTAAATTTTTATTAAGTAGCAGATAAATGTAGTGAGAGACACGAGCGGAGATTTTGCAATTAAATAAACAGCAGATAAATTAATCACCACATTAGAAACATGCCTATTTTCAAAAGATGGTACAGGGAACATGTTTCTTTTGTTTAGTTTCACTGCCAATGTCAAGGATGGTGTACAGTTTGTAATAGCTGCCAATTACAGAGGCTTTTCATCCAGAAGGCAGCATCAAACGGTTCGACTGTCAGCTTTTGTTTCTGAAGGCAGACAGGCAGACCAGCCTTGGGAGAAACTGAAGCTCACAGCAACACTTTCGTTTACTCAAAATGCCCAGCTCTACGTGATAAACTGCGTTTCCAGTGATTGGTCAAACTCTGCAGCAATTACAACCTCTTGCAGGTAAAATAGGTGAAAATATTTGCACTAAATAACACCAGCAAACCAGCTCCATCATCATCATCATCACAAAAAAATTATCATGTGCTATTTAAAACTGAACAAGCACGAGTGTTCGTTGATTTGAGAGGTCCTCACTTAACACTACCTGTTTGTCAGTCTACTGTATCACCCTGTTGCCACCTAAGGGGACTTTCCTGAGCACTCTAGCTGCCCCCCTCCTGAGACCTAATAGACATAATAGATGCAGCATCAGAGTATTGAAAAAGCTCTCAGTTCACACCCACACACACACCCCCCACACACACACACACACACCCACCCACACACACACATGCACATACGCACCCAATGTATGCATACACACAGACAGAGCACAGACGTAGGGACAAACGGTTCCTGCCTAGGAGGGGGTATATTTAGAGTCTTGCGTAATGTGCTTTTAACACAACACAGAGTGGATGAATTTTTAATGCCAGGCAAGAGAGAGGGTGGAGAGAGAGGGAAAAAAATGAATAAAGTTAAGTATTTAATCTGTGCTGTTGCTTAGGGGTGAGACAGAGATCTGAGAGCGGCCTATAAGCATCGGGCATGGCACACCGGATAACCACCGATGTACCAGCCACGGATGAATGGGTCTGCAAAAGAGGGGATGGCAAGCAGGAAAGAGAGCAAAGTGAGGGAGGCAGAGAGAGAGGAATATTGTGCGATATGTAAGGCAAGAGGAAGAGAGAGCTTGCATGAATGAGCGAGCAGGAATAACTACGAGCCATGTCAACACTGTGCCGGGTAACCCGGGGGAAACAAAGAAGTGCACAGCTCCGTGGTTTTTCTGCAAAGCCCTTACACTCGGATGGGAATGTTTACAATGCAAAGACATGTGCAAACATGTCTACCACACTGTTCAGCTGACAATCATCACCATGATTAAATATATAGAAATCCCTCATTGGCTAATATACAATTTCTTTCTTTTATGCCATTTTCATAACACAGTCTCCCATCATAGGAAAAGCGGTGGAGAGTAAATACATCTGAATAAATAAACTTTAGATACTGGTGGTGGTCAACTTTTCCAATATTAGAAAAAGGCAAGAGAATGAGATACCAGAGACGACATATGATACATAAAGGGCAGTGTGATAAGGTGGTGTGCAGTGCAGATCACTCCCCCGATTGGAGAAGGTTACACAGCTTGCAAAAATGATTCCAATCTGATGTATTGCTTTGTGGATTCAATGTTCATATTTAATTGTTTTCACTCTCAAGTTTCCGAACCACAGTTTGCCCACTAATTGTTGAGAAAGTACATGCTTACAACCAAGTGATTAGCTACAAAACAATTCAGTGTTTATGTGTTTTACAAATATAGAATCATTTTGTGGACCCATAATTGTGAGGCCCACTTCACAGAAATAACAATTCTTCTCGCCGATGGTCTTGTTTACATGTCGGTCATATGGCATCACTATTCAAAATGTTCCAGAAGAAGTTAAAAGTCAACCAAAAGTAGCCCACTGCTACATCCCCGAATTCAATTTTCATACCAGAGAGCTGTCTCATTTCCTTGAGCTGAACTTTTCCTGCAATGACAGGCTTTCAAAAACTTGCCAAATTGCTTGAGTCACAAGCTCCAGGGACGGAGCATGCAATTACACGAAGCACTTCATCAGGGTTAGGCTACCTGATTGACATAATGACTCCCTTACTCTCTGATACCAAAATAGACCAATAATTCAGACTTACATTTGCAACACCTTTCCCTGCTGCTGCTGCTGCTGCTGCTGCTGCTGCTGCTGCTGCTGCTGGCTTGAAAACAAAAAATGACATACAAAATATTTGAAACATCTTTAGATGTCGTGGAAACACCTGCCTTTAAAACCAACTGGCTATGAATCCCACTGGGAGCTTCATCGCCTTCTTCTCAGCTCTCTACATGATTTTACTCTCAGCCTTATTGCTTTCTTTGCAAGAATACTACTTAAGAGACAACAAGATGTCAGAAAACATACTGCAGAGACTGCCTGGCCTTTGCTAGTGTTTGCCTGAAAACATTATGTCACTGAAATGCATGCGAAAAAGCTTCTATACTCTATACAAGACCAGAGTGTGTGGTGCTTATGGCATCTGGAAATGACAGATGGCCGATGAGAAACTGAAGAAGGAAATCTTTAAGAGCAGAGGATTGGGAAACAACCAGGATCAGCTGACGTGTAGGCTCACTGCTGCTAATCCTGCCTGTATGCTCAAAGAGGAAGAAGAATGGTGATGGTCAGATTGCATCAGCTATGGGTGACAAGGAAATAACCTCAGCGCGGGCTGCAGCAATGAATACGGAAAAGGTCAAACCCGGTGCACCACATTCAATCATTCTTTCAGATGCACTGTAGAGCAGTTACCCTCTTTTCACCTCTTATATCACTGTTTGTCATGAAGGGTTTCTCTCTCTCAATAATAGTAAATTTACCTGCAACTCATGGCCAAAGAAACATCCTTTTAATAAAACAGTTTCCACACATTGGAAAATAATGGTCTTCAACTCAAGATAGTATGTTAGAAAATCACTCAGAGGGATTGTGCTTTTTGATACTCTGATTCAAACCGTCTGTCCTAATTAACGCCTAATTTAACACTCAATTGTGTTTAATAATTGAATAAAAGCTCTTTCTGAAGCGTTGTTTTCAAGGTAATGATCGAATGTTGAACTTCAGCTTGGCAAATTGGAAGAAAAATTCTATAAATCTCAAAGTCTACAATTAAATGACAACTTGGCAAACGCCATCTGTGAATAAAGATCATCTGATAAGACCAAAAGCTCCAGAAAAGCTACTGAATTGAACTTGTGGTAAGATTGTTTTCTCTTTTCCCCCCTAAGTAAACCAATCACATATGGAAAACTTTCATTGTTTCATCATTTAATTTCTGATGATTTCACATGGTATAGGCACTATATGTTATGTTTGTATCCTCGGTAATATGTCAGACACGTTCCTGGTGGGTGTTTTCCTCCGCCAGGGCTGCCCTTTATCACCGGTCCTGTTTGTGATTTTCATGGACAGGATTTCTAGGCGCAGCCGGGGGGGCGGAGGAAATCAGTTTAGGAGCCTCTGGATAGCCTCTCTGCTGTTTGCAGATGATGTGGTCCTGTTTGCCTCCTCGGACCGTGACCTCCAGCATTCACTGGGGTGTTTTGCAGCCGAGTGTGAAGCAGCAGGGATGAGAGTTTCCGCCCCCAAAACTAAAGCCATGGTGCTCTGCCGGAAACCGGTGGATTGCTCCCTCCAGGTGGGGACAAAATGCCTGCCCCAAGTGAAGGAGTTCAAGTATCTTGGGGTTTCATGGGTAAGGTGGAGCGAGAGATCAATAGGCGGATCGGTGCAGCTGCAGCAGTAAAACAGGCGCTGTACCGGTCCGTCTTGGTGAAGAGGGAGCTGAGTCGGAGGGCGAAGCTCTCCATTTACTGCTCGGTCGACGTTCCAACCCTCACCTATGGTCACAAACTCTGGGTCGTGATCGAAAGAACGAGGTCGCGGATACAAGCGGCTGAAATGAGCTTCCTCCGTAGGGTGGCCGGGCTCAGCCTTAGAGATAGGGTAAGGAGCTCAGACATCAGGAGGGAGCTTGGAGTTGAGCCGCTACTCCTCCGTATCGAAAGGAGTCAGCTGACGTGGTTGTGGGCATCTAATTCGGATGCCTCCTAGACGCCTCCCATTAGAGGTTTTTCAGGCACGTCCAACTGTGAAGAGGCCATGGGGAAGACCCAAAACACGGAAGAGAGATTATATCTCCAGAATGAGCTGGAAAATGTTGCGGTTGAGAGGGAAGCCTGGGTCGGTCTGCTGGGCCTGTTGCCACCGCGACCCGACCCCGGATAAGCGGCTGAAAATGGATGGATGGATGTTATGTTGTAAAAATTCACATATGAAAGCAATTATTTTCCATATAATGAGTTCATATTAAAGGGACATATATATGTTTGGACAATACACATTTAAAAGCATTAATTGTAAATCTTTTTTTTTTTTCAAGACTATACGTATATTTAATTGTGCCCTCTTTTTGTGACTATACTGCAACTAATGAAATAACATGCTCACAATTGATCCACAAAACAAGAGTTACCATGCTCATCTTCTTAGGCCTGCTCAAAATATAATTTTAAATCAATCTGCTGATACACATTTGTTCCTTATTTTAAGATATAACAAAGAGCCCAACAAAGATTTTAAATATATAATCATTTAATCTTAAGGGGCTTGAATCAAAAAACATAGCATCCTATAATGTTAAAAAAAAGAGCAGAAAAAAAAATTCCATTCCATACTACATATCTTTATTCCTAAAAAGATTCCACCATCCTTCTCTCGCTGTCCCATTCAGCTGTGGCAGCGTTATCCTGGAGCATCAAACATGTTTGTGTACACACTCAGGGGGCATCTCTTCATGCTGACTTTGCTGATAGTTGAAATAAATTCAGAGGCCCATCAGTCAGAGAGGTAGGAGTGATCTCTCTGCCTCCACAGTTTCACACTGAGGCTATAAACTGATCTCTGTCACAGGAGGAACAAAGCAGCCGAACCAGACATACCAGCATAAGCAGCTGCAGCATGTACAGGAGTAGGAGCAGGATTACTGCCACAGTAGAGATTTATATTTCGATATTATTCTGAGAGTATACTCGAAGCTGAAGCACCAGATGTGCTGGTGTGATTTCCTGTTGGTTTTCCAATCCCCGTAATGCTTCATAAGATGGAGATGGAGAGAGGAAAGAGGGGAGAACAACACAGTATAAACACATATGACTCTTGGCTCTTACCATGCATGATATTAGGCGCTATATTTTTATGTCACATGGTCAAATTGACCTTCTAAAGGAAACATCAAAGTCACCCTTAAACAGCAGCAGCCTTTTAACTTTGTCCCTTCCTCTCTCTTACAGATAAGTTGTGATTGATGGAGCCCAGAGGTGTGTGAGCTGCCATCTGGGCTCATCTGGCCCTTGACGGCCCTGAGGCAGTGGCTGTCACCGACAGAGCAGACCTCCTGCTCCCGGTCGTGGTTTCCGTTGGGTGGAGGCCGGCTAATGAGGAAGTTATCAGATCAGTGTCTTCAGCCTGACATAGGACTGGCCGCCAGCACAACTGATTTGACCTTTTTCCTCCTGCTCTCAAGATGGACGACCAGGATCTTTATGCAATATAGTCACAGGAGCAGGGTGGGGGGACTCATTCAAAACTTTAACACTTGAGTGTTGTTATTATTTTTTCATACTACATGTACATTAAAGGAGCAATAAATGATAATGTTTGGCATATAAAGTGTATCATGTTCCCAAGCTTTGTTAGCATAGTAACATTAGCTAATTAGAACTAAAAAATATCTGAAGGTTAAATATCTGAACCAAATGTCAGGACAATTCATCAAATAAATGTACATATACTTAAAAAAAGAAAGAAAAAAAATGAAATGTCAGGGGATTACCAAAGTCATTAATGATAAAAATGCTTATACAAAATGTGATTTCAATTCATTAATAGTTGTTGAGACATTTAGTCTAGACTAAAGTGGCGGAGAGAGCAGCCAACAGACCAAAATTGCATCCCCTAAAACCTACGTACTGCTGCGGATGACAAGAGCTTTTTGTTGTTAAAATGAGTCGTTTAATAGACCAAAGCCTGTGATGAAGGTCAGATTTGCACACTTATGAACTGTTTCTTTGATAGAAGAGTTATAATGTGGCACACAGTCTGAAGTGATTAAACAAGTGCTGCTATTATTTGAAATAAATGCTCTGAATTAGTGACAGAATCACTCAGGAAGGGCTCTCAATCCGCCTCCTTGGTGATGGGTAATTGTTGTGTTTGCCTATGCATGGCTACCTCTCACTGTCTTAAGTTGAAAACAGTATTGCTGCCTTTAGAAGGCTGTGATTTTCAACAGAACTCAAGGTAACTGGAAAAAAATAGCTCTAATTGCTGTATGCACTGCTGAACATTTGCTTGACAAGGAAAAGTTACGACAGATGAGAACTAAGCATCAGCAGAGAGACATCTGTTTTACCCTTAGTCTGGAGATGACAGTGAAAATCAGTGCCACTCACGATGATTTAAATAATGAGAAATGTAAAAGCTGCATTTTTTTCTGCTGTTTCAAACCAAAAAAAACATTGCATTTAAACATAAACTTATACCACCGACTCTGCAGAAAAGCTAGATTTTTTCCCACTGGAGACCCATGAGCAAAATTTCTTCGTTTACTGTTTTATGCTAATACACCAACATAATTATTATTATATATTATGATGGAAGATATGTGTTTATAAGCTGACACTAATTTTAACTTTGAATTGTCATCTTCAAAACGGAGCCATTCTATCATTTTGAAGGCCGCATGTGGGCCATTAGTATGCGCAATGAGGTGCACTTCATTTTTACACACAGGGAGCAAATTAACTTCAAGGGCTGGCACTGTAGTGGTGTTGTGTAATGTTGGACTATCAGGGTAGCTGTTGTTTTTCTGTGGTTGGTTTGCATGCAGCTAGGGACAGTAAGGCTGTAAACATCACATGATATAATTTGCATGTATTTTTCCCTCTATCCAGTCGGTTATGTGGGCAGAGAGACAACATAAAGTGCATCTATTGCTATTTCCAAAATGCCATTTCAGGCAACGACATTCACAAAGCATCTATATGCTGCAAACATGTTCGAGAAGATGACAGATTAATGTCCTTGGTGACAGTTAATTTGGCTGTGTGGGAGTAAGAGGGAGCTGCCGGAGTGTTTATTTCCCTCAGAAAAATCAACATATCTGATCTTGGGTGGGAAGGAGAGTCATTTTCCAGCGTGAATTTCCTTCCTTGCTGAGAGTAACAGCTGTCATAGGCTGCACAAGATCACTGCCTCCTATTTCCACAGGATGCCTTTCTAAATTGAGATTAGTCACAGAAGTCATGCTGTTACTAAATGCATGAATTCAACACCTTTTTAAAGGCAACCTAATGAGTCGAGCAGCCTTGAATGAATATGTATGCAAGAAACAAAGACACAGTAAGATATGCACAGACGTATAAAGAGTTGATCCAACAGCATTAAGGACACAATGTGGTGTATTAATTTGGTACCCGTAATGAATTAGTAAATTAGTGAAAGTCTCTTTTATTCAGTTAAATTAGTCAGTCTGAATAAATTGTGGTGAGAAAATGGGAGAACTTGCTAATCTAATAAAATGTGTACTGTTCAGTTAATCTTGTTTTGAGATGTATTAATGTAAGGTTGGAAGTGTAAGTGTTGCATCATCAGATGATTAAAATAGTTGTGGATATTTTATTTCACTTTCTATTATGCTATGACAAGCAAAAATGTACATACTGCGAGGGATTATCAAATTCTTCTTTGATTAATGAATGCAATGCGAGATCTAAATTGGTCATGCTTCTTTTATTGTCTTTGGTGTCGAGCGCAGCATTAGTCGAAGAGCAATGACACATATAACAACCTTTTCACCTAATAGTAAATTAAAAGAACATCTTCTGCCTGTGTGACAAGCAGAAATGTTCAACAGCTCTCAATTATAATCCATTATCATCAATCTAATAACATTGCAGCAGCCTTCAGCATGAGCCTGTCCAGCGCCCAGAGGTAATAAAAAGGTGAACAACTGCATTATTGTACTTCTTTAAAGCACTGAATCTGTGAATCTGTGTGTCCCTTGACAATTTGAGTGGCTGTCACATTTATTAACACTTCACACAAAGCCCAGTGTTGTTGCTGCCTCAGGTGAGAGGAGCTGGCCATATGAAACAGAGTGAAAGCCTCAGAGAGAATCTAAAAGAGGAAGTGACAAGAAGACAGCCAAAAGAGCCAAGAAAACAATTGTATTTGTATAGTATTGAAACAAAATCTCAAAGTCTCATTTATATTCATAGTTTTTTTTTAATTTAATTTGATATTGAATGCCTGGTATATTAATGCTACATTAACTAACATTTTTATATAAACCATGAGTCTAATGACTACACTATGTCACTACGTAATGTGAAATTAATCGCTTGTAGTAATGAACCCAGAGAGAATTATTATCAACTGTGCTGCTCCCCTTTGCTTTATGGTGCATTTTACCTTCTTGCAGCTTATTGTTTTGCTTCCACAGTTCCACAACTTTATTATTTTGGTTCACTCTCACAGCTCTACAATACGCTATCTGCCAAGAAGCAAATGGTCGACGGATATTGTTAGAAAGCTGGTGATCATAGCGGAGCATCTGGCAGACTAAGAGCAAGAGTTGGTTGAGACGGAAAACAGAGCTAAAGTAATGGTGTGAAGCTTGGACTTACAGTCACGCCGTTGCACGAGGTCTGCTGGATTTATAAATAGGCAGTTGTTTGCTGACATGGTTGTCAAGTACTAGTACCATCTTAAAGAAAAGGTAGTGAGCATTATTTCTAAATAAATGATCCTTGAAAATAAATAATTGCATTCCTCTTTTCCCTTCTGGCATCTAATTTCATAATCATTTCCCAAAACTGTTGAAAGTCAAAGTTAATATGTAACTGCTGTTTTTCAGACCATTGGTTCGGACCTCTTCACCTCGACTGGACAAGGCTGAGGACATTGTGAAGGTGATGAGAGAGGAGCATCTGATTCATGCAGCCTTTCCCTCTGTCTTCGTGAGCAGATGGTGAATTGGATCAGTGCCTTTAGATTGGCTGCTATCTTCTCATCTGTGTCCTGTCTGAGGCAATCAACAGCTGCCTCTTGGACAGTAAACATATTGATTACAGGTGGCACTGATCTCTAAACAGCCAAGCTCAGGCATCTGGGGCTCAGTGGTAGGAAGCAAGAACACAAGGAGGAGCTCACTGCTTTTCTACCAGACAATAATATCAAGATTTGTCGCTCAAATCAAGCGGGTCTTTAACAGTACTGGGGGAGTAAATGACAGAAAAACCCTCAGCTTCTGCCTTTGCCTTTGTTGCCAATTGCCTGGAAACGAGGTAACAAGTTTAATTAATGTCAGTGTACATGACGGATACACACATGCACATGCTTCCCACGCATACAAACACACACACACCAATTAGTCCCAGAGTGCTTCCTGATTGATAAAGGATTCATGGAGGTCCTCTCTACATGAGTGATCAGATCTACAGGTGTTCTGTTTTTCAGTGTCCTAAGCTGTGCAGGAGGTTTTCTTCTTTAACCCTCATTAGATCTGTGATTACACTGGGTGGCCTCTATTAAACTTGTTTTTTAATTACCTTCTAATATTCTGTAGAATAATTAAGAACAGTGTGATGCACAGCACTTAATCAGCATTGAGATAATGCATGACACTGACAAAATGAAGATGTTTAATCCATCAGTCAGAGCGTTTGTGTTGATCGAGACCACCTTTTTTTACTGACATACAGAACATACACACATAATGTCTGTGAAGCTATCTGACTGATAAAATATGATGGCATAAAAGACAGCAGTTTAGAAACAGTTTGTGGACGGTCATATCTCCTTTTCAAACTCAATTCAAGTATTCAAAGCAAAGCTATTTTAAACAATGAGAAGTGGAGCTTCCAACATCTAAATTCAGAACATCTGCACCGACAGAGCAACGAGAAGCTCACGGATATATAAATTGAAAAGAAATATTTTTTCATGAAGAAAGAAACAATGGTTAGAATATTGTAACCCTTTTTCTCTAAGCACGGATGGAGCCTTCCACTGGACTCTATGGGGCTGCCTTTTGGGCTGAGGCAAATGCAACATCTGCAGAGGTGGCAAGCCTTCGTCTGGATGCCAAGCAGCAGTGGCGCTTGGACACCATTCCCACTACTGGGGGGGTCAACACTTGTTGAAAATAGGTTAGGCAAAGAGAAGGATTTGTTCATCAAACGATTCAACGTCCTCTGCTGACTATGATTCTTTAATGAAAGAGCAAGATGATCCGACCCTCGGGGTAGACGCATCTGCACAACTGTCATGACCAAGTAACCTTTCCGCCATCCCGCCTCTCTCTTTGCTGTAACAACTGATCATTGTTTCAAAGCAGGTGCGAGAGCCAATGTCCTGATAGTTCTATTCTCTCTTTTTTTCTAGTGTTTGATGGATAAAATCCTGTCTCATGTCACTGTTAAAGTTCAATTATGTGCAATGACCTTTTCATCCTGGCACAAAGATTTAAAAAAAACATTTTAAGTTCTTGCAGGGGGCTAGGAGGCAATGCCAGTGAAGCTCAAGGCCCTGGTGAAAGGTCCCTTGAGCCTCTGTAGCGCTTCTCTTTGAAAGCACTGTAATTCAAGACAGCTTGGAAAATGCTATGAGGTAATGCGAGCTAACCGCCGTCAGTGCTCCATATTTGGTCGTTGCTTTGTGGTGTAGCCTGACTGCATTTGGTAGGGCTTGAGCCAGTATAGCAAATACGATAAAGACTTCTATACCGACCTATAGACAGGAGTGGAGAGACCCTCCCACTGTAGGCACTTCTCATCTAATGCATGTCAAGAAAGAGATTAAGCTTATTTTTCCAAAATGAACTGTTTCTTTAAAAAAAAGGGTGAATTTTGGACCATAAGACTGTTAAGATATTTGTGGAAGATTTTGTGAAAAGGCTTTGGTTAATATTCCTGCATCATTCACGCCTACACTTTCCACCATGAGAAATGTGGGCTCCGACTGCGTTGGAACAAGATCCAGGAGTAGAGTACATGGACACTAGTAGCTTTGACTCTGGAGAACACAGCCAACATGTTTTGTATCGTAACTATACCAGCACTATGTGAGGTTCACTGAGTATGAGTCAGCATGAAAGCATAGTGCACCCTAGAGCTGAAAAGAACAAAGCTGCTGGAGAAAAGGCAAAGCGAAGATAGTCCTAATAAGAGTGACTTTTAGTCTTCAAAATGTCACAGCGTACAGTGACGCTGGATTAATTCGAGCCCTCCGTCCAAATAAGCTTTCTTACCCAGGTCCATTGAGGAGTGTTTAAGAACATCTGAAGGTATTTCTCCAAGGCTGTTGCAATAAGGTTAGGGCCTTGTGGGTCCCATTTTAATTACATCGTTGTGGCCAAGAATTTTACCTTCCTCTCAAACTTCCCCTAAGGGGCAGCAAGGTCAAACACTTAAAGAAATTAACAGACTTCAAACACCAAAAATCAGAGAGTCCCTTCAGGTATGTCTCCTAATGAGCAAAGTTTCCCTTCATGTGTCCAACTTTGAAACAGTTACGAAGGATGCTGGGCCCGGCTATGAATATCTAACTATAAATGACACTGAAAATCCTTCCCGGCACCTTTAACTCATTGAAACAGCATGTTACAGCATCCTCATGAGCCTGATATCGTTGCTAAATGTCATGGTAACAACCTTGCAAAGCAGGGTGCAGGCTCCCTCTGACACAGCCTGCTTCCTCACTTTCATCATAAAACTGCACACATGGGCAAGAGGCTTTGAAAAGCCTGCCACTATTGAGCACTCTTGAAAGGAAGGCTCTTTTCATTTAGTGGTCTACTGAAGATGATTTGCATTCAGGGATTTTAATTGTGCTGTGTAATGTTCAACAGGCTAAGCTGATCCAGAGAGCCTCCTCTTCTCATCTGCATTAGTGATTGATGGTGGGCTGATTTTCCCTTGAACTTTCAAGGCTGTAGAGTTCAGAACGCGGGGGCGGGCGTGATGGTAAGAGGGAAGGAGGAGGGGAGACACGAAGCAGGTTAGGCTCAAAGAAGACAGGCTCTTTAGTCAGCCCATATTCATAGATTATCAGACATCCAGAGATGCCTTTTGAAAAGGCTTGATTGTCGTTCTCTATGACAGTAAATAGTCATTGAGTAATCTTCAAAAAAGGGCTACACGAGTACTAAACAGATACACTACCATTAAATTCACAGTGAAGTACCACTTTAAAAGCACCTTGCATAATTTTACATATGTTCTTTTAAAATGGGATGCGACACATCAAAGATTGCTCTTATACCTGGGAAAATTATTCAGAGAAGAAGGGCAATTTGTAAAGCGTGAAAACCCTGTCTCATAGAAATTACGTTTATAAACTAATTTGCAACAGCAAATATGTCCTAAACCCACTTTATGTTACCTTATAGTAATGTTTTTACGTATTGGTCCCTTATTTGTTTGTATCGTATTCAAATGTACTCGCTCAACCACAACTCAATACTTCTTCCTGGCAATGGTTTCACGGTTTATTGCTGATAAACAGCTTGTGGAGTGCAAATAAGTGTTTATATATATATATATATATATATATATATATATATATATATACACGGCTGCAAATAAGTGATCTCAACTGAAATAAATTGTCCACATCATTTTTGAAAAAAAAAAAAATCTATAGTATACACCCATAATTTATTGGAGACAGGAAGTGAGATTTGATTTAATCAGTTGCCGAAACAGATTCAACCACAGGTCCACTTATTCACTTTGCTCTGGAGCTTTTACTGGGTAACACGACATCTTCATCAGGATGCTCTGTTGTTTTGGAACGGTTGAACCTTCCATGATTCAGTTTGATTATTTTCGATTAGATTAGAAATGTATTGTCGCATTTTAGATGTAAAAGGGAAATCATGTTTCAATGCATTCAGAAACAACTCATTCAATATTCTGCATTTGTATCATGAAGTTAAATAGCAATTTATTTCATTGTCTCAGCATAACTGTCCACCTGACTAAACAAGTCTTCAATCTCTGTTTTAACAATATGTTGCACATTGGCCCACTTTGAGCCCTGTGTTGTTTAACAGTTTGATGGATTGAATGAGCTCTGCTGCCTGTTAGATAGACTGTCTATCATACAGTTTTACAGGTTAATAAAAGCCTAAATAAAAATCCCAGAGGAGTCATTCTTCTTTTGCATCTTGACATTTTGTCTAGCGTTTAGTAGCGATTGTGTGTTGGGTAACACCTTAATGTACTTAATTATTATGCAGCTTGTGGACAAAAATACAGGCAAAGGCTGTAAGCTCATCCACCAAACCAATTCCCCCATTTAGGGATGTTACCATTTAAATGATCTTGCATTGTGAGTGTAATGCTGTGGAGTGGAGGCTAACTTTCAGCGCTGAAGCAAAAGCAGGTTGGCTGAGCCTGCTGCAAACACTTTTTGGTGATAAAAGCATACCCAACTGAACGAAAGTGAATGTGACAATCTACTCCAGATAACTTTAAAGACGAGGCTAATTCAATAAACCCTCATTTTCTGTCTACACCCTGAAAGGTAGCTGACATCTACTGCTGAGAGTAGGAAAATATCCTCTCTCTGTTGAGAGATGAACAGAAAGCCAGCTGCATTTTTATTGCACCTATAGCAAAAAATAATAGCATCACAAAGGTTGTGCCGTTTTATACCTTTTCAGGGAATACACACCTGTGCTGAAGGGATTTAGTTAAACCAATATTAATGCTGAATGAAAACATTCTGAGTTGAATAATGAGCAGTGTTAAAGGAAACAGCTAGCTATTAGTGCTTGTGGTGGCAGTTCATCCACCAATGTGAGTCAAGCACATCATCTTTACTACATTCCATCTTTTAATAATGCATTTAACATGCATCAGCAGCAGATGCACAATCATCTACGGTCTTTCTTCACAGTAAGGCTGTACGCACCCCATCTGCACCCATCAGCATTGAAAAAAGCAGCAATAGTGCTACAATATCCACTAAAAGTTGAGCCTGCAATAGCCCATCTGCATAAAGGGAACACTGCCTTCCTATCTGCCATGTGGACTACATGTGTATTCATTTATTTTGTGTCGTTTTTTTTGTGGACCATCATCCCAACATAGTCCTAAACAGCTCTTTTGCTTGTACATTGCTGTCTGTGCATATGTCTGTTTTATTTTGTCACCAGTGGGTATTACAGTTGGATAAAAATGTATTGGATGGGAGAGATGAAAGATGGAGGCAGAGCTAGTAGTTGGGCACCTTAGCTCTCTCTCTGTATTCCGATGGCAAAGATCGCAACTTATTTTGTGCCATCTGCCTCAGTTAGGGCACACAGCTCATTTGAGAAGCCTTTCCATAAGCTTACATGACCTCGGAAAAATCGCCCATGCGCTCCCTGCTTGTCTCCAAATATATGCCGTCATCCGTCATCAAAAGGAATCGGGACTGCAGTTTCTTTGGTTTGACAATTGTGAGATGCAGCATTTCTTGCAGCCTCCACAGATGCTTTGCATATCTTAATTGTTGCAGTTTTGTATGAAATTTTAGGATTATGTCCTTTTAGTTTGAGACAGAGGCAGTTCTCATCTTTTATCCTTTCGTACTGGTTGTGGCCAAAGAGGTGTGGCATGACTCAGCTGCTGTCATGTATAAACTGTATGCCTAAAGTCAAAGAACTTGGCAGTGTGTGGAGTCCGTGGTCTCTATGTGAATGCCCACTGCTATTTTCTAAACACTTGGATCATCAAGACACCATTAAAGTAACAGACAGAACAATTGAAAGTAATGAAAGTAGCAATTCTGAGACAATGCTTGTCTCTATAGCTTTTACAAAAAGCCCCACAAAATAGATTGGAGCACTGCAGTGTTTGCTTGTTTTGCCTCATGACTCACGGTGGCCATCACACAGATTGTTTTTGTCTCGTACAGAATGCTGCTATTGTAAGAGCCCTGCAGAGAAATACAAAATATGACACTACAAATACAATCTTAACTTCAGAGTGAAACATATCATTACCTCGACATTGAGTTATATTCTCATAAGACCTGGAGGCAAAGTGAGGACGAAATCAGCATCAAAATGGCGGGGGAATAATATCTAAAAGAGCTGGAAGCTTCAAGTCTATTATCTATAATCATTTGGGAGGCTATCCGAAACAAGACCTTTAAACCACAAGCCAACCCTCTGAAGACTGTCTACCCACAAATAAACTGGCTTTTCAATTAGCACCTATCTGACGTTACAACGATAACACAAAACCAATTACACACTATGCAGCAGATAACTCGTAATCCACTTAATAGGTCTGATTTTACTTCTTCTATTTTCTTCTCCCCTTCCACCACTGTTGCCCTGGGGCTTTTTTTTCTCCAACCAGGACAAGGTATCACTTTGAATTATCAGTATTGAGGGCACATCTGAGATAGCAGGCCAGTGAATCCCCTGGAGGTCCTGATAGTGTTTTCACTGTGTAGGGGGTGTTGATGACAGCTTTAGAGGTGAGATGAACAAAGCTAAGTCCTCAGATGTTAAACACGTAGACTCACAGTTCAGATACACCTTTACTACACCTCAGTACAGTTACTTAGAGTTAACCTTAACCCCAAGTCAGCAGGAATAACCATCCTTTTTCTTTTCTTTTTTGCAATTCTTACATGATTACATATCGTAAAATATTTAAGCATTTTTAGGGCTGCAACTAATAATTATTTGAATTATATATCAACAGTTGGTCTATTAAACACCAGAAAACAGTAAAACATATTCATCTAAATTTTCCAAAACCCAAGCTGCTGTTATTCGGTGTCTTGTTTATGAGACCAGAGGTCCAAAACAGAACCTTTTCAGTTTAGTGTTATGTGAAACAAAGACAAACAAGAGGAACAATAACATGTTTTGAATTCAATTATGAAAATTAGCTTCCAATTCATTTTCTCAACATCTGTTACGGTTTTACTGTCGTTTCACTGGAAACCCTTTGTCTTGTCATTATCATAATTTCACAAAATCAGAGACTGTATACAGATTATATTTCACAGAAAGAAAATATGACCCTGTTAGATTTGTCAATCCATCAAAACTGTATGCTAAAGAAAGAGAGCAAGTGAGCTGTAAATCTGTGAGAGGAGGCTCTCTGGAAGCAGCGAGCTGAGTAAGTAGATTGTGTGACCTCACCTATTAACCTGGAGCTGTTTCAGCTGTGACAGATAACAGAGACCTGCCTCTAATGATGCAACAGAGTCACAGAAACAATCAAGCACTTTAATTGAGGGAAAGAACAAAGATTAGCTGCCTTAGATGAGGATTAAAACTACAATGTGAAGCAATCCGCTGCACCGTTGCTGTTTGTGACCACTAACAAACCAAAGATAAGCAAATAATAATGAATGATAATAATAGTGGCATCCATACAAAGGTAATCATGAATTTCCACATTTCAATCAACACAGGTCTACTGGCCATGAGGGATTTTCTTTCGTAGCGCACCTGATGTGAGGCAGCACATAATCCAATGCACAAATGATTCATAATTTGCATCAACATAATATTTCAGAAGAATCCTTTCTCACGTCTCATTGCATGTTCTTCCTTTTTAGGAAAGCAAACAAAAGCCCTTTTTTTTGCTTCAGGCTTATTTGTACCAATGAGTGAAAAAAAAAGATGGTAGCTGCATTTCTCAAACATGGCAATTTGCTTAATGGACTCTGACAAAGCCATTGGCGGTCTTTATTTAGATGCACATGACTTCCTCCATACTGGCTTCCTCTGTCACTGGAGCCGCCTGTCAGGAAAAAGAAAAGAAAGCTTGCTCCTGTTTCTGCAGACTGAAAGTCAATCACTACCGCTGTCTGTATATTATGAGACTGACTGTGTGCCAGTCTACTCTCCCCCTCAATCCCCTTTGGCTCACACTGTTTCCCCTTCACTCTGTATAAATTATCCATTAGTGCAGCAAAAATGGAACAAACCACCTCCCAGTTGGGCTCCTTCATGTGTATGAATGCACAGAGCCTGATGTCATGGTTGTCATGATGTAAAAGAAAAATGGGAAGTTGGTTGATGAAATACTAACAGCTCTAAAACGATGTCTCGGCTTTAGTAGATCCAGCACCATGTCACTCAAAAGCATAGCTGTCACTTCTGAACACACCCTGGTTAAATGGTGTTTCTAAATCTTGCATTATACACCATGACTTTTAACAAATATGCTGGCAGAAAATTAAGCTATTTTGTATTCAATTGCTGTATTGCTTATGGGATACATTTTTGGCCTGGAAGAGCTGATAAGCATGCGACCAGCATATTGAAAGCACAGGGCTTTCCTGCTATTGGAAACTGTTGGGAGGAGTGAGATGGAGAGGAGGAGTGGTTCAATGTTGAGACAACAGTGCCCTCTTGGGAAACAAAACTCATTCATGCCGTTGGGTGTTGTTTTTATCACACAATTCTGTTTGTTTGATGTTGTATCATGATCTTTGTGCATAAAAATAGCATCAATATTTGCAAATCTGTTATTTAAACATGTTTGACTTTTGCTTTTGTTTAATTACCGATGTCCATCCATTATCTTAACCGCTTATCCTCATTAGGGTCGCTGGAGCCGATCCCAGCTGTCAAGGGGCGAAGGCAGGGTACACCCTGGACAAGTCGCCAGTCCATCACAGGGCAGACATATAGATGGACAACCATTCACACCTACGGGCAATTTAGAGTCCAATTAACCTCAGCTGCATGTCTTTGGACTGTGGGAGGAAGCCGGAGAACCCGGAGAGAACCCACGCCGCCACGGGGAGAACATGCAAACTCCACACAGAAGGACCTGCCAGACCAGTATCCGAACCCCGCCCGGGATCCGAACCACAGACCCTCTTGCTGTGAGGCGTCAGTGCTAGCCACTACACCACCGTGCAGCACCAGTGAAAATAAATATACACTTTTGGCTTCTTCTTCATCTACTGAAGCTGTAACACAAATTTGTGATTTGGGAACTTGTGCACAGCTACTTGTCATTTTAATAATGCTTTTTGAACTTATTTCCATTTCTGCTTTCCACTTCGGCAATTTAAAAGTAAACCTAGAATCAACGAGAACAAAATAGCAACTACTAGCAAGTAACGAAAATGTTTAAGTTTGGGACTTTGATGTCACCTTCTGTTCTGCAAAATTATGTATTTTGACCAAATAATCAAACTAATTATCAGCAGATTCAGCGCCACTGAAAAAAAATGTTAACCGCTGTTGATATTCAGTCTTATGTTTGTAAAAAACAGCATCTCAAGAAGAAAAAAGTCAATAACAAGAAAACAAATAAAGATATGTTGCTTGTTTTGAGCAATTCTTAAGGCAGGAAGCTACAGACCAACTGGGAGTTCTACACCATTTGTTTCTGAACCATTAGACTAAAGCCCTTTGGGCATTTGTTTGGAAGATAGGATGAAGCTTCTTACAAAAATAAACCCAACAAATGGAATTCTGATAATTAGGCTTAAATATTACTTGTGTGTATAAGATGCGCTAATGGAGATAAATCTTCAGAACTGTCGTAGCCTGAAATCCTCTGTGACTTTCACCAATGCAGAGAGATTAACAGTTATCCACCAGAGAAAATGTTAAGTGGTTTCTTCAAGGCCACATAGGAGCTGAAGGCTTGAAAACTGGGGAAGGACCTGCACTGTACCATGGGAACCTTTTACATTAGTATGTTAACCAGCTTCAAGCAAAGACCTTCAAAGTATTCCTAACAAATGGCCCGTGGCAAAGCCTCTGACATCCCGCAGAATTTTCTCTGAATTCTGTCGAGGGTCAGTAGTAAAGCATTGTTGGATTTACATTTCATTGAAGTATTGTGTTTGATGTTTATAAAACACAATGTTTAAAGCCAAGATATATTGGAAACAGCCTTTGCTTTAAGACATAATCGAAACAGACAAGTACATCAAAGTTTGTTGTTAGTAATTGCATGAGGAACATACATGAGACCAACTACATTATTTAAATAAGAGTAAAGCCAATGTGTTTATCTGTTTTGTTGATGCATGCAGATTGTGGAGGATATTCTTAACATACAGGGGAACTCTGTGGGCATAATTACTCATATATAAGATATAGACAGCACTGCATATTAATTTGAAGATAGTACAGCCATCCCATGTCTGAACATGTGCCATACTGACTTAGAGTAGTGATTAATTCAGCTTCATCCCTTTGAATGAGATAGTGACATCCCATCTAAATACCCTGCAACAATATTATCCCAGTGCGTTGCTCTGTGACAAAGCAATCACAAGCAGGAGCATATCTGTTCAGCGTACAGTCAACCGCAAACACGCAGAAGCAGTCATTACTGATGACATTTGACAACACAAATGCCAATATTTGAATTGGGCACATGGAACAAAGGCATCAAATAAATGTTTATCGTTGACTTGATATAACATAAGCATTCACTTCCTTGCAATTCTCTGACAAAAAAAAAAGAAGAACAAAAACACAGGTCTCAAAATTAAGCACTGTATAAATCTTATTTCTGAGGGTAAGGACCTTGTCACAGCTGCCATGATGGAGGGGATTCTAGTTACTATCTGGATGCATAATGAGCTCAGAGCGAGACAAAGGCTTACTAATAGAAACATGGCATACAATACAGCACAGTGGGAGCAAAACAAACTGCGGGGCTGTTGTCAATAGCATAAAGGACCCTGCAATTTATTTTTGAGTGTCTCATTTTATGACGCTCTTACTCGCTCACTGTCGCAATGCACTGAGATTTGTCCTTTTACAAAATTACTCTAATTGTTCAACTATGTTTTCTGAGCAATTTGTATGGAAGGAGGCAGTGGAGCTGAACCTTTTAAGTGCAAGCAGTTCATTGAAATTCATGTGGGAAGCAAATGCTGAAGTGGTCTGATCTCTTTCGAAAACCTATTTCACTATTAAATAAAATGTTACAGTTTGTGGGAAACCTCTTTGAGGTATCAGGATTGCTCTGAGTGAAGAAGTAGAGTTTTAGCACCAAACGGAAGACGTAGGTACTCTTATAGTGTGTTTTTTCAATGAAATTACCTAAATAACTTAAACACCTGTTTTCCATTCACTACAGCACTTGGAGCAACACAAACTAGAAAAAGGAACAAAAAACGTACAACTATATAATAAAAAAAGGAAGAAAAAGGAAGAAGGCAAGGCTTTTTTTTATGGGGGACGGTTTCAAAAGCTAATTTTATACATTCAGTATTTCACTTGCATAGTGTGAGGACTTCTAAATAAATGTGTTTAAAAGGGTACTCGAGTAATTTAGTACTGCACTACCCTAAAGTTTAGGAGATTGCGGCAGAAAAAAAAGGAATAGTCAGCAATGATGCAGGAAGACCGAGATAACCTAACTTCTAGTCCCTATAGGGTGAAGAGTAAAAGTGGCAATACAATACTTTAAAAAGATTCTCATTACAAGTATGTCCTGCATTTAACATTTTACTGAAGTAACGTTAAAGGTAGAGGTATTTTCTACCTATTGCTCTCTGAATGTAAGTATTCATTATGCAGAATGGCTCGTCAACCCTATATTATAATTGGATTATTACACTTGATTCATCATGTATCCTCAAACGTTGATTTTGGGATAGTTTAACATACAACAATGCATGCTATTTTCTAAAGCGATCAAATGCCTTGAACGCAACATTTCTACATGAAAAGTAATTAGCTACAGCTGTTAAATAAACGTAGTGGCGTTAAAAGAACGGCATGCTGATATGTAGTAGCAGCCTTATGTCTTCTTCAACACTGTAGTGTATTTACCGCTAAATACATAAATAAAAAATAAAGAAATGAGTCGAACAGCAATATAGGTAACACATGCGACGTTGTTTCCGGTTTCTAATCGGCCGTAAAGTCACAGCGAACCATCCAGGAAGTAAAGGAGAGAGTAGAAGAAGAGTTATTTTTGACTGACATGGTGGCATTACCCTCTTTTTAACTGCACATCGATGATAAAGTAGGACCTGTTTTGGGTTTAATTATTTGGCGACAACACAAGCCTGCATCTGACGTCAGATCCCGGGCAGTGACCCGGATGGTGGAAAGCAGCGTTGCTTAGCAACCAAGGTGCCCAAACAGGCGCAAGCAGAAACGCTCCATATGTGCGTTTTTTGTGAAGTGACCCTTTCCTTTAAAATATCGCTTTACATATTTCCATTTCAGTAATTTAATGGCAGGCAAGAAGAAAGAGGCGAGTCTGCAGGTTGGACAAACACACTATAATGTTGACTGTAGTATTTACATGTGTGTTTTTTAATGTGAAATAACTTTATGAAGCTCTTACATTAATGCAGCTGTTCTTGTGCAGAACTCTGTCACAAACCAGGAGCAGTGGGAGGAGATGCTCGCAACCAAAGGTTTAACGGGTAAGAAAGTAAAACATAAACCTGTGATGTACTGTTAAAAGTGAATACTAATCATCAAGGCAAGTTCATGTGTATATTAAAACATAATGCAGAAGAAAACAAGAGTTGAACACAATTAAGAACATTCATTTCAAAACATAAAAAAATGTTAAAAAGCTAAAAAAAATAAATTAAAAAAAAGTTAAAAGTTGCAATGCAGTTTAAGAAATAAAATGCAGTACTGAGATGCAGAGAAATTGATCAATATACTTGAATCTGGTTCAATTAAAGGCAACAGAAAACAGAAACACTGCACTTCTGTTCAATATTGTTTTACAATTGTAATTTATTTAAAAAGAATAATATTAAAGTGTGAATGAGCTCTGTCATTGTGAGAGTAATTTATTGTATGTTGCTGCCCCACTGTGTTCATTGAGATAACTGCAGATGTAGTTCTTGCACCAATCCTCACACGGTCCCTCCTCTAGTTGTAGATGTGTACCAGCAGTGGTGTGGTCCCTGTCGAGCTGTGGTTAGTCTCTTACGCAAAATAAAGAACGAACTCGCTGATGACCTGTTACATTTTGCCACAGTAAGACACAAGTGAATTTAAAACGTGAACAATTTCATTTCAAACCATAATTTGTCGCAGCCCTGAACTAGTACTGTCTGTGTCTGTGTGTGTGTGTGTGTGTGTGTGTGTGTGTGTGTGTGTGTGTGTGTGTGTGTGTGTGTGTGTGTGCGTGTGCGTGCGTGCGTGTGTGTGTGTTCTGACGGTTTAGGCCGAGGCAGACAGCGTTGATGCTTTGGAGAGGTATCGAGGGAAATGTGAGCCCACTTTCCTCTTCTATGGGGTGAGTGTGTTTGTTTATGTACTGTGTGTGTTTGCATTTGTGCTCAGGAGATGTGTCTGTTCGTGCCTCATGAATATTGTGCATTTCCTTTGTGTCCTTTGTATAGAATAACTGTCTTATATGATGGTTCACAATGTATAATATTATGTTGTATATTTCTATTTTCAATATTTTCAAAGTTATTTCACATCTTTTCTGTCTATATTTCTTTTCTCTTTTATCCTGACTATAATGCTCAGAGCTGTAATGATGTAGGCCAGGAAATAAGGCTGTGAATAGAGTGCTGATCTCCGTTCTCTATGCAATATGCTACCCATTATTTCATTTGTATTATTCATCTAGTTGTATTAGAATTATGCTCGTTTCCGAGCTTTCAGTCCATTTGTCTGTTGTTGCAGACATATTTGATTTTGGATTTAGTTTGCACCTACATGGGCCTGGTGTTGTTAAAGCATCTCTGTATGTTACAGCATGATAAATGAAATATACTTAAAGATCGGTTAAAAAAAAACATTACAGTGTCTTTTTGTTGAATGAGCAGGGAGGAGAACTGGTGGCTGTGCTGCGAGGGGCCAACGCTCCTTTCCTTCAGAGGATGATTGTGGAGGAACTGTCCAAGGAGAAGTTGGTCCTGGAGCAAGGTGGTGAACGCAAAACGGTGATCAGTACAATACACACACATAGTTTCTAGAGCTGAAACACTAGACCTTTCTCACAGCAGACATTTTGACTTACAGCAACTGGTGTTACTAATAACAGCATCAATCAAGCTGTTCCTACTTTGACAGGTCAAAAGAGTTTCTGTTAAAAAAAAAGCCCTTTTGTCAATTAATCAATTAGTCATGAGACCACAATTAATCAGCAACTATTTAGACAATCAATTAATTGTTGAAGTCTTTTTTTACATTTTATTTTGAACTTATTTTGAATTAGCTGCCCCGACCCACAGTAATGAGCAACTTTATGTATTTTTTTCTTCCATTCTCTATGAACCAGAACCATTCTCTGTTTCTGGTTCACAATGTGAGCATGTACTGCTTCTCTTTGTCGTAAAAGTTCATCGTACAAGGCAATCAATTTGTAGAAATCGTTTTTGTTGTTTCTATCAGGTTAAAGATGATGGTCTGGTGGATGATGAAAAGAAAGACGAGGAGGAGACACTGCGGCAGTCAGAAAATGAAGAAAGCATAATTGGTACTGTGGAAACTATTGAATCATATTAGTGGTTAGTTCATTGCGGGTAATGCTGTTAACGTGATTATCATTGTTGTTTACCAGCATCGTCATGATTGCGTTCAGTATTTTATCTCCATTACTGATCATGACTCAAGCTATTCTTTTCTCCTGTAGTTCCTGCCAGTAAATCCTACACAGTTGCTATCATCAAACCAGATGCTGTTGCTCACGGCAAAGCAAATGAGATCATTATGAAGGTACAGAGACTAATACTGCTCACAGATGAGATTGTCTCAAGCCTTCCTGCTCACATTAGTTCATTTTCCTGACATTTCTCCTCTGACTAGATTCAAGATGCTGGGTTTGAGATCCTGGCCCACGAGGAACGAACGCTGACTGAGCTTGAGGCTCAAGACTTTTACCAGCACAAAGCAGAAGAGGTAATGTGGGAGTAGAATAGAAAAGTAGCAATAAGACACATTTCCCACATTCAATTTTGACGACTATTTGGTTCATTGTATGTTTGTGTGGTCAACTTTTTAATTGGAGAGCAGTCACAACCAGTGCAAAAAATCGTTCAATTAGTTTGCAATACATCACTCTTCCATCTGCAATTCTGCACAGGGCTCAAAATAGATCTGCTGTGTAAGCAGCTTTTGTTTTTGCTTATCGTGCTGTTTGTGATGAGACTAAATGATCAGAGATTCAGAAATACAAAAGATGTGAGGAAAGGTGATCAAACCCACAATGTTGATGAAATCATATAATAGTATATATACAGCATTGTATCTGTCTTTTCGAATCATATTCATACTGATTTATTTCTGTCTTTCTCACCTCGTAAATGTATATGTGTATGCGCTTGTCTTTGTCTGTGTGTGTCGATGGTGCTTTTAGGCTGGCTTTGAAGACTTGGTGCAGTTCATGTCCAGTGGTCCATCCCATATTCTGGTACTCTCTCAGGTCGAGAGCTCAGCTAATGTTGTGCCAGCATGGCGAGAGTTCATTGGCCCAGCTGACATCGAGGAAGCTAGGAAAGATAAACCAGAAAGGTTAGTTACAGGAAATTATACAAATGTTACATTCACGACAAAAAGTTTAGAACACATCAACAATGGCATTATAAATGTGAGGAACAATATGACGAAGAGCGCACTACTATGTATCTGCAAAGAAGAACATTTCTTTATAGCACAGACATTTGATGCACTGTTGATCGTGACAGTGTGAAACAATCTTGGGCTTAAGTCTGGAAAAAGCAAATGAACAGCACATTCTCGCCTGCTCTGTTAGACACACCCAAAAATTATGCTTCTCTCTGGTTGAGCACCAGCTGAGCAACCATCTGCTCTCCTCTCCTGTCTCCCCCCTGGCTTCCTGCAGCTTGCGGGCACAATACGGCACACAGACACTGTTCAACGCAGTGCACGGTAGTGAGGACATGGACCAGGCCAGCAGGGAGCTCGCCTTCTTTTTCCCAAACTTCAGGACGGCCCCAGTGACGGAGCAGGATGGGGAGGAAGAGCCTGTGGAGAGGACACTGGCTCTTATCCGGCCTGACGTTGCCAGAGATAACAGAGGTGGGGGCTGTGCCAAATACACAAGCACAAGTACACACGTCTGCGAGCGCAGACACACACAAACACAAAATAAGCAAAAAAGCAAACAAACACACAGGTGGTTCATACTGACATGACTGCTTTTTTAATTCCCACAGCAACGGTGTTGCATGACAAAGGTGCAGTTCCAGATTTTTTATGTAATTGATCAATGCAGAAAAATCTATCACCCTTTCAAACTAGAATATGAATATAAAATGCAATTGAATCAATTACTACAGCTAAAACCCAAACTAAAACATCAACTGAACAGTCTAACTTTCATTAAGGTGTGATTTATTGCAGGACTGTTGTATTTGACTGCATTAGCTAGCTGTACCTAATAAACTGGCTAATAATTGTTTCTATATTATTAGCCAGTTACACATCAGCCATGTATTTTATATGTATTTTTGTTTTGCAGAGGAGATCTTGGCTCAAATCCACAAGTCAGGCTTCACTGTGGCGCTCCAAAGAGAGCTGATGTTGACGGAAGAGCAGGTCAGACAGTTTTACTTCCAACATGTTGAGGAGGACTACTTCCCTGCATTGCTCCACAGCATGACCAGGTAACTTACACATGTGCAAATCAAATCTACAGAGTAGTGTGTCACTGTGGATGGGCATTTAGCATGTGTGTGTTAATATCTACAGTGGGTCAGTGTTAGCTTTGGCTCTAGCCAGAACGGGGGCTGTCCATCACTGGAAGAACATCCTTGGTCCTTCTGATGTTAATAAAGCCAGGGAGGAGAGTCCTGAATGGTGAGTGATACGCGGCTCTATTTCTTTTCACAATTAAATAAGTCCAGAGAAGTCCCTGTGGAGATTCCACCGTTCATCCTACTTACACCTTGTTCAAAATAAGTCTTTATATCTCTTTTAACCTTGTCAGGTTTTGTGGGATATTAAATATCAATTTATTTTATTCATCGTTCAAAGTTGTCTTTTCTGACAATAGTGCTCTCAAAAGATACATTTTAGACACAAAGTTCAAGTCTAGTCTGTCTTGGCCTGTAATTCCTCGTGTTCTAGGTTTACTTGAAAGGCAATCGTAAAAATGTGGAAAATCTCGAGTTTAACCAGAAGTAGAGAAGGCAGAGTGAAGAAAAATAAAATACAATACACAAAGCTCAACAATAAGGATTGCCTGCTTGCACGGTCCAAGTCAAATGCCACTTTGGGTTCGTTAATATCTCAACTCACTTGCCTTATTAGGCAAGTATAAAATAATTAATTAAATGCATGGTTTTATCTGAAGCTGAGGATGGAAGTAGCTCAGGCCTGTGGAGAGGACACTGGCGAGTTGCACATACGCAGTACTTGCATAGCGAGCAGTTATGCTGGAAACAGGAGTTTAGTTGTGTGGCGTTCGAGGACGTGGGTGGAACTCCAGGTTAATTTACTTAAATAAAGATTAAACATGACAAATGACATTGGTATTTGTTCTTACTTGATAACCCCAAATAAATGAAACTGTTTGTATAGGGCAACTAAAAATTGACTTTGGGCAACCACTTCATCCATTAGATATAGATGGTAACTACAGTCTATTCATACATGTCAAGATGACGTCTGTATCGCTTACCACTCAGTCTCAGGGCCAAGTTTGCTGTGGAGAACGAGCCCATCAACCAGCTGCATGGCAGTGAAAGTCATGAAGAGGCAAAACGAGAGATCAACTTCTTCTTCCCTAAACAGCAAACGCTGGCAGTGATCAAACCGGATGCCTTAAATCAGCATGGAGGTCCTTTCTAGTCATTTGAAGCAATACAAATTGACTTGTGTTTGTATAGATGTGCACAAATAATCACATAATCTGCGTAATGTATTTTCTATTCACTGTAACAGAGAAGATTTTGGAGGAGATCAGAGGCAGCGGTTTCTCTGTAACGCAGCTGAAGGAGATGGTGCTATCAAGGGAGATGGCTGAGGAGTTCTACAAAGAGCACAGAGAGAAGCCTTTCTTCAGCCAACTGGTGGAATTCATGTGTCGGTAAGTCTTAACCTGAACACAGCCAAAGGAAAAGGCCAAAGTGAGAACAGCAGACGTGCCCTAATTCCTGTTGCTGCCCAAAGTTTCACCAGTACTTTTCACGGTAATCTTCGCTGCTTAAAATCAAGGCAGCCCCAGGCAAGTGGCGAGGAAGTCCATCTCAATTTCATCCTTTGTTCCACCGCACATCTAGATTTTAGAGTGATCTTCCGCTCCGATTAGTCCCTCGGTTGTTACACAACTGCTTAGACACAATGAACAGAGAGATGTGTGCAGCTACCTTTACTGTCACTATCCCTCAAGATCAGCTCAGTTTTACCCTTAATTGTAGTTTTATATTCTCACCATTGTGGAATGTTTTATATTTATTCATGTAGTTTTTTTTATAGCCAAGGTACCACTTTATATCCAGCAATGTATTCAAGGAGTAACTTAACACCAGTGAGTGTTTTGCTGCCCGCTCTTGTTTGACATTTCGAGCTTGTTTCACCTGCTGGGTGTGGTCGTAAGTAACCACACCCAGCTGGGATGTGACAGGGTACCGGACTATACTCAGTGTGGAGGAAACGAAGAACATTTACTCAAGTACTACAATGTACAAATTCAAGGTCCATTTTATACTTCTATTCCCCTCCACGTCAGAAGTAAATAATGTACTTTATCAGCACTATACAATTGCCTCACAGCTTTAGTTACTGTGTTTAGATAACAGTTTTTGTCCGCTTACAGTGAAAACCTATAAACTGAAAGATGAAGTGTTCCTTGTGTTGCGCTGAATAAACTCTTTAAAAGCACTCTTTAATATTGCATATCAGCATTCATCTAGATGTTTAGGTTTAAGTTAAAAAGTGGTATATGAACACTCTGACATTGTTTGTTTCAGTGGCCCCTGTATGATGCTCGTACTGACTAAGGAAAACGCAGTGGCGGAGTGGAGGGCCACTATGGGCCCTTCAGACCCTGATCAAGCTAAGGCGATATCCCCAAATTCCCTGAGAGCCCGCTTTGCCTCCGACATCCTCCATAACTCTGTGCACGGCTCCTCCAGTGAGCAGCATGCAGAGGAAAAGATCCGTTTTATCTTCGGTGACATCTGCGCAGAGCTCACCGGTGATGGAGAGACTGACACAACCAGTTTAGGTAATCATAAGATGTGTGAGACAGTCATTTCCATCTGGCACACCATCTGGTTCCAAATAAATAACAATTTTGTTCTGATGTTTATTCCTGCTAGAAACAATTTCCTAGAGCTATATTTCCTCTGGTTGAAAAGAAAAATACTGAAATAAAGATCCATTTCTTGCAGAAAAAGAGCACGACAATTCTGCAAAGGAACACACAAGAATGTCCAGATCTCCAACTGAAGAAATATCTGATAACCATCGAGAAGGTGGGCAAAAAGACATGTTAGGGATCCCAGGGATTGAGCCTTCGCGGTTTGCATCTTTAGATTAGATATGTCAGACAAAGAAAGGCATGTTCCTACCCAAAGGTTCATAGACAACCATCCAGTTTATACACATTTGCAGCCCTTAGTATTCTACAACACATTGCAGTCCAGTCGGTTTGGGCACAGGCAATCCTCATCAGTTTTGTGAGGCGCTGGTCATCACCCACCGGTAAATATATCACATATAAGACAAGGCTTCTGGAAGCTGTAAATAATGGTAACCAGTCATAAACTCCCCTGTGTTGTTAATCTCAGGACATTACAAAATAATAGATGTTTAACTGTATAGATATATTCATTGTAGAACATTTGTTGCTAACCTGATCCGCCATTTCTACCCCTGAGTTTGGTAACATGTCTCAGGTTATCACTGATATATTTTGTCATTTTATCTTTCTGATGCTAGAATTGTATTTGGGTCCTTCTTTGTGTGAGCTGCATATTCCAACAGATCAATCTTTTGCATTAAGACACAGCATTTACGACATTAGGTCCTGGGATGTGAGAGTAACTAGCAAGTAGATACTTCTCTTGTCTGACAATTCAGATAGCCTCTGAGAGCAGGGAGAGGCATCTCATCTGATTCAGAGAAAAATTAGGCCATTGATCTTCATAATGTCACTTAACATCAGCTGAAATGGAAATGAAACCACTTTTATAGTCACTTTCTAGTGTGTGAAGTAAATCTTGACCAACTATATTAAGGATCATTTCAATTCAAATGTGTAATATATTCTCATGATTTCATTAAGTAGAAGTATTAATAGGTTGAAGTGACAAAATGTTTCCGAGTCCTGTGGCTGGTGAAAAACACATTACCATCTAATGCTGTTATATTGGTTGCAGGATCTTTCCTTATGTAGTTGATATATTAATATGTGGGCGTCATTCAGAATATTTTCTCTAATTCCCTCTTTACTTTACAGGTGATACACCTAATTTGAAACCTTGTGGCCAAAAGACTGAAGGAAGTGACAATCCAGAGAAGCAAAACTGAAGTTCTTTTTGTATTGTGGGATAATTCTGTAAGATTATGGGAACAATGTGTATCACTCCATGAATCATGAAATAAACAAGACACATATCTGCCGTTTACACACTTGTGTGTACAATGTAGATGGAGGATCAATAACCAGTTAAAGGAAGTACTTCTTTTTTTTTATTTTTAGAAATACTGCTGATGGTCCTAGTTTATAAACAATTTTGGCTCGCAACAGCAGCTACTTCCTGACTAAGACAAAGATCACAGTCCCCACAGAGCAACTGATAATTTCGGAGAAACCTTTAGCTGAATCCAAACGGCTCCATCAGTCTATCTTGAATTGCCTAAAATACACCGGTAACCATTTGAACTATTACATGCCGTGATTAGGGGTTTTTCTATTAGCTTAATGATGGCAGGATTGCTTAGCAATTGAGGATAAATTGTGAATGTTGAGAATATTAACTTATGAAAGCTATACCACAAAGTTCTTGACATTATTAACAGCTTGCTGATAGATAACTGGGGTTTATGAAATGAACTAAAGGTAAAACCAGAGTAACTGCTTTACGAAACTTGAACGTTACATTTACAATTTCAGAGGGATTCTAAAACAACCTTCAGTCAGACATATTTATTTACTCTTAGCATCAACATATATATATATATATGTATAAGTTTGTTAGATTATTATTTTACATCTATTTAAATTCACTGATGCATTTGCTAACTTTTCTCATACAAAATAAGTTCACATCCGTCATGATGAGGTAAAACCTGTTCCAATAACAAGTCCCGGTTTCATGTCAATATCATTTGTCAACATGAACAGTCTCAGAGTCATATGCTGAAATGATCTCTGGTCTTCTTTTTTGCTGAGGCTTTGTCCGGCCGCGCCGTGTTGTTGACCAGAACTGTTTTCAGGCGGCGTGTCAATCCCAGTCGTTGGCAGCCTCCAGTAAGGCTTCGTCCATGTCGTCGTCGTCGTCTGCCGTGAAAGACCTCTGGAACATCTCCATGATGCTCTTCTGGTTAGGGTCCTGTACAAATTTAATTAATTATGTTCATCACTGAATCTACAGAAACCATTCTTGATCTACCTCGCAAGGTAATCTCTGTGTGAATGCTACTGAGAAACTGAACAGGCTAATACATTTGTTTATTTACAGAAGAAGTTCACCTTAGAGCGGAAGCTGGCGTTCACAGCTTTGTCTGAGAGGTTGGACTCAGAGAGGCCTACTTGCTCCAGGATATTCATTTTTTCCTGGATCATTGGCCTGGATCAATAAAGAGATACATTATAATAAAAGAGCAGAAACAATTTAATTCACTGCTTGTCACTATATCAAAGGACCCACATTAACTTGATCCTCTACCGTTTCAGTAGCGGAAGATTAATGAATCCGAGAAGAAAATGACTATCATTGTAAATGGGACATACTGCCCACTGATTGACACATACCACAAGTGATCATCAGCGGTTCCCTTGGCAACCAGGTAGTGAATGTTCACATTGCTGGTTTGTCCAATACGGTGCACCCTATCCTCTGCCTGAACGAGAATCTGCAGAAAGAAAAGCATTGCAAAAAAGAGCATTTGAGTTTTCTTAGTATCAACAAATGTTTTCTGCGTTTGCCTATTCATTGGTTGAGTGGTCCGTTTGAGGAACGATGTCAATACAAGTGTACTATGGTCACTGCAAACATGACAGCAAAAACTGGTGGTGGAGAAGTCCCATAATGCCTGGATGAAAACTGGCTGTCAACAAAGTGCAACTAGATCCCAATATGAATCAAACCCCCAGGAACAGCACTGGGCCTTGAAACTAAATTGCCACAGTGTCCAAACCATAGGATTGCAACTTTCGTGTCCGTGATGATGCCATTGGGCCCAAAAAACCCTTTCCCCCCACATGATGATGGAGGGGGGAATGCTGATTACATTATGTAAATCAGCAGATCTTTTTTTTTTAAGGCAAATCAAATTCCCAGGACAAAATAGCTGTTTATAAAAATGTATATATATATATATATATATATATATATATATATATATATATATATATATATATATATATATATATATATATATATATATATATATATATATATATATATATATATATGATCAGGAGGCCGTGCCTCCAACACTCTATCAAGTTCCGTTTATACATTTATGATATGGACAAAGACATCAGGTTCATCTCTTTAGGTCTACCCCTACTGCTGAGAAAGACATTTGGCTCTTTAGTTGATAAATGTTGTACTTTCTTCACCAACCACTCCGTAATATTCTCTGTCTATCATTTGGTGTTGGCATACAGTAAATATGTGGTCAAGGTACATAAATGTCAAGGTGAGCTAAAATAAGCTAAAGGAATGGGTTGGACCAGAGCCAAAATGGCATCAAAAAGGAAAATACTTCAAAATAAAATGTGTTCAAGATAAAGCAGTCACAGTAAGTACACACGTTTTTGCAGTAATCACTTTCCTTTTCTTACCCCGGGGTTCCAGAAAAGCTCAGCAAAGACCACCAGGTCAGCAGCGTGCAGGGTGATACCCATGTTAGCGGCGGTGATGGACAGTACGGCCACACAGGTCTTGGTCAAGAACTGGAACTTCTCACACAACTGCTGCCGTTCAGCTGAAGGAGTGGACCCATCAATACGGATGTAACAGACATTCTGTAGGAGAAATTAAAGGCCAGGATGGGTTTAGGTAGCTGACCAATGCAAATCAACAACCCTTTCTCGATACACTTATATATGTAGTACTAAGCTCAAATGTGCTGCCTACACTTGTTCCATGCAGCTATTGATGAGTGTAGACTTAAGAGTCTAGTTAAAAAAGTAAAGATACACTCTTTTGAGTCAAAATCATATGCATCTCACTTCTATGCATAGAAGGCTTTTATGCAGTCTGTATTCTATTCACCTTTTTGACCAGTTCGGTGGCGATATGATCCAGGACCAACTTATGATGGGCGAACACTAGAAACTTCTCCCTCCCACACTCTAGCAGGTCTGTGATGTACTCCCTGGCAGAGGCAGAAACAACATAGCTCTCAATTGCTTCAACGAAAGCAGCAAAATGTTCAGATCTCATGTGTATTTATTATAACTCTTCAAGTTATCTCAAATCCAGTGCAATTACAATGGCGTGACAAAAGGTTTAGATTCATTTTACATTTTAATCTCAGTGCTCATCACATCTAATCTGAATTGACGAACTGATCTCCGACCATTAGAGGGTATTTGTACTTACATAATGGCTTGTAGCTTGGCTTCAGCTGTGTGGTTATAAAAGACCAGGAGGGCTTCCTTCTCTTGCATTTTCTGAGAAAGGGATAAGGAATAGCACAAGATAAGCACAGACAGTAGATTCTAATTGATGATTTGATAAGACTGCCATTACTCAGAGGAGCAGTGGTGAAATGAACAATCATGCAAAGCCAGTCACTGTCATCAGAGTGTAAAATAAGACTTGCTGGAGTATTCTAGGTCAGTTAAAAAGCACTTGTGTGCGTTTGTGGCCTGAAGAGACTCCTTTGTGTGTCGAGGACAGAACCAACGTAACTTTCTTGTGCTAAACAAGCATTGAAATGTTATTTTAAACTGGGATGCCTTTTTAATCACAGAAGCACAGAAGTAGAACATATTGTTGTATTCTGTCCTTTGGATACATTTAATCAAAAGGTTTTGGTAATAAATGATTCAAAAGGTCAGAATAAACCTTTTTTTTAGCCAATTAAGATTTTAAAATATGGCAGTGATGGATTATTAAGAAACGTACAGGACATTTCCCAATTTCTGTTATATTTGCAACAGAAACTATGCACTTTTCTGATGAACACTGTAATGTAGCTGGCTGCATTTTTCGTGATTCCATTTCTTCAAATAGGTTATTTCTTTCAATTTGACCACTTTTAGAAAGATTGACTCATTTTACTTCTATTTAAAAAAAAAATACAAATTCTGTCACTTTCCAGGTTTTTCCTGGGACTGCGGGACACATTTGTAACTTACATTGCGTTGTACATTGGCCAACTGATTGGCAGCAGCAGACAGAGCAGCTTTTATGCGGGTGTTGACACCATCGATTGTCACTGAGACAACCTTGCGTTGTTTAGCAGGAAGCTGGGAGAGAACGTCAGACTTGAGGCGGCGCAACATCAGAGACTCGTCAAGCAGCAGCCGCAACTCCCCGAGGTTAGATGAGCCGGAGTAGTCCCACCCCCAGGTCGACTGGAGAATGGGGATAGAGAAGGATATAGAGGAGTGGAAATTAAGGAGGTGGGAACAAAGAATGGAGACAAAATTATGGAGGGAAATTTGACAGAAAAACCTCAAGAGCAGGTAGTCAGATCCTTGTCCAATGTCATGGTTCTTTTTCACCAAAAATAGAGACTAGTTTTAATGAAAGTCTAGCTCAAGACTGAAGACTGAAAAGCTTAGACTTCCATAACAAGAATCAAACGGTGACGCTCCAGCCAGAGCGAGATATGGGACTTCCATAGTGAAAAAAATATATGGAAATTTACAGAGCAGACGAAATCTTCACAATCTTCAAAATGAGTCATCACGGTGAAATTATGGATGTAATTGGCCTTTTAATTGTGTAGCCTGTTCGCTACTTGAACCCACTCAAATTAATTAGGAGATTAACTGGCAAGAGTAGAGCAACAAAGAGGAGAAAAAAAAAAAGAAAGAAGAAAAAAAAAAAATCACAGGAAAGGAATCCATGAACACATAAAAAGCAGTTTTATGTATACAATGTTCACCAAGATACACTGACTTTAAAATGCACTCATTTTACCTCTACTGTTCTATTGTTCCATCACCTATTGTTCCCAGAAGACTTGTAAAATGTCCCACCTCTATGCACATGCTGGACTTCCTATTCAAGGAACTGCAGCTCCTCCTGTCCTAAGCGAGAATCAAATTGCTACTCAGGAGCTTTATGGCAGCGCACTGCTCATAAACGTACTTAGAAGTGGGTGAACGCACAGGTCACGAGATTTCATGTATCAATCTGTATATGCGAGGCAGATAAATAAATATTCACCAATTACAGCCAACTACAGTTCAACAGCATTAAGCATCACACTTTAACAAAAGAGGCTTAAGCTACCTGTGTGGCACCGCAGTAGCGCATCCCAAACTCATGAAATCGAGGGAAAAGTGTAGGTCGGACAGCCAGAATCTGGGTGTAGAGCTCGCAGGGTCTGGACATGGCAGGTGTCCCAGACAGAAGAATCACTCTCTTTGCTGCCTGAGGACGGAAAAACAACTCGGATTAGAATACTGCCGAGGGAGACTAGCTGACAAGGCAAGAAATTAAACCTATCCATGAGCCAAATGCTGAAATGTTATGACTTCAGCTGGTTTGTGGATCTGTGTTACAGGTAAATATACACGTAATATGCAAAACAGTGATTTATTTCTATTACGGTGAGAGCGGTAAAACTATGCTTTAGTGCAGGGATGCTATCGGAACCTGTCGGAGATGTATGCTTAGAATAAACTATATCTGGTGGGTGAAATAGTTATTTACAAGAGTTTTCATGAATTGTCCAGATCATTTAACTTGCAAAACCTGGAACTTCAAATTGTATGTAAAGGGACCTTTTCCAGGTTTGTACCAGCAAAGTTACACCTCAATACCAAAGTAAATCTCATTCTTTGAACAGATTTAATTAGTTATTCTTGAATCTGCTGCTTTGGATATTTTTGAGATATTCTCCCGAATGAATGGTAAATGTCACAAACAAGTACAAATATAATCTCTTTGGTGAACGTTACATAAGCAATCAAAATAAAACGTGAAATGCAAGAAAGAGGAATAATAAGCACCTTTAGCAAAGGCAAGGCTGCTTTACAACGAGCAGTCTTTATGTTCTTCATGAAGTGACACTCATCCTGCATAGAACGACAAAATCATATAATTGGTTTATAACATACAGTTGTTGCTTTTAAGGACAAAATGCAAGAACTTAAAATCCATAACTAATGAGCATAATTTAACTGGAAACATCCATTTATAAATGCTGCACTGTTGAATCACAGAGCTAACCATGATGAGAACATTGAAGGGATTTCCTAGCTGCATCTTGTCCATCCTGCTCAGCAGGTCGTAACTGATGATGTTGACCAAACCAGACCGTAGATCGTCTTTGGCCTTCACCATCACGTTGATGCTGTCAGGACTCAAGGATGGGAGCCAGCGTCTGAAGGCCTACAGGCAAAGATCATTACTCATGTCAGAGAAGCAGAGGGAAGCAGAACTCCTCAGAAAAGCACTGGGTTTCAGGCTGTACCTTTTCCCCACCACCAGGAATAAATCTGAAGTTAGTAATGAGCACTATAAAAACATTCAATTAGAATTGTGTTACTGACAGCTGGTTTGAATGTTACTAATTGGTAACAATTAATTTGAACTGCTATAACATGTTCCCATTTAGAAACAACCATCATGTAGTAAAGAAAAATGTCCCCTGTGGCCCAAATGTTTCTGACAGTTCTCTTACTAGATGCCCATTCGCTTGTCAAGCTGACTTAAACTCACTAAGTTACAGCGCTCATGTTTTGCAGTAGATTTGGCCAAATGCACAAGAAGAACAGTGCCGATAAGATCCAACCTAGACTGAGTAGCTGTCCTTTTCAATAGGTTGACGTCATGTGACTAAATCCTTCTTGGAGATTCCAACTCTTGATTTGGAGACGGTGTTTTATCCAAGATATCTATTTGGAGAGCAGACCGTCTTGTCTTGTCAATAGACAGAAGGCCAAGTAAAGCTTCTCTAAAAATGTGCTGCTAGTACAGCCTGGTAATGCTGCTGAGAGTTAAGCAGAGAATAGATGTTGCAGAAAATCAGACACCAATCTGAGAAAAAGGAAACATACCATGAAAAAAGTACTGAAATTGTAGAAGGAAAGTGAGGACAGGCAGAGGCTAACATTTCAATGATGTCAAATGTGGGGGTGTCATAATGGCCTTGTGGTCTAAGACCAGTATACCTTTCTTTTGTACAAAATCAAATGAAAGCCAAAAAGCCATGTCAAATCCTTTGTGTAAATAAATGTAAAGTTCACACAATATCAGATGAATTGCTTTTGTAGGAACAACAAGATTCAATAAAGCAAATAAACTGTATTAGAGACAGAAATTAAATATATACTGCTAGCTTCCCTACTGAAGATGAACAGAATACAAGCAGTCTTTGGTATTACGATGAAATGCAGATGAGTTTCAAGCAAAAACCAGCATTATTATGTATCAGGCAGCGCTTTTATCAAAGGAAAGAAGAATATACTTAAGAGCCTGTCTGCCGTGTTAATGCAGACCGATATTAGCACCATTAAATGGAAACAAAGTGATAAACTCTAACACTCACTGAGTAATGAGCCATTTTTCTTTTAAAACGCACTCTGCAGAATTGTATTTTTTACCTCAGCCCAGGTGAATCGTACAGAGCTGGGAGCCACCACTAACAAGGGCCACTCACTCCTGTAGTAGGCTGCAATACAGATGGCCTGCACAGTCTTTCCCAGGCCCATGTCATCAGCCAGGAGGAGGCGGCCTTGTTTAGAAACTGCAAAACTACAGGGACACAAAAATGCTAAAAATAAAAGCTACAGCGGGACAGAGAGTATAAGTCTTAATGTTCCAACCCTTCAAATCTGCAAACTTAAGGTTACAGAAGAATGGCACAGAAATACAGAGATATTATAATAACTAGCTCATTATTTGCACAAAACTTAAAGCAAATTAAAACTCAATGAATAGCTGTCTCCTGGTATTGGCGACACCATGCAGAAAGAGCACTATTGGCTTTCCATAGATACCTACTTGACTCCGTCCCTCTGGAAGGGCATGAGGCTGCAGGCGAGCACAGGGTCGATGCTGGAGAGGTCTGCCTCAGGGACGTCTAAAGACCTGGCTTCAGTCCCGTCAAACCTGGCAGAGAAAGTCTGGACTATTGCCCTGGGCAGAGGCTCCACCTCCACTGCTGCCATCCCACTGAGGAGATCCACTGGGTGTGGAATACAGCACGGTCAGACAAGATGGCAAATGTACCAGACACAAACAGAGCCACAATGATAAACCAGCTAAAAGCAAATGCTGTTACTCACAAAGTCTCTTGTAATCCAACAGTGAAAAGCTCCATTTTCTTGTTTTCAAGTCTGCCACACAACAATAAAAAAATAACACAACGTCCTGTATCAAAAGTTGTGAAATGCAAATACAACATGATACAAGATTGTCATGAAGACAGAACAAATGAAATGAATAGCATAATTTCCCCGTTACCATAGTTTTTCGTTGGCATCTGCTTGAATGCTGTAATGACATCGACGTTGTAACCGATTTCAATCTCGAACCTTGTCGGCGACACCATGATGCACTGGCCCCGCAGACTGGCTCCAGGCTTCTGCCAGCCGTTACACAGCTTCAGCAGTGCCCCCAGTGCCACACCATCACAAGCTTGGCTGGTGGCTTCTGCAACGTCCACTGCTTTCATTCCCTCTAGAGGCCTCAGAGACACAGAGGCAATTGCAGCCACTTGCTTCACTGCAACACAGAGTAAAGACAAAGGGGATGAAGCCGCAGCCCAAAGAAGACCAATTCTCTGGCATGCATTTGATTTAGGCTACTTCTGCAGAAGAAAGAGAGCATGTTCCCATTACTATTTCCCTAATGTTCATACTTAGCGGTTGATAGTCCTCCAGACTGAAGTTCCACATCTTTGTGGCAGGGTCTAAAAGCAGAACAGAAAACATATGTATTCTAAAAAGACAGCAGAGACATTAAGATGAACATACAAAACCAGATATATGGTACATACAGTTTGGAATTTGGTATTCCTAATTATTTTAATTGATACTAAATAGGATGAAAGCTGTGTGTATTTGGCCAGATGATAGCACTTTGTATTATCTTTACAGCTGTAAGTTGTCCTGTTTATGTGCAAAGACGCAGTCGGCCACTAAGGTATTGCCATACACAATGCAACAAGTCAGTACTTTAAACACAATGGACAATTGATATACAGACCTAATTGCCTGATGTGGTGTATAAAGTGCAGTGTTTATTAAAGGAGTATTTACTTAGGAGTGATGAAACACGATCAGCTCGGGAAATTGAATGCTGACAGTTTCTGTTGTTCTGTCTGTCTTGAATGTTGTGGAATATATGATTTTGCCCAAGTATCTTTACATTAATATACCACTTCTAAAAATGTACTGACACTCAAGGGGCTAATAGGTGATTGATATTTGAACAAGAAATGTTGCTCATCTATTAATGATTAAAAATGTATTTGTGGCCGACTCCCTACCGCACATGAGGAAGGGTGCAAGCTGCCAAACAGCATGGTTGCACGAGCAGATACTTACCATAGTTCTTTGAGGGGATGGATTTGAAAACAGCAATCAACGGTGCGTGGTAGCCCACTTCTACCCTAAAGCGTCCCTCTGTGTGAGGTACACACTTTCCTCTGATAGAGATGGCAGGCTTTTTAGCAGGTACAGCATTCAAAGTTGATGAATTGGAAGGAAGCTGTGCCACAGAGCTTTGGGCAGGTTTACTAGTTTGCTTGTAGAATGAATTAACGGCACCACCAGAGTTATTGGAGGGGACGTTAGATCTGGGATGAGCTGGATTCGCACCAGAGCTTCCACCAATAGACAAAACAGGACCGCTCACATGTTGACTTCTTGCCTGAGGAAGTGGGTCAATGACTTGTACCTACAAAAAAAGACAGCGCAATGAATTACTAGAAGTTTTTCTTCCTAAAAACAATAAATTATTGAATATTGCAACACACATCTCACCTGTCTTTTCATACTCGGTTTGATTTGGTTGCAAGTGCTCGATGGCTGCAGATGCTTGTTACTGAAGCTCATCGAGTCTGTTTTGAAGGGAGCTGAGCCGAGTGTTACTGGGGGTCTGGGACGAGCCAGGGCAGCATGATCCGAGGCGCCGCTCCGTGTGGAGGGCTGTACCTGCACTGAAGCGCTGCTGAAGCCGACTGACGCCTGTGCGTTGCTGCCGGTGGTCTGTCCTAGTCTTTGAGCTCTTCTCTCCAAGGCCCTCCGCCGGTTTTCCTCAATCTTTCGTTGCTGCTCTACAGTCAGTTGATTCGACATGATGATCAACTTTGCTGAAACTCATGCAAACTTTGAGACAATCACACGTTCAGAGGATTATCAGTCATACTCCAACACAAAGGCAAAACATCTAACATGAGTTACCATGCACTCGACCCTTTTAAAACAATCTCGACTATCAGTACAACTAAGACCGCTACTTTTAAAACTTCGCCAACTTGTACTGTAGCCTCTCTTGCTAACCGTAACAGCCAACGGTGCTAGCGTAGTGGCAGTAGCACTTGACAACATAGGTGACGTGACAATAATATTGACAGCGGTTTAAACGTACGTGCGCGTTAGTTTGCGTGACAGCAGAAGGTCAATAGTGCGATCTAAATACGGCAAATGTTGCAAATAGTTGACGAACAAAGCACCTGAAGCTAACAGCGGTCTGACGTTTGCTCGCTGGTTCGCGCTCTGCTGCGCCGGAAGTGACGTAGAAAAACAAGCGGGCACGTGGAGATGTCGATTGCTTAGCGAGGTAGATACAGCAAAAAACACTGCTATCAGAATAAATAAAAAAAGAAAAAAGAATTTGACATTATTTTTGTTGTTTCCAATACATGTAGTGACCTGGGGAGGTGTCTTTGAAATGCTTGCCTTAAAGATAAAGAATAAGCATCTTCACTTGTAATGGAGTTATAATGGACGTGAAAGCGTCTTACTGCATGCTTACCCCATGGCCACGAGTAGTCTGACGTGCATTTTGACTTTTAAAAAAAACACAGATGTGTTTATTTTAAATGTTTAATCAAGGTAAAAGAGAAGAATTCATCCCCCTTTTGCAAATGTCTGCAACGTGAGCATCATTCATCAGTGGTGAAAATGGATCAAGCACATTTGCCCTTCTCAATTATTGTATGAGGTAGCATAGCCTACTTTACTGGAGTATTTTATAATTCTATTCCACTGAAAATGTAGTACTTAACTGCACTTAGGCTATGTGACACAATAGCCTTTTAATTATTTTATCCATATTAAAATGTAAAGATTATACAAAATAAATTACAAATGATTCGAAATGATTAGCCAGAACAGTGCACCAACAGCGAAGGCCTGCTCATGTTAATGCATAGCAAGGATAGCCTACATTTGTATTATATAGCCAATATAATGACTTGGAAGGGGTGATTTTGCATTATGAGTAACCTTCCTACTTTTCTTATTTTATGTAATATCTATATTTAATTAGGCTAAGCACTGAGTTTCTCTTCTTCCTTGGGTTTGCTTGTGTGATTTGGTTTCATGGTCTTTTTAATATTGACTAAAATGTGGTGAATTAAGTGCTCATGTGTCGTGACAATTTTTTTTTGTTTAAGCCTGTTTTCAACCTAGTTAATATTTGTGTTGAGCAAAATGACACATTTAACCGAGCAGCTGCTCTGAATAATTTGTGTTCGCCATGTGTTGCCTGATAATTGAATTGTTTATAAATAATTTGGGTCTAACTTGTTTTTTCTGCTCTCTTTTTTGCATGACGAAAGGTAATACACATCGCCTTCTTTGAACAAAAGCACATTTCTCGCCTATAACGAAGTGTCTCCTTGATGGATGTCTCGGCTTAATGAACCATTTTCCTGTGCATTTGTCTCAGTTGTATGAGTTGGCTGCTTGCATCACTGTGCGGTGGTGACGTGGGGCGTCTGGGAGCTGTCCCAGGAATCATGGTGCTGAAGCTGCAGCACCAATTCAACAGCCAATGATTACAGGAGAATCCGGGGCTACGGACGCTTTCACCCTGAGCAGGACAGTCCGACAATCGTGTTGGATTTTAACAGAGGGATTTCAACCCATCGGCTTGTTCCTCGGACATGGAAATTCGATAAATTTGGGATGTAAGCTTCACGCAGACTTGTCAGCGACCTGCAGTCTGGCAGGAGATTTATGAAGAAGAAAAAATCCTGAAACTGCGAGTCGTATAGCAATCTGGGTATAGCTCGCCAGGTAAGGCAGATTTTGCGTCGTGGCACGCCATTGATTGACTTGATTTGCTTTGGAAGCCAAAGACATTGACAGTAATCTGAGCTCTGCTGATTTAAAAAATGAGTCGTTCGATATTGTTAAAAATGCCCGTTTGAATTGTAAAGAATGAGCGCTGACATTTTGTTAGTCTATCAGTCCATTGTACCAAAGGCATATTTGTTTCTTGGTTTGTGCACTCGTGAATCTGGAGGGAGAAGCCTGTCTGGAGAGTTTATGTTGCACAAAGCAGGCAGACAATTACCTGAGTGAACGGGCCATAGCTTTAATACTTGAATGCATTATTCCTATCAATCTAACACGTGGCTTTCCTTTCTTTTTTCCTTTTTTAGCGGTTTTATTTATTTAACTTAATGGCTTCAGACACTTGTTTGCATCAATGGGATTTATTTGGCTTTTGGATTTACATTATCGCAGCAAGACAATAAAAGACTATCAATGAGAATAGACGAATATCAAAATAGAAAACTAAAAGGCTGCTTTCATTAAACCCCAGCAAACACTGTAAATCGCATCCCCACGATCCATTCCACGACAGATGAAGAAGCGTTGTCTTCCAGCACCTTCGCATGGTGCTGTGAGTGTGTGGCCGGATACAGCCTGACGCTGCGCAGCCAGGGCATGCTGAAGAGCCGCTGTTGCGTCCTGCTCGGTGACCTGAGGGTGCTCCTTCTCGGGCCACCGACACCGCCGATACCGCTGCCTCCGCTGACCCCCATGAGCGTCCAAGGCACGAACAGCCACGACACAGGCGACACAGTCCCGGACAATAACAACACGTTGACGCGGAGCCATCAGCACGCAGGGGACCGGATCGCCCCACCTGCGGCAGGAGCCACCGGGACATCGGCTGTGGAGCGGCCGTGCTGGGTCGACGCTGCGGAGCTATCGGCGGCCCTGCGCGGCTGCAGCAGCTCGTCTGATGACTGCTCGAAGGGGAAACTGGAGGAGAGGTTCTCCCTCACCAGCTACACGGAAAGTGGCTGGACTCCCTTGTGCAGGATCTGCTTCCAGGGACCAGAATACGTAAGTCAATGCATTCCTCCCAATAATTCAATGGTTAAAATAAGATATCATGGAGGAAATGTGCATCTGATCCATGAACAGCATTTTTTTTACACAACTTCTGTCTGAAATCTGAATTTAATCTGTTTTGTTTCAATCGGAATCTCCCAATATTTGCTCTCCAACGAGTTATACCAGACCAGGCGATGGGACTGTTTACCATTCAGATCCCAAAATCATTCCTTCCCGACAGAGCCTCTACATGAGGGTGCACTGGTCAAGCTTTTTGAGAAAACCCACTCCCCCCTCTCTTATTAGGGCTCACACAGAGCTCTGAGCAGGGATCCCACTGCATCCTGCACTCATCCTTTTGTGTGGCTTGAAAAGGCAGCTGGAGCAGTGGGAGGATAATGAAATACCTTGGCCCCATGGTTGACAAGTGTGGAGAATACACAGAGATTCAGTATCAACTCGTTAAAGCCCAACACTGTGATTTCATATCGAAGCGATACATGCATGAAAAAATCAAATAATACCTCTCACTCTGCTGCTCACACGCACCACCTAGAAACAGCAACAGCAACAAAATAATAAAAATGTGTGCAGAGCAGAAGGGAAGAGCCTTCACACTGTGTGCCTCCATCTTTGGGGCCATATTGATGATAATGTCACACTTCATCAACCAGGAGAGGAAAACAAATCGGAAACAAGATGGCTAAGGTGTGTCGCAATAAATATGAATACATTCTATCAGAGAAGCAAGCAATTAATAATGTACCGACACGTTAGCTACAGTTTTTGACAAAGCCTCTGAGACCACATTGACAAATATGTCACACCTCAGCAATTGGTAATGGAGGTCGGGAGGTTACAAAAAGTGTAAAGCATGATAACTGAGGTGTAGAACATGACTTATTATCCAGCTGTCTGTGCTCTTGGTTGCTTTTCCTTAACCCAAGCATCAGGTTTACTGTATGATGTCATGGCCATTGCACTGCTGTGCATGGTCGATATAAACTCGCAATGTTTCATCAACTAATTACTCCAACAGCAATGCTGTACATCATTCCACCCCTAAGCATAGACTTTGTAATTATTACTGACATATACATACTCATGAGATTGGAAGACAAGACCTCATCCTTGTAATTCTTTTTTCAAAAACTCCAGATATTCAGCACACTGCAATGCATACAAAGTACCTCTTTCGTAATTTGCAGTGTTTCCCATGGTCTCCTTTCACTCATCTCATCGATGCATCCTTGAGACATTGCAGCTAGTCAATAGCGCTTGATTGTATACCATTTTTTATTATGCAAGTTCTTATCTATCACCGGTCTTGCCTGTCTCGTCATCTATACTATTGGTTTGTGAGAAGTCCAGATATGAATCTGTTGACCTGTAAATGGGTACAAAGACCGTGCCTCTACATTTAAAAAGAGATATGAGTTGACTGTCTGTGTGTCACTGTGTGATACAGGCAGCGGACACATTAGTTATCCACTGTTCTTCCGTAGCCTCCAGGATGTCAAATAGACAGAGGCAGCCAGTATCTGATCTGACAATCCACCTCAAAAACATTTCCATCCCCAAGGCTAAGTTACTCAAGACAGAGTAAAGAAGGGAGCGAGAGACATTGCTTTCCTCAAGCAGCGCACTAGAAAAGGGCCTTGAGTGTCTGACAGATGCATCCGTTGAAAAATTATTGTACACTGATTTAATATGACACCAAACGATGTAATAAGTCTGTGTAATCCAATTTCTGTTGTTTTTTTGGTGCCATTTTCTTTGAGGTGCCCTTTATGATTCTTAACCAAAGTCCCTCTGTTTTATAAGATGGGAAAGGTTTCTTTCTAAATCTGTCATAAAACAATGCCTAACACTTACATGGCCATTGAAAGGTATTGGTATGTTCTGCTATTTCCCCAAAAATCAGCAAGAAAACACTGTACAAGGAAACACAATGTATGTATTTGATGTATAATGTTATATACAGCTAACCTGAGACATTTTAATCTATTCAAGGTTCTATTTAGCTAAAGGTCAAGCAAGTGCTTGCTTTGTTCAAGACTGTGCTCTCAGGCTTGATTTTGAGCTCGTCTTTCAAAGAATAAACAACTTCTCTGCTCAATCTTAGTCCAAGTAATGGTCATGTAGTGCACAAACTTATTAAAAGTAATTTACAAAGAAAATGAATGAAATGCATCAGTGTATGGGGATACTTTATTACTGAATTGTCATGCACAATTATATTGAAGTGCCCTTTGGGTCCAATACTTTTACATGAGCTGCAGGTTGAGAATATGCAAGTCCCTTCTGCTTCAAAATAATGTTGTCTTTCCCTCCTAAATCATTACACAGATAATGCACTTGCACAGTGTGCTTGTCTGAGACACAATAAAAAGCCTTGAGGGGTCAAGTTAGCATAATTTTTTCTATATGGCCCCACAGTGCAGAGGCACTACGCCTCTGTACTCCATCATTTGAACATAGGAAAAGGTTATGAACAAGTTACACGAGCACGCAACACAACATTTTTTGGCCTTGTTGAAGTCTATAGACTTTAATTTTAAACCATGGTTCCTCTTGTACTTTTAATGGGCTATAGCTGTATATTAAACGTCGCCCAGTATTCCTAACAGGTAAATATGTATACATTCATAATACAATATAATACATGTAATATAAGATTACTTTTTTAGCCATTTTTTACCCATCTTTTACCTAACTTGTTGAATGTAAATAAAATGTGCAGATGAAACAGTTTTTTTCAAATTACTGCGGTATTCTAGGTACTTACAAGTTCATGCTTGTAGACTGAATGTCACCGGAAGCTAGTTTATTATTCCACAATTTCCCTTCACCGACACTGTCAAGGTAATGGAGTTCACTTGAATTGATTCGAGACCCTAAATAAATGTGAATAGCCATCTCTAATTTAGTTTCATGTCCTTACATTCATTGGGAGAGGGTCCAATTTTATAATGAGAAAATTAGGTGCACTGAAGTGTTTTTAGGATCATGAAGCATACATAAACGAAATAACTCTGGCAAAGATATCTGACCAATCAATTTTTTTATACACTGCTCTATTGTGATTTTTTTGTAATGCCCATTGCTGTTTAATCAACAAAAGGACATTTTAGCTATCACTTTCTGTACATGTGGGCTGCAATGCCACATTTGTTATGAGTCTTTCTTGCTCTCTCCAGCCTCACTTGTAGTGGAGTGTTCTAGGTTTCAGCTCTTGGCGGCGATCAGGCCAGTCGCAGTGAGCGGTCTGAGTCCCACTGGACACGGCAGAAGTGTTCTCGTCCTCCTGCCAATACACTCCCACCCTGGCCATCTGTAGATGGGCCTTTTCCTCCCTTCTCCTCGACCTGGGTGCTGCTCCGTCTGTCAGAGATGTCGGCACAATAATGCCTTAGAGAAATCATTTGGAAACGCACTACGTTTTGCATTTCTTCCCACAATCTCCGTGCCATATTGATGGTACACAGGGACCGGGGATATTTAATATTTAATTAACAATACGGTGGCTTAGGATTTAAATGCCTCAGCTTAGAAAGGTGGAGAGCTTTATGCAGCAGAGGTGAATGGCTAATTTATTTTTTCATTCACTACAGGCTTTCTGTTCAGTCCCATTAAGATTAACATATCTATACAAGAAGGTCCTAATTTAAGTTTTATGGATCCAAGGTACTTTATAGGTCAGGACCTAAAAAGGGTTGCAGGCCTTTGGCTCATCGTCTATATCCAATATGACAAGACTAATATATTTTAATGAGCTTAGGGTACAGGGTGAGAGATTATAAATCTCACATCCTCCGGCGAGATACGGTTTGAGAATAATGACTGGTTAGGCTGTGCACATATTGCTGTTAAGTGAAAACCTTATGATTTCACATTTTGTGCATTTTGTATTATCTTCTGGTGAGTTTGGAGTTCTCAAGCATGAACACCTCTTCAGCAGTAAAATGATGATATTGCCCTGGTCAAATGATTCTCAAAAACAGATCTTTATTCCAACTTCTGAGGTGCTGTAGTGAAGGTCTGGTTTTATTTCAGCTACTCAAACTCTCTCTTTAAGATCTAAGCCACTGCAGCTAAGAGCTTAGCCACACTATATAAGCAGAGTTAATCTGCCTTTCAGTGAAATCAGTTAAATGTACCCGTCATAGACTGAACCAGGGACTTGAAATGCCCTCAACCAACATCTTGACTGACAGAAATGTAATTTCATGATGACCAGTATGACAACTAACCATGCATTTAACAATAACAGTACACGTTTGGATGTTGTTTAAAACACACATATGAATAATAGGCAAATGAAGGACAGCCATACACAAGATTTTGTTTTTTTTCTTTAATAATTCTAATGTGCAGGCAGAGAAGGAAGGCACTAAAAGCTTTCCTTATCTGCCTATTTCACCTTGTTTTTAGTCTGAAGTTACTATTTAACACTATAAAAGAATATTTATGTATAAGTGACAGCCACATTTAGGTTAAGAGCTGCAGTAACAGTGTATGTTTTTATACCTTTATCTGGGTTTTCTCTTTGATAAAACCTTCCATGACTAATCCTCCACTTTTCAACTGTACTTGTGATCAAGCATTTTTTCTGTCAACTCAGTGTGAGGCAAAGCTTTCATTTCACACCTGAACTGGTGTTCTGCTATAATGTGACTGCACAGTGCTGTGTATTCTGAGTCTCTGTGTGTGTGTGTGTGTGTGTGTGTGTGTGTGTGTGTGTGTGTGTGTGTGTGTGTGTGTGTGTGTGTGTGTGTGTGTGTGTGTCTGCTTCCTTGACGCTCTCAGAAAATCAATAAGCCAGCATAAAAGAATTGCAAATATATATATATTTATGTAGTTTAACCTGCAGTATGCTGCATATTAAAGGTTATTTGCACAGAGTGCATGCAGTGAGTAAACAAAGGATTATCAGGATATCAATGATTGCTTTAAGGAGATATTTCTCCTGAATCACAGAGCACTACTTGGGCTGCTCTAAAGATCGAGCCCAGTATTATGAGACGAATAGAGTACCAACGTTCTTGTTGTAGTCTGCAGCAATTCTTTGCATGCCATGTGCTACTGTTGCAACCCAGTATGAGAGTAGGACTTTTCTTCTTTTACATCACAGTGATACACAGGTAGCAAGTTTTGTGTTTCACCAGCAGCAGTATATATTGCCTGAACAAGATATCCACTAAAATGATAAATGTTAAATATATATGCGTGCATTTATATGAGCTGAATTATGAAAAACTTTTGTCCTGGGTTGCTGCCATTGATTAGCTCTCTCCCATAGGGGGAGCTCCTGAGTCCATGTCGGTGCAGTGGGTCAGTACGCTGCACCCACCATCCATGCCTCATCAAGTGGATCAGCGAGAGAGGATCCTGGGCCTGTGAGCTCTGCTACTACAAATATCAGGTCATTGCCATCAGCACCAAGAACCCACTTCAGGTGAGCGGTGGGTGTAAAGGGCCGCACTGTAGACATTTAAAGGGATCAGAGATGATACAAAGCATGGAAATATTGACAAATTGTAGGTTCTTTATAATAGGAGGTCTTGGCAAGTTAACAGTCCAATGAAAAACTCAAAACACTGAGTACCAAAATGTCTGTGTTGCCATATCATTCGGAGAATTGTTGGAGTGAATGATTAAAGGCAATATCCCCAGACCCGTCTCCAGTGAGACTCATTTGGAGGCATTTTTGGTTTTTATATAAAAATGTATTTAGGGCAAAGCACCATTTTCATGAATTACACTCTCTGGACTGAGGCTTGTGTAATGCTCTGATCATAAACCGAGAAACTCAACTAAAAATGAAAGTTTTTGAATCAAAAAAGGTTTGCTTTCCCTCTGATCTCTAAGACGTCGGTGGTACGATAAGGGCTTCTGTGAGTGGACATTGAAACGCGAAACAAATTGATAGATATAAATAATGAATTGAATGAATGTTTTGCATAACCGTATGTACAGGAACTGCACTGTCTTTGTTCTCACACCCCGTGGCAGCTTTTCCTTTCAGAGGATTTGTTTTGTGATTATCAGCCTCATAGTGAGAATCTTTTAAATATTGCTTTTCAATCAGTGATCATACAAATTGATTGTATTTTTCTCTTGTTGGCGCTTACTCTCAGTGTATTTGTTCCTGTTTTTTGTCTGTAGGGGTTCTCAAGTAAAGTTAAAAGAGAATTGTACTGTGGTCTGTGTCTTCCTGCAGTGGCAGGCCATCTCCTTGACAGTGATAGAGAAAGTGCAGATAGCAGCAGCCATTCTAGGCTCCCTGTTCCTGATGGCTAGTATCTCCTGGCTGGTGTGGTCGTCTTTCAGCCCGTCAGCTCGCTGGCAGCGACAAGACCTGCTTTTCCAGATCTGCTACGGCATGTATGGCTTCATGGACATTGTCTGCATCGGTGAGGTGCTAGATTTCACATTGGTTACTTTTATTATTCTTGTTTCGTATAATTTGACCCTCATAATTGCTCTTGGAATTGATTTGTGTGCATTTTAAGACTGGAACATTAGGCATTCAACAGGCAAAGAACTCATAATGTCAAAGGTTTTTAGTAGAGTCAATAAATACTCCTGCCAACTGTGGCAAGAAAGATTTACATGATTGATAATTAATCTATGCCGCATACTTTTTAATATCAATGTAGAGTTTTATCATGGTTCACCGACTTATATGTGAATTACACACATTAATGTTTGCCACTTTTATTTACATGTATGTACAATTAGAGTTACAATATTCAATGTGATGAATGCTCCGTCAAAACTTATAAGATTAATTAAACATAAATTCAACTTTTGAGCATTCAGCAACTGCAGTTTTTTTCATGGCAGGTATTGAAACATGTTTCACTCTTTTCTCTGATAACCATCATGCTTGGGTGTTCAGATTCAAGCTTGTAGCATCCACTTTAAGCCTGCGGTCTTCCTCTTGATTGTTTTTCCCTGCTATGGCCACAGAATGAAACGCCCTACTCTGCGTCTAAAAGAAAACTCTTTACTGCCTCTGCAGTAGACACCAGGATAAGAGGAAGAGGAGATTGATTGTCTCCGGTTTGGTGGCGAGGATCGACTCTGGAGTCATTAACGCTGCACTTTAAAGAGATTAACTTGTCACCAGGCAGACACAAAGACCTGACTTTCACTTATCCACCAAGTTGAAATGGGAGAGAAACAGAGCCGAAGAGGAGAGACATGATTTTATCAATAGACTCTGTAAATATAGGAAAAGTTGGGAATTATTAAGTGTCCATTTTTAGCAGACTTCTTACATCAAAGGACAAAATTCTTCTATGACTTTAATAAAAGACATTAAAAACTCAAAACTGTCAGCTGAATGGTTATACAGTTCTCTGTACTGGCTGAAGTGGCAATTGTACAGAACATAATCAGCTCAGTTAAACAGGCAAAACATCCTATTCGTACAGTATTTCTCTCTACATTACTTTCAAAAGGAAGGAAAAGCAGTAGAATGTTGGGTTACAAACAGCAGTTGCACATGGATTTCAATTTTCCGGATACTGAGTTCAATGAACATAAATCAATAAGCAATTTTAAAGAGTGATAAGATTTTATCGAACAACCCCAGAGAGCAGATGCATCATTTTTGCTAACCTAAATACAGAAGTGGTGAGGATTGCTGCTGTATCGTAAGTTGTGCCATGTCTACAATTTTCTGAAGAAATAAAGATCATATCTCAGGTTCTGGTGCAGTACTTGAAAGATAAGTTGTTTTGTTCTGCTATTCCCTCAGTTAATACCTTAACACAGTGAGTCTGCCACTGCACAGCTATATTTCACTTTGTGGAGTCATTGAGGCTGCTGCCAGGCAGTGACATTGTCTAATTGATGCTCTGATCTCCACAGCACTAATTGTCCACGAGGGACCGTCTGTGTTTCGTATATTCCACCGATGGCAGGCCGTGAACCAGCAGTGGAAGGTCCTGAACTACTGTAAGTCCATGGACAATTACGACCTGAAGAATACCACTGTGGACAGGACTCTGTCACAGCCCAGCCCGGGTTATCAGACTGGGGTGGGAGTGTCCACCTCCACCTCCTCACTGATGGTGGTGGCCTCCACAGCCGATGGCTCCACCTCTACAACCGTGGTGACAGCTGCGGGAGGACTGGGAACACATGTGGACCCCAACAGCGGCAACACAGTGCCAGACCAACACTGTCCCTACAACATCCTCCACCTCCTCAGCCACCTCAGGCAGCCAGAGGTCCGCAGCCAACCCAGCAATAGCACACGAGAGCTGGTCATGAGAGTCACTACAGTCTGAGGAGTCAGTTCGAGGCCTTATCTCACGTGGAGGTGAACAATTTATGAACCAGCTGACAGTTTTAAAAAAAAAAGGCTTATCTCAACTGCACTGGATTAATACCATGTTCTTGTTCATTTCAAAATGAATCTCTGATGTCCTTACATGCATTGAATAAAATTAAAAGTGGTTTGATTTGCACATTAGTTGGAAATGTATTATTTTGTTATATTTGAGGTAAAGAATATTTGCTGACATGTGCATAGATGTTAACTTCTGATCTTTGCAGAAAAAATACATGTTGAAGGAAATCTGCTCAAAGGTCCCCTTACTATTGAGTGAACGCTTTCCGCCGTATCTCTGGTGACACTTCAGCCAGCTCTGTTCGAAGAACGAAGGCAGGGTTGAAAAGTCCAAATACTTCATGAAAGAACTTTTGAGTTTAGAATCTCATCGCCATCACTTTTTAATCTGTCAGAATTACACAGCAATGGTCTAAAAAAAAAATAATTAAAGAATGAAAGAACTTCATCTAAATGTATTTTTACATTAGAAAACCTTCAACCCTTCTGCACTAACACAATAATAATCAATTACAATTATGGGACAAAATCAGCGTTTTCCTTATTTTTATGTAAAAAACATATCTCTGCATAAATTGATGTACAGCAGCTTTTTTTTCTGTATAAAAAGAACCTTACATAATTGTGTTCTTGGGATCAGATTGACCACATAAACATGTAAAAAAATATATGTAAAAGATAGAAGTAGAGACATTAGGAATTGCAGTTGCTGTTTGTAAGTGGGAAAATGTCTAAATGGGCAACAACAACTAATCTCAAGATATGTAGCAGTAGCAGTAAACAAGCAACCAAAATTTATTCACAAACCATAATTAGATTTGTACCTTCCTAAATCTATGCCTGTCCAGTGCACTGGTTTGTACTGTTCAATTGATTTTAATAATGTGTCTTCAATGAGTACATTACATTTTGTTCCATAATTATTTTTTTGACACCATTATATAATTTTGTTGAGTTTTGAGAATGCATTTGCTCTTTTCGTAATACAGCTTTGTGCCACTTTTTTTCTCAAAGAGGTGCCTTTTACAGTACACAATCCATTCATACAACAATGGGGAAAAGTACACCAAGAACAGATCATCAGCTCGTTTGCGTAACTGCTCCTGCCAGTATCTTCATGCGAGAAAACACGTTTCTGCTCTAAAGCAGTGGTGTTACTTGCAGTCCATTAGACACATATTCATGTTCACATTTGGCTTACAAAGCTGAACTCTTGTCTTTTTAGGTTCAGATATGCTCTTTGACACTTCTACACAGCCCTTGTTTCGTGTCTATGAAAGATTCATTTTATCCCAGGGGACACAAGATCTATGAAGCATGTTATGTAAGGGAAATAATAATAAACATGCTCATAGCAGGACGGAGTTATTGTATGTTACTCATTCTTTCCCACAACTTCAATAGACTGACAGTGCAGAAGACGCTGCTCATTACTCTACAGGCTCTCATTCAGGTGCATTAAAAATGTCCATTTAAAAGCAAAAAGCCCAAAGCTGATCAAAGCGTGAAAAACATTTCAGGAGCTTTGCCTCAAATGCTCTTTTTTTCAACATGCATTATATTAAAACAAATCATTAGCTTAAAAATACATCTAATATTAATGAGAAGTTTAATGTCATGTAATTGATTATTTTTTTCTCCTGGTTTTCTATGCAAAGCAGTACTTCACTGTAACCTTGGCTTATCAATATAAAGCTGTTAACGTCTTTAGCAAAGACTTTCATTGCTGTACTAAAAGCAAACAACGTGTGATCATGAAATGCATTTCCTGCTTTCTGTTTAGCCTTCAGTGTTTCTCCTAAATAATCTTCATCTTACCTGGTGGATGTGCCATTTTGCAGCTGCCGTTCCTTATCATAATCAGATACCAGGAGTGCAGTATCTGCAGAGCGGCAGGTATAGCACCATGATTTTCTGCTGAATTATTTAAGCCATGAAGTGCTGATATCAATGGGTGGGAGCTGCTGTATAGATCCAGCTTGCAAAGAGCTGGGAGGTTGCCGAGAGTTCATCATGATTCTGTTTGCCTCAGTTCTCTTCACACATTGTCTCTTTGTACTTAGTTTTGATAAAACTCAGAAAACAACCAAATGCACAGGAATATATCACTTCCATGTTTCAGGATTAATATTTCTTAATAGTCTCCAGCAGTTTTATTGTGCTCAGCTGCATATTATGAGATCACATCTATATCATGCTTTGGAAATAACATATTCCATGGTGAAATGAATATTGCAGCATGGAGCATGAATACACACTTGTAACTGTGTATTTTCAACTTGCTCTGTCTTTAAGCCCATCCTTTTAAAACAATTCACCAAACACTGTGCTTTCCATTCCCATTCATGGGTCTCATGTTTCATTTAATCACGGGATCACCTCAATACTATTCTCCTCAATCATAAAATAATCCAATCGGTTGCGGTTTGTAAATGTATGTACATTTTAGATTGAAGCAAATATGACAAAAAGTATTTCATAAAACTCATCAATTATATTATCAAATGTTAAAGCTTTTCATATTTCTTTCATCTCTGCTGAGCAAATAATTGAGGTCCTTTGCAGAGACTGAATGTCTGAATTTCATACAAAGCAGTGACTTCAGACAGATTGTCTTTCTCCTGGTTGGTTTTACTGTGTAATACAACCATTGTATAAGCATTGCTTTCATCTGCAGAAAATTGACCCAAAAATGATTTTTGCAGACTCTATACAACACTGAACCTTTGAAACTGGGTAAATTGCATAGGACTAATGTGCTATTCAAGCTGATTTAGACGGGCAGAAAACACCGCACTCACTCTCTGCTGCCTCTCCTTCCTTTGAAAATGAAAGTATGCTCATTTTTGTTGAGGTGGGATGAAATGACAGTTGTTATAAAGAGGTTAGGATCAGTGATAATGCTGAGAGAAATTGCGAGAGAGGTAGCCTTAACACTTATGGTCCGATACTTTATCTTTTGAATCCATCCTTTTTAGTTCAGACATAGATACCTGTTCAGAGTTAACGTCTACCTGAAGGCAGAGACAGAATCATTTGGATTAATTGTCACAGAAAAACCCAAGAACACCCAGAAAAGAAAAAAAAAACATATTGACAATTTAGAGGTTGCAGTTTAGTGCATCTCCATGTTTTTAGGCTGGGAAGGAAACCAACATGCACACAGGAAGAAGAAGTCCAAACAGGAAGTCTGCAGAGAAGATTCCCACCCGCAACTTTCTTGCTGTGAGATGACAAGCCTAATCTCTAGCCACCGGCTAAATAAATAACCATTTAGTAAAACATATACTTTTACAAGCCGGGAACCAATTGAAACGATGGAAAACATTCTGTACTATGTTTGTCAAAAAGAATCTGTAAAATCAGTAATAGAAATTATTGTCAGTAACACATTTGTGTAGCTTGTGTTCTCCCCCCAGTGGCCCATTGGGGAACTGCTCTCTCTGGCCACTGAGTAAAGACAGCTTTATATTTCCACTTCAGTGGCAACATTTGTGGTGTGAACAGTGATTTACAGGTCTGGACCCATGAAACTCTTCGTATGATATTTCAACACTGCTAGATACTTTAATTAACAGTTGCAATAATATAATTCAAACTACAAGTAGGAATTTATTGTCTTGCTAAGAATAATTCTATATGACAAGTGGCACGTCTCTGTAGAGCAGAGACCATACAGCTCATTGTAATATATTTTGCTTGCCTGTGTGAAACCACGATAATATACAGTTAATATTACATAATATTAATTATATTTAGAAATTAACTAATTATATTCACTCAAGAACTTCATCTTCAAATATCCCCCACAGAAATTGACAAACACACAAAAGACATTAACTGTGTCCTTGATGATAACTACAGCTCTTACTTTGTAGATTCAGATATTTTACATTCAAAATGTTTGACCAGCTCGTAAAATCTGATGCAATGCTACAGACAAATGATACCAACTCAATACAGTTTGCTCCACCTCCACAAGCTGCAACACATACATGCTTTTTATTTATCCAAATACATCAGTAATAAAAAACAAATATATAACATGGAGCCATTATTTCTACATGAAGCCACTATGTAAAAAGATTTTAACTTTGGCCCACAACATGGCAACAGCTGAGCCAGCAGTTTGCAGAAAACAATGCTAACAGCATTAACAGTGAAAACCAAGAGTAACAGCACTGACAAAACTAACATTGTTTACCTGAGGGCCATATGGAGGGTGGTATTGCCGCAACGGGATCAGCTGTAACGGCTGTTTGAGCGCAGTGCAGCAGCTGCCCTTAGCTATCCAGTGGGGCACGCTCACGTGCACGAACATTCATGAAAAGCACAGTTAACAGAGTTCACTCAGGTAGACATTACTCCAAATCATGTATGTTGCACCTTTAACACAAGACTTTTACTTGTTGTATGTTTGCATTGTGGTTTGATTATAGACAGTCGTATGTATTCTAGGAATGCAAGATATCATGTCAGGGATAGAATAAAAAAAATCTTTTCTAACCCTCGTAGGGGTATTGATGTTAGAGTAAAAAATAAAAAGTTAATCTACTCATTGGTTAAACACACATGGGTTCCATAACTAACAATTTGAATATGTTCTGCCAAAAAAAAATCGCCTGGCCTTCATTTGTAAAAAGAAACAGTGAAGGACGTCATTGCTTTGTTAATGTGTAAAATACTTGAGTGCTCTGTTTGAGGAGGTCATTAAACTCATTGTTCCTTCCTTCTGCTCCTCGTGGTGCAAAACTGCTCGACCTGTAAATGTTAATCTGGATGCAGCAGGCATTTAAAAAGAGTTTGCCTGCCACCTTGCCTTGCCTCTCTCTTAATCGCTCACATGCAAGCTCAGCATCTCTGCAGATGCACCCCCACCCTACACACACACACACACACACACACACACACACACACACATACACACACACACACACACACACACACACACACAAATACACACTCGTTGGTTCTCTACAAACAGCAGCAGGCCTGTGTGAGCAGGTCAATAGCAGCAGCGGATGCATTTCTCTAACTGAGTCACTGATGAGGGACTTCCTGAGCACGAAGCCTTTGAATGTCGATAAACAGACCGCCTAGTGCACAAGTGCATTCCTGCTGCTTGTCACGCTGTGTCGGAGTACAGTGTGGGACTTGATTCAAACACATCTTTCAAACTAGGGCATATTCAATGCTCAATCCTTCTAAACAACATATGTTTACACTGTTTGGGCAATTCATTTGAACAAAATCTGAATCAGCAATATAGCATTATTTCCAAATTTGAGAGGGCTCTAGTCTGTCATCCTGCTTGCTGTTTTCCACATCTTTTTTATGTTTTTCAGTGTATTTTTCTATATTTTCCTTTCTTTGTTTCTCATAGAAGGTAAAGATTTCACCATTCGAATGAAGACCATATTTTAGAGGTGATAGAGATCTTGTATTTAGCTTCATCCACAAATGAATGTGATCAAGGAACTAGATAAACAGCAACTGGTTTATGTGCGGGTCAAGTCTGTTCTCCTCTCTCCTTATATGCCCTTCTCTCCAAGCTTAATGCTACTTTGCTCCCTAGTATCTTACAGGATGCATTTCAGTTTTCTAGCCTTATATTTGTCTATTGGAAAAATACAATATCATGGAGTTCTGAGGCTAAAAAGAAGCAGCATTGCTTATGATATTAAAACATAATTGATTCATCTTAATGATTTGAGTCCTTGGTCAGCTATTGGAGAACTTACAGGGATTTTGTTGGTTGCACTCCAGTATACCAATGCACCAATGCACCACTGAGTGACCTTGCTGGAGTTACTGCAAAGGTCTTTGCCCTTGATGTATAATTTAAAAAAAATAATAATGTCATAGAGGTATGAAAAGGCAGGCATGTCGTTTATGAGCTGCAGAGTCTGAAATGAAAAATGTCCTTCAAGAGGAGACATTAAAAAAGATGTCTAAAGAACTAAGCTCATGCTGCATTGCAATTCAGAGGACCTGCGTGTGTTTTATGGCAAATACTCCGATTTAGGTTTTGAAATCAAATGTATATAATGACAAAAACATTTTTAAATAGTGGTATTTTAAAGTAACAAGATCTTGAGTTACGGGGTGAATAGCGGATCTCATAGACACCCTTGTGGAGTTTTTGACCACATGTAGCGGCATGGAACCATACTTTTAAGAGTCTATGGATTTACATTATTCATGATTCTTTTCATGACTATTCATGGCAAAAAAAAATGTAAACTAATCAAAATAAACTGATTGAATTATTTTTCTCTGAATTGGTCGATTGATTCATCAGATCAGTTTTTCATAAACAATTTTTTTTTTTTGGCTAGTTGAAGCGGTTCAATTCCACCGTGACATCTCTGCTGCTGTACAGTCCTGAAGCATAAACAGACTGGGAGCCTGTGCAGCTCTCTCCATGTAAGGATATGCAGCAGCGGTGTTGAAGTGTTTGTAAAGCTGCTATTTGGAGAGAATCAGTCTGTGACTCACATTTATTCTGTCAAAGCAAGCAGATAAATAGATCATGAAAGCATCTTGTGTTTATTTAAAGCTGCTTTATTTTTCAGAATTACACTGACATTTTGGACACGGTGCTGCCTCCTTTGACTCCAGCTGCTCTGTCAAACGCCAGCCGAAGATCTAAACATCGTCCAATGGAATTCCTCTCCGCGAGCGCGTGAGCGCGCGCACCAGGCGTGCTCGCGCGTCAATTGAGTTTAAAACTAGGCGTCTTCTCGACCAAGAGCTGACCCTGGAAACAGTCGGCTGATATGGGAATTCTGATGGAGAAGATTATCTATAGTTTACATGAAAGCTTGTTCCCGGTAGTAGTTTCTTGTCGCATCTCATATTAAAAGCTTCGTCCGTGCAGTCGCCGCGGTAAGTACACTTTTACTGAACTTTTCTAAAGGTTGAACAAGGTGTCGTGCCTAAATGAGTCTTCACAGCTGTTTTTGGAAGAAAAACACTTAAAGAGATAAAGTGATGGGTCGATGATGTTGGCGCCTTGTGGGAGATACGTTGTTCTAAGTCAAAGTTAGCAGCAACGTGTGCTCATCAAAAGTAAAAGTATAGCCACCAGCCAGAAGGCTTACGATATATTGTAGTATTGGACCAGACCTGGTACATTAATAAGCAGCGGTGGAAAGTATAGTACTTACTCTGTACTGTACTTTACTTGACTATTTTAATTTGATAATACTTCATACTTCTACTCCACTACATTTAAGAGGGACAAATTTGACTTTGTACTTCATTACATTTTGACTATAACTTAATTTAAAGTTTAAGTTCAAAAGTTTAATAACTTTATATATAAATAACTTATACACACACACACACACACACACACACACACACACACACACACACACACACACACACACACATATATATATATATATATATATATATATATATATATATATATATATATATATATATATATATATATATATATATATATAATATGAATGTGTGAAGCATTTAGTATATAGTGGTTGAAGGCTGTGAAATAAATGTCAATAGCTAAAAAGTATAATACGGTATTCCCTGCTGGGTTAAGTAGAAGTATAAAGCAGCAGTAAAAGGACATTTTCAAGATAAGTACAAGTACCTCAAAGTAGTACATCAGTAAATGTACATTCCAGCACTGTACAACAGCACAGCTGACTGGCTTTGATTTCTCTCCAGAACATCCCTTGGTTTTCATTCTTATATTTAAAAAAACCCTAGCTGTGTATTAAGTAACATTTAGCAATGAGTTTTTTTTATGTTAGTAAAAGTTATACTCACATAAAGCAAACCGCTGTCCAATCAGGCCTCACCAATCAGGACAAATCTTCTTCAGATGAGGGCCCTCCTTAAACCAAATGTTATCTCGATCTTCTGTTGTCTTTTTTATGATTGATCATGCATGACATAAAATAGTTTGCGAACCCCCGGCCTCAACATTAAACAGGTGGGATGCAACAGATTTTTTTCTTCCATTTCAGCACTAAATTTAAATATTGTCCTTCTTTTCAACAGAGTGTGGTTATTCACAGACAGTGTTTAAAACAACGATAAACATTCCTAAGCTCTGTGAAGATGCCTTCTGCAAAGACTCACTTGTTTGACAGCTATTTCCTGCATTTAAAGCGAGCGTTGGAGTGAAAATAAGCCTTTAACAACTGCCCTCTCTCCTCTCTGTCTTCTTCTTTGTAGGAAAAATGGCGATGATTGCAGGGTTCATCTTTCTGTGCATGCTCCAAACTACAATTCCTCAAGGTCTGACCCCTCGTGGGCCCAGACCAATACCTGGGCGAGGTGATAGTCCAAATCCAACACCACCTCCACTCCAGCCAATACCCAGACCTCAAGGTTGTGCGAGTGAGTGCCATTAATATGTATTGAGCTCAGAATATATGTCTTTTTTGTGTTATCAAATAATGTAGGCCTTTTAATGTATTCAATGGTGAAATAAGACTTCCGATCCTTGACTTCAGTAAAAGTAGAAATACCACAAAATTGCAATGACATATACTTAATAATTAATTTAAAAATAATAATTAATACAAATAACTATTCTTTTCACTTTTGTTCAAGCTGACACTATGTACTATATCTGTGGAAAAAAATAAGATCCCTCAGCTTTCTTTTATTGCTCCTTATGGATTTTGCGCCCACCTAAAAAACAACCAATCATAGCAGAGAAGGCTCTAATTGCTTGTGAAGCTTGTGAACTCCGATCAAACTGGTCAGCACTGATCAAATATTAATCAAGATTCTGTTGCTGACAACAAACTGCATGGGAGGTGTACGACACAGAACAGGACGAAGAAGAAGAGGTGCAAAAGCTAAGGGGATATTAGACAAACCGCTGTAAGGTTTCTTAAATCATCCTCTACCAGCCATGTACAATATGAAATATATATATATTTTGCTTTCTTTCCAATGTTGCAAATTTGGACTAAAATAAAAATGTAGTGGTGCAACCCTGTTGTAGAATGACAAATAAAAACCTTGGAAGTATGCTAAATAAGTCAAACACTCGATTAGAATAATACATTAAATAGACCCTTAGGCTTTGTTACTAAAACACAAAACGTTGATAACGTGAAAATGACTGAGGTATGATAAGTCGTTAGAGTAATTATTGTAGCAGGTCTAGTATCTAGCGCCACCAGGCTTTGAAGCAAATTTTTCATTGTGGTCAAATGATGGAATTATAAATAAAAGGGTCAACGCTTCGTCCAGTTCTCTTTACACATCCATGAGTAACAAATACTATATTTCCCTCTGTAATGTAGTGGGGTAGAAAAATATAGCAAATACTCAAGTAAAGTAAAATTGCTTTAAAACTGTACTTAAATACAGCACTTGAGTAAATTAACCGAGTTACTTTTTAGCATTTGTAAAGACGCAGTCAAGATGTTAACACTTTGTCAATGTTCTCTCCGCCAGCCGGGATAATCGACTGTCCCATCAAACTGTTTTTCACCCTCGACACCTCTGAGACCATCGCCTTACAGGAGTCTCCACCTGGGAGCCTGGTGAAAAAGGTCATGGAGTTCACCAAGATGTTTGCCCAGAGGCTGTCTGATGTGGAGTACAGAGGCCAGATCCAGATCTCCTGGTCCATAGGAGGCTTGAACTTCTCGGAGTCGCAGCACGTCTTCAGTCCGTTCACGACCAAGGAGAACTTCATCAGGAACCTCAATGGGATTATATACGAAGGCAAAGGCACCCACACCGACTGCGCCCTTGAAAGAATGACTCACCACATGACCCACCACTTCTCCGGGACGAAGGCCGTCCTCTTCTCTGTGGTCATCACTGACGGGCATGTGACAGCAGATCGATGCGGGGGGATCAAGGCAATGGCAGAGAAGGCCCGGGAGAAAGGCATCAAAATTTTCTCCGTGGCAGCGTCAAGGAGCATTGATGAATCAGGAATGAGGGAGATAGCCAGCTCCATCCCTGAAGTGTATCGCGAGGACTACATAGTCGTGGACATCGTTGATGGGAAACCAGAAATAAAGACAGAATCCATCGATCGTATCATAAAGATTATGGTGATGCTTATATTCTAATTCAGATTAAATGTGTAGTATAATTATGAGGCACTTTTTACTGACTGTTGTTTTTTCTTTGCAGAAACATCAAGCCTATTTACAGGTAAGGAGGAATTCACAATTACTATATCCATATTATTTGATCAGACATTTTTTCGTGCGTTGCTGCAATTAATATGTTGTTGTTTTTTTTTGTTTGATCATGTAGTGCTTTGAACAAAAATGCCTGGCGACTCCTGGGCTCCCTGGACCAAGAGGGCCTCAAGGTCCAAAAGTGAGTAGTGAAAAAACTAAAGACAACAATATGCTTTTTATGTATATTTCTGCTTGCACCAAAACACATTTTCGTCTATTATTTCCAGGGTATGAAAGGAGACAGAGGTTACATTGGACCAAAAGGAGCAAGGGGTCGACAAGTGGGTCCAAGATAGCAACGTTATTACACTTTGAAATTCTAAGAAAAAAGGTTTCTATGAATATATTCATATCATTGTTTTAATGCAGAGTATAATTTATTATATTACAGGGTGATCCTGGCATTGAAGGTCCGATTGGACAACCCGGTCCGAAGGTTTGCTGAAGCCCATTGATTGATGATCTTGTGTGCTACACATCCATAGTTAACTCATTTGTTATTCATCAGTAACGTGTGCTTCTGTTCTCACAGGGAGAGATCGGCTTGATAGGTGACAAGGTGAGAGAAATCTTTACACCCACGCTTTTCTGTTCCATCCGTCAAATGGAATGAAATTCTGTTAAATCGATGGCTATTCTTTACCTCATCAGGGTGAACTCGGATCAGGTGGGGCAAAGGTAAAGATGCGTTTTAATGTTTTCTTGCATATATGTAACATTTAATATCCTACTACATCCGACACAGCCAACGTTTGTTTACTGTAGTGAATTTTTCTTTCTTCAATGACGTCCGAATAACCAGGGTGTGGCAGGAGCATCTGGCAGGAATGGAACCGACGGTCAAAAGGTGAGTCCTCATACGACAAAGTAAAATGTACAGTGTAGACAGTGACTCTCCGTCTGTTCAGCTCACTGACATGATGTCATTGTCTCTGGGAAATCTTCAGGGTAAAATCGGCCGAATTGGAGCTCCTGGTTGCAAAGGTGATGGAGGTGACAAGGTCAGTCTAGAGGTCATATTAAGTGTGTTTTTTGTACATGTTGACATGTGAAATGTTTTGACCGAGGCGAGAGAGTTTATCTTTGGTAATCATTTGCGGGTCCAGTGGTATTCTAACCGTCTTATTTTATCATATTTATGAGATGAAAATGATTTACATGGCTACAATCCATCAGCCAGAGCAATAATAAGTATTATTTTACTGGTTGACGAAACTACTGTATCTTTCTGTTTCATGTCTCTGAAAGGGACCAGACGGTTACCATGGGGAAGCTGGTGACACTGGACCACCTGGTGATAACGGAGAAAAGGTCAGTGTCAAATCAAAACTGGGATCTTTCCCTGAAAATTAGTGGCAGATAAAAACAAGAGGCTTCATAATGTTATAACTTATGGGCCCTGTAGACGTCCAGACGTCTCAAATGTGCAATAGATAATGTCTTTTGTTTGTTCAGGGAGACTCGGGCCACCCTGGAAAGTCGGGTCCACCCGGCCTTCGGGGTAACCAAGGGACAAAGGTAAACGTTCAATTAAACACAGCAGAAAGCATTGTGAGAAAATGAAGATTAATATTTGGTGAAAAGCAAAATAAAAAATCTTTTTTGTTTAGGGGGAAAATGGAAATCCAGGAAATCCAGGGCCACCGGGACAAAAGGGTTCTGTGGTACAGAACAACATTTATTTTCATTATAATGACTTCTGCTCTATATATTACTGTGAGCGAGTTATAAAGCTGACTCAATTCTATTAACTCTTGCAGGGGCGTCCTGGCCCACCTGGAAAAAGAGGCGAATCGGTATCTCAACCACTTTTATTGAAATAATTGTTATCATTTTGAGAAATATTGCCATAGTTTGTTATACATTACCATTAAATAATCATTAACAGGGAAGAAGAGGAGACGCTGGACCAAAGGGAGGACAAGGTCCTGATGGGCTAAAAGGAGAGAAGGTAAATTCAGCGCTCAAAAGAAGATTTTTAAAGCCCAAACTCGACAAAGCTGCAAAAAACACAGTTCCACAAAAAAATGACTCAACATAGTGTAACACGCTTTAAAAATAACTCGCAGGGAGGAACGAGGTAGGAAAGCGAGCCGGTGCTGAGACTCAAAGAGTCAAATCATGACTTATTGTGAAACACTAACAAAATGCAGTGGACTCTGATGACCTTACAAGAGAATTTAACAACATGAAAGAAATGAGACCCATGAGTTTCAAATCCCTCTGCAGGGATTTAATCTTCCAGAGAAAGAACACAAACATTCCTTCCCGGCCCGATTCAGCTAAGTGTTGCTCTTGGGCATTTTGTAATCAGATTCACTGGATATTTACACATATTCCCCTGCAATGGAATTATTATTGCCTTACTGTTATGTTATGTATACATCAGTTGATGATTAATGGTGTGATGCAAATCCTGACACACTCATTTATTTTCTAGGGAGAACTCGGGCCACAGGGAGGCAGAGGCCGATCCGGAGAATATGGACTGAAGGGCGGAAAGGTGAGGGGATCATGCTGTGGGTGGATTTTGGCAGAGGGATGACTCAGCAGCTTCCGGAGAATCGCCTTCATGTACTTGGTCCGCTGCCAAGATGGTTCGAGATAAGCTTGTTATCGTAAACACATCTTCCAGGGAAATTGTACAGTAAAGGAAAGCTATCTCTTTTAAATTGTTCAGGACTGTGCATTGCCAAATTCACATCAGCCTGAGTAAGTCTGTGCATGTGGGCTGGAGTGAACGTCGTGTCCAGCAATAATGTTTTCTCTCATATTTTCTCTTCCAGGGAGACCAAGGACTACCAGGATCCAGGGGGCAGCCTGGAGGATCAGGGGACCCCGGAGGAAATGTGTGTTGTTAATACCACGCTAAAACTGCTCATTGTCGGCTTGTGTATAGTATATTCTGCACAAACAAATATGTGAAATACAACGTTGACGATGGAACACTGTTTAAGTTCCTTCTGTGGTTGCAGGGCAGCATGGGAAATTCTGGGGATCCTGGACCAAGGGGAGACTCTGGGCCACCTGGACCAAAAGTGCGTAAAAACAAAATGCCGGCGATCCCTTTCATTATGTAAAACGCTCCAACATTTTGTGAGTGATGTGATTCCTTTTCTTCTAATAAAGGGCGACAATGGAAGACCAGGATTCAACTATCCTGGAACGAGAGGATCCACCGTACGAGTTTCTGTTTCCCTCACAGAATTCCTGCATATGTTGCATATTGAGTCTCAAGTAGCTGTGCTCTTCCCAGGGGGACAGAGGGGATCCAGGGAGAAGAGGACCCAGGGGGGGCAGAGGGGAATGTGGTGCCAAAGGAGAAGCTGGAGATAACGGAACACCAGGAGAGCCTGTAAGCTGCATAACAAAATGGTTGACGTGCAACAGGGTTTCAGTCAGAGCAACCTGAGTATTGACCAGTGATTGTAGATTAACAAAACACATTGAATGTTTAATGCGGTGTTTTTCAACCTGTTTTGAGCCACGGCAGATTTTCATACAATAAAAAAGCACACTAACAACCAAAGAAGTTACAAAATGTCACATTGTTGCATATACACACATAATACAGCATATATGCCAGGTAATTATTGCGCTATCTACTGAAATGGAAGAGTATTTAATGACTCGGCCAGTCACTATATGCAGGCTCAGACGCTCAACAATGGAAAATTATTAACTTAAATTAAAAAAATGCTTTGACTGATGAAGTGAAATTGGACATTTTCCCACGGCACACCTGACTACATCTGACACTGCTCAGTCTCAAAGATTGTACAAGCTGTAGCTGGCCAGTTTAAGATGATTTATTAAGTGATTCATTGCACTAGTAGTTCCTAAGAAAGATCACACATTACCACATGTTGTGGTTTGGATGCTCTGTTTAGTCTTCTACAGAATTACAAATGCAATCGATACAGAAATTATTGAGAAAGCAACTTTACTTAGAAACATTTCCACTGAAAAATGTTTTGTGTGCAGGGAGAACAGGGTGTGCTGGGGGAGTCAGGACCACGAGGACCCAGAGGAGATCCTGGACCTGATGTAAGTAACAGCTCAACTACTCAGATAATGACTTGGCCATGCGTGCAAATTTGAGATCCAACTGCACTGCTCTCTTTATGCGTGTGTGTGTGTGTGTATGTGTGTGTGTGTGTGTGTGTGTGTGTGTGTGTGTGTGTGTAGGGGAACCCAGGACCAGTGGGCGATCCTGGGCTTAATGTGAGTCAACTTCATAAAGCAGTTTAAAAAAAATACTTTATAGCAGTTACCTGTCCTTGGTTGTATTCCTTCTAACATGCACACCTGTCACTGCAGGACTGTGATGTCATGACTTACATCAGGGAGACGTGTGGTTGTTGTGGTAAATATTACCGATTGAACAGCTTCATCGTTCTGTGTCTTTGAACATACTGATCCAGTTCTTGTTCTTTTCCTCAGACTGTGAGAAGCGGTGTGGAGCTCTGGATATTGTATTTGTAATTGATAGCTCAGAGAGTGTTGGGCTGACAAACTTCACCCTGGAAAAGAACTTTGTTATCAACACCATCAACAGGTTGGGATCTATGGCCAGCGACCCTGCGTCGTCAACCGGTAAAATCAAAACACAGCCCAGACATCTCTGCAAATCTTTTTGCAGACACAGTTTCAAGTTATAAGAAGTAGAGATTAACCATTTCCAAAGAGTGAATCACTTAATCCACCACTGAATATACAGTCAAGAGCCAACACACAGGACCCCACGACGCGGATGATTCATCCTGCACAGAAAGTACAGATTTGCAGCTCTGTATATTTTTAGCCGTCTGAAGTGTAACCAGTTCGTATTTCAACGTAATGTGAACATTAAGTCAAAACATCAGCAATGTTTTTGGTGATAATTTTTCTGTTAATTGCTGAAAACAATATATTTTTTTAAACTTTCAACAAATCCAATGTACAGACCAATACAAACAATTAATCTATAATACAGAAAAGTATTTTCCATGCAGCCCAAACACGATATACCTTATTTGTCTGTGCGCATAAATGGTCTCTTGACACAAACTGCATCTTACTGCCATTTCAAAAGACTCACAACAGCATTATGTTTGTATTAACTGAAAGTAGTCACCGACAAATAGACAATTTACATTTGTTTGAATTTCCCAAAAACTGAAGTATAAAATAACGTGTGATCCATTTCTGTCGGTTAAAGCTTCAGTAAAGTATTGAAAAACAGCCCAAATGTATTTTTTTTTTTGGAAGGGGATGTTTGACAGAGATTAAGGCCAGCCTCATCTGCACCACTTGACATGTCTACCTCTTCCAGGCACAAGAGTCGGAGTTGTTCAATTCAGTCACAACGGGACCTTTGAGGCCATTCGTCTCAACGACCCGAACGTCAACTCCATGTCTGCCTTTAAAACGGCAGTGAAGAAGCTACAGTGGATAGCCGGGGGCACCTTTACACCCTCTGCTCTCAAGTTCGCCTACGATCACCTCATCAGGGACGGCAAGAGAGCCCAAGCCAAAGTATCCGTGGTGGTGATCACAGACGGCCGCTTTGACCCGCGTGACAATGAGGATTTGCTCAATTACCTTTGCAACAACAATGTGGTGGTGAACGCCATCGGGATCGGTGACATGTTTCAGAAGAAGCAGGATGACGAGATCCTGGTGTCGATCGCGTGCAAAAAGAAAGAGCGCGTCACTGGGATGAAGAATTACGTGGACTTGGTGGCCGAAGACTTCATAGAGAAGATGGAGACTGTTCTCTGCCCTGGTGAGAGAGCGACACAGAGACACACAGCCACACACCCTTCTGACCAGTTCTCTAACTTATGTTCATTTAATGTCCCTTCCAGATCCTGTGATTGTGTGCCCTGATCTCCCCTGTAGACGTGGTAGGTGTTGTGCACGGCGAGGGAACTTGTTAAATGGTATAATGGCGTGCAGCTCAGTGATTGATTTGGTTCCCTTCATTACAGAGCCGGATGTAGCTCCCTGTGTCCAGCGGCCGGTGGATTTGGTATTTATGCTCGATGGCTCGGAGCGCCTTGGGATGGACAATTTCCGGCAAGTCCGTGAATTTGTGCAGAAGGTGGCAGACAGGCTGGGACTGGCCGACAGCAAGAATGATCGTATGCGAGCCCGTTTGGCGTTACTAGAATTTGGCAAGGAGACTGAGAACCACGTGGCTTTTCCTCTCACGCACGACCCCGCTGTCATCGCCGACGGCATCGCGCGCCTGCCTTACCTCGATTCTTCGTCAAGCATAGGGCCCGCCATCTTATATACTATTGACAAAATCGTAGGCAAAGGAAATGTTCGCAAGACGAGACGCAACGCAGAGGTTTCGTTCGTTTTCATCACAGACGGCGTCACTGACGGCAACAACCTGGACGAGGCCGTGAGTGCCATGCGCGGGGCGCAGGTCGTTTCCATGGTGATTGCCACAAGAAATGACGTTGACCAAAAAGTCCTAATGAAGCTGGCCATGGATGACAAGGACGCCATCTTCAAAGGAAAAGACTTCTCTGATCTGTCCACGTCCAGTTTGTTTGACCGCTTTATCCAGTGGGTATGTTAAAGAAAGGTAACACCGATGTGGACGTCATACTGTTCATTTAGCATTTTAAACTTCAGATACTGGTTTACTAACATTATACTTTGCACTGTACAAGTTGAAAATGACATCACGGCAATGCGCTTTACTACATTTGTCAGGAATCTATTTATCTTCAATGTTTTGTTATACAAATCAAAGTACAAGTCGAGCATTAAGCTTTGAGATAATAAACTTTCAGTTTCTTGAACATGGCAGTGACGTCTTGTGTAAAATGACAAAGGATTTTTCATACACATGAATCTTAAGATTTAAAGCATTCACTTCATTACATTACAGGAAAATCCCAAGGAATTAGAACAGGCTCATTTTTCAAATAATTTTGACATTCAAGACAAAACAAATCTCTATCCCCAAAGAAATGTCATGCAGTACTGGTACAAACATTCGCTAAATCAAACATTGGTCAGTTACTCTGTGATAAGAGTGTCATGGGGCTGGAAGTGGGAGACAGAACAATGGACGGCTGAATAGGTTTGGTCTGGTCGAGCTGAATGATTGCATTGTTCTTGTTTCTCTGCATGTCCACTGTAGACGCTCCCCTTGCTTCAACGGTTACATCATGTCCAGCTGCATAGGAAGAGAGTCAAAAAAAGTTTTAAGACTGGAGCGTTTATATGAAACGTCTCAATAGGCCATCCTAAATATACAGGAAATGGTCTAACCACAAGTTTTGGAAACTTCAGTTAAATATTCAAAAGCTGAAGAGGTCACACTTGCCAAGTCATCAACATCTCCAGTATCTTCAGCGGGTGGTGCAGCCTCCTCCTTTTTCTTCTCATCAGTAACCAGAAACTGAGGACAAAATATGCTTTAGTCAGTAGAAGTACATTCTGAAGATCACCTTGGTTTCTAACATGCAAAATGCAATCACAGTTTCCTGAACAGCTCACAGTGGTATAAAAGGGGGCGTCACCTGATTAGCATCGGTTTTGGATACATTGCTTCCTTCAACCTCGTCCTTGCTGATCAGAGTTAAGGCATCTGTCAATCAAACAGCAAGAAATACGTCTTAAATAGCTTTTAGCAAACTTTTGATTCAGGCCACAGCACATTATTAAACTTCTATCAGCTCCCACTTTTGAATTATTTACTTGTTTTTTTGCACCCATGAAATTATGTGGAAATTCTCATCTCAAGGGAGAAGTGATTTAGAAGAAATCCAGCAGCTGAGAGTAAAGAGGCTTATCATACCTTGAACAAGCAGGTCCCAGAAGACCTCCAGCCCTCTGTTTGGGATGCTTCTTTTCAGAGACTGAAGGTAACCATTGTACAGATTGGCATCCCCCAGCTGAATGACGAAACATATGAAACATTCAAAAATCCATTTATCAGTGTCCTAAAAGCTAACTCCTACACACAGACACATAAGCATATCCTCACACAAGAACTGGCCTTGGTTCAAGTCGCGAGAAATTAAACAGACTCATTGTAATCTTCCCAAATTGACTCATGATCTCCATAGCAAAGCCAAAACTATTCATTCTGATAACGTCACACACCTGTGCAACAGAAATCCCCACATCATCATGCATTTGCCGAAATAAAAGATAGCGAATGTTTATTTACCTTAACCGACTGCTCTCTAAAAGCCTGGATGCAGGTGATGCTTTTCATGTAATACGGTGTGTTCTTGTTGCTAAGCAACTGCTCTATCCTGCGAGTCAGTTGCTGACAGACTGGGAAGGACATGAAGGTCACCACAACCAAACAAAGAGAAACGCAATTTACAAGAGCTGAACATGAGTCACGATGCTTTAAAATACAAATAGAAAAACTGTGCATCTTACCCTCTCCGAATGGAGGACTCTTCTTCTTGATCAGAGTCCGGAAGTCTCTGGCTGGATCCACGCTTCCCACCTGGTTAGGAGTTTAAAATGAGTGAGAAATTAGGTAAAATGGAAGAGTAAGCCTGTTACAACAAGTGCCAAAGTACTTTATTTTGGGAGACTGGATTTTTATAGAAAGTAGTGCAATCCATCTTCCACGATTCTCACCGAAGTAACATTGCCTTCGGCAATGTCAGCAAGGTTATAATCTTCCTCTTCGTCTTCTTTTGCCATCTTGGCATCTGGCTCCTCAGAGCTGTTAATGGCAAATAGGTCACTTACGATACAATTTTTTTTTTATAAATCAGTATAAAGTTTGTACTGAGATTGATTAAACACTAGTGTAAGATTATAAAAAATAACATTCCAACTTTTTTCAAACACAGTCTTCTACATGAAAACTTTAGACACTACGTGACCAACAATCCTGTCCGTAACATTTAAGACCAACCACCTCAATGAATCAACCTTACTCTTTGCCAAAAATATCTGCACTTGTCTTCAGCTTCTTTTTCTTCTCCACTTCTGTGAGAGGAAACTTCCTCTTCACCTCCTTAAGGGGACCCTGGCAACGTTCAGTAATGACCACGGGACATTCAAGAGCAGCCTTCAGCCATGGCTCTATGGGAGGAAGAGGGGTGCCGGGGCTCACTGCCCGATGATGCAGACACTGAAAGAAAGGTTGGGTGAGACAAACAGTGACTGAGGGAGAAGCAATGCTGGTTGAATATGAACAGCCTCGAGCTGGTAAAGCTCAGGTCAAATAGATTATTTAAAATGTGATTTAAAAAATGACACCCCTGGGCCTTGTCGCCTTAAAACCTTTACTATCTGCATCAACTCAGAATAAGTAAGTAATATAATTATTGTATCTCTCAAATACAAACTGCGGTACCTGGAAGTGCCTCTGAAAGGCAGGGTTGGGAATCTGGTGGACCTTGAACATGTCCTTTTTGCATCCATTATCATCCTCCTCTATCAACATCATGGAGTCAATGAGAGAGTCCACAGCAGACAGCTGAGTGTCTAGAGGAACCACATAACACACAAAAGTCCAGTCCTGCATCTCTTAGTGAAGGCTTCTCATTGATTTTGCTCTTAGAAGGATACACAGTTTAGGTGACATTAGTTCAGAACTTGTGCCGCGTTTTAATTGATTATTAACTGCAAATGTATGCCGTTTTGTACCTGACGGAGTGAACTTTTTGTTGTTTTCAAGAGAAGGAAATGTAAACTGCCTCAGGTCTTCCATGAAGGGCAGCTGGACGTAGATCAGACACTATTGAGGGGGAGAGACAGATCATTAACTCGGTGCTAATTGACACAAATACAGTTAAAAGGTCCAGTGTGTTGGATTTAGGGCAATCTAATAACAGAAATGGAATATATATTCAGTCTAGGAACGGGAGGGGTGCGAGTGTGTGGTATTCAGTTAGTTGAAATCTGCAACTACACAGACAGATGCCACTAAACCCTTTAATGGCCCTTTAAACAACATGTTTAGTAGTCAGATCTCACCTCATGGTCCTTCTTGATGCAGGGGAAGGCTGCTCCCACTTGAGGGTTCGCGTTACGGGCATAGGCGTAACGTACAATGGCCACCATGTTGAGTTCATCCAAGGCTTGGATAAGAGCGGACAACGCAACTCCTGCATGCTGCTCAGACAGAACGGTAGAGACAGAAACAGGTCAGTATCAACGTGTAGTCACCAGCAATGTGGCGGGTCTCTCCATTCCCACCTCATCATCCTTGGCAGGAAACACCTTGATGACTTGATTCCCCATGAACTGATGGCGGCGTACCTGCAGGCAGGCGGTAGAAAGAAACAGAAGGTGAATAAAGTAAGCAGCGCAGTCTAAAAAAGGTTCAGGTTTACTTGATCTGAGATTTGTTTTAGATCCCAGGCTCATCACACCAGCATAGAAGTATAATACCTGGTTCTGTTTGGCGAAGCCAAGGACAGCAAAGCACTTCCCATCATGCTGGTATTTCATCTGTTCTTGATCTACTTTGGAGAAGGGAACGATATCACTTCCATAACGAAAACCTGTGGACCAAAGACATTTTATTTGAGTGTTATTTTGTAAAAAAGTAGAATATTAAGTAATTTAATCTGATACAATTAGTTCACCTTGGATGGTATCTTCCCCCTGCACCTCTGTCTCATTGTCATCATCCAGACAATAGACAGTCTCCTTCTTCACGTCATCTTTCTTGTTGGTTTGGGCATCAATTGTAGTCCACGATTTCTTAAGTTTCTCCTCTGTCACCTGGAAGCAGAAAATAAAGTCACACTCCCACTGTGTGTGTTGCAATCTTCTCTGTGCTTTGTTTATTCAGCAAGTCTGGAGATGCATGCGTGCAAGTCCCTGTGTGTGCCCCTCTGGCGAACTAATCACGACCACTCTTCACTGCACTGAAAGCACTTTTGAGGTCTACCTTGCTCTTTGTAATTAATAATTGTTTTGGTAAATCTTATTGTTACTATAAATCACACAGGATGTTTGTGAACATATTAAAACCTTCCATGACATGACACTTATAACCTACAGAAAACTGGGATTTTCTCGAAAACATGGTGTTATTGAAACTAAGAGCCGATCAGCTACAGGCAAATGTTTTCCATCATGCTCTGGGTCTTACAATTGGTGGAGAGCAACTACGGCGCTTGGCTCTTAAGGCTGCAGCCGCCTCCTGAAGTTATAATCACCTTTGTGTGCATGATGTCAGAGCAAATATCTCGATATCATGTGCCCTTTTTTTGTGACGTGATAGTATTCCTTCATTCAATTTAGCGTTGGATTAAACATGTAGTGTGTATATTCATCCAGTGTACTTCACAGTATACTTACTGCTTTGTATCCAACAATACGGATGGAAAGACAGCTGCCGATGGTCAGCTGACAGGGCCAGGCCATAGGTTTCCTCTCGATACGCTTGAACATGCACAGCTGCTCAATTGCATTCCTGCAGCGGGTAAAGCGCAGGAAAAGCCAAGTCATTATTCAATAACTAATAATAGTATTAATTACTTTTGAGTGTAAAAAATATGTCATTTGGAGAGAAACACATGTAAAGAAGAAAAAAGTTAGACATGAGAAATAAACCTGAAGGAGTAAATTTCATCCAGGCCGTTCTCCTCATCGAGGTTTAGCATGATGTGTTTCACTATGTCGACGCTGCTCTTCTGTTCCTTGGAGAGACCTTTGCCCATGCCCGGGTGACCAGGGCTTCTTCTGTCCGCATCCCCTCTACTCTCTTCATCATCCTCCACAGGGAAAGGCAAGCTGAGATCGGTTAGGTGGAAGGAAGCATACATACATAGGAATGAGTAAATACATTAGAAGACACCCATTTAACTTTGTGGATTTGATTAGAATGCCCGTCCAGAGTAATCCAGAGTAATTTATAATAACTGCACAGTTAGTATTCAGAAAATCCAGAACAAGTGTGTGTTTGTAACAAAACAATGAAATCAAATGTGTGTAGCGCACCAAGTTTCATCGAAAATACTAACTATTAGTTAAAATAAAATATCTCCCACCAATAAATTTGATGGAGCACAGTGGTGGTCCTTGATATTTTAGTCAAGCTCTCTTTCACAGCTCTGTTATGATTGACATTACAATAATCATGAAATGGCTGCCATTTAATAAAGTAAGTACTGACGCACACAAATATATTACTATTGTATTATTCAATACCTTCACTAGAAATATTTGGAGCTTTTCAATCATATTTGCTTGGAAATGACACATAGTGGATGTGTTTGAAGCTTACAAAAACTGCAGGGTGATGCCCGCTTGTTTCAGGTTTTCAATGATAACGTCTATCTGCTCCGAGCTGGCTGGAGTGTTGAGGTCAGTCAGGAGAGAAATGTTGAGACGATCACACTTCTTTCCTCTGAAAAGAAATCCCAAACATAATGTCATATCATTGGAAGAACAGTAATAATTTCTGAAAAATTAACATTTAAGTGTATAGACATCAGTTTATCTATTTCCGTTAATTGTGAGAATCATGTGTGGGATACAGACGGCTCCTTACTTTGTTTCTTTCTGAAGGAGATCCATGCACACAACAAGAGCATCCAGCCCTTTTAAACAGGAGTTAAGGAGGAAACTGATTCTCACACGCCATCGAGGACAATGGGGCTGTACACAAACCAAATCTCATGCATAAATAGACTCACAACTGCCACAGAATTGTCTGCTAGCTTGTATTACTTTGTTAATATTTGATTTGAACTTTTAAAAAGGAGTAAAAACATGTGTTAATTACAGCTTCACAAACAAAAATAGTAGCTCCTATTGGTGTGACATGGCCAGAGTAAACTGACAATATTGAGATTAGACAACTTTGTACTGAAGATCTGCGTGTCCCCTACTTTATACCTTTGGGTAATTCATGTTGTTACTTTGTAGTATACCTGATAATGTCACTATAAACTGAGTGTTTTATGCTTTTGGGTATCAGTCAGATTATGGTAAATGGACCTGTACTTGTATAGCGCTTTTCTAGTCTTCCGACCATTCAAAGCGCTTTAACACTACATGACATCATTCACCCATTCACACACTGATGGGAGGAACCACCATGCAAGGTGCCACATCAGTATCAGAAAACATTCATACTCTGTATGAAATGACACACAAATCCAAAGCCACAACAATACACTGGTAGGTCTGATAAAAGTAATCCCAACACACAAATTATTTTGTTACCTGGAAATAAAAAAAGGTTTGTACCAAATATGCCACTATAACATCTTTAGTATCATTAGATGCAGCCTTTATAAACTATATTATTTTGTCTAAGCAAAAGGATACAATCAGCCTGATGATTCTCTGGATGGACCTGATTCTCTATTTCCTCAAGAAGCTCGAAATCAGGGATCATAAGGTGACGATGTACAGTGATGTTCTGGTACTGGCCGTCGTTGTCCAATGGGTTCTCGGTGGATTCTGTGCCAAACAGAACTAAAGCCAGTTCGTCCTTGGTCTCTGCAAAAACCTGTCAAAAGGCATTTTTCTGTGTCAAAGATTCCAGAGAGCGTAAAAGGTTATTTATTTATTATTTTTTTGTCAATGTGTGTATGTATGCGTCAAAGTTTACCTGGCGCTGGACAAACTTCTGGATTACTTTTTTAGCAAGTTCAAAAGAAGGCTCTTCACCCGGGGCAGAGTTGGACATGGAGGACCCAACATCCATACACAACACCAACGCTGACTTAAAAGACAAACAATGTCAGTATTTTATATGTTTTTAAACTTGCATAATGTAGGGCACCCATCTGTTCACACAGTTGCCCCAATTAAATGGGGGACATGAACGCTTCGGTCTAAACAAACATGTCGCCAACGTTGAACGTCTGAAGCTCAATACGAAAGAACAAATGGTCTCCAATGTCTGAAAAATGTTCATTCAACACAACAAACATACGCTTACAAACTGGACACAAGAGTCTGTAAATTATTTAAGAAATAGTGAAAGAAAGTGAACTTACTTTGGCGCCTGCCATCTTCTCTCTTTTTTCTTTTCTTTTTTTACCTTCTTTGCTCTGCGTTACTTTATTATGGCTCCGAGGAGAAACTGTGATCGGCAGAAACACGAAAGTAGTTCCGGTTTCCGGTAGTAATTGTTCCGCATCAATGTTACACCACCACAAGATCTGTTATCAGCTGCTCGCCATACATTAGTATATACCTGTTTCACGAAAATACCAGACCCGCATCAGTCTGCGATTATGTCAGTTGCGGTGTTCTTAAACTTGGGACGAGACGAGTAAATGCAATGTAATGATGAGATGCAGGTCAAACGCCCTCCAGCGCTTCATACGCCACTGTGCACACAGGGAATATTATGGGTGTGCGTACTCTGTGCTCTGATGAACATAGAGTCGACTGCTGGCTAATTTCATGGCTGTTGCCAGGGATTCAGAAATATTTATGTTAAATGCTATGATAAATACATAATAAATGCATCGAAGTTATAACAATGAATGTATTAATATACAAACTCACTCATTCAGCCCAGAGCACCCACTCCCAACCAAATGTTATATGTATTTTCTAAACGTTTTATTTATCTACATATAGGTCTAAATACAACCTTCTCCACACTTAATAAACTAAAAAAATACTAACCCCCTACATTTCCAAAAAAAAATATATATAGGACACAACCTTGTTGACAGTTGCCATTGCCATGGCTAATTTTCAATCCCATAGTCTCTGTTCATTGTTTTCATCTTAAATTGTTTCCAACTTACTTGTAAAATAGGCCAGTTTAAGTTTATAAATAAGTATTGACCCTGGCAGTGATTTTGTCTAGTATACTGTTTTGGCACATATGGATTTCCTTCAGTAAGCATCCCAGTGTAACACCAGGGTGCCAATAATCAGATCTTCCAAACCCCAGGGAGCCATCTACATCGGTCTGCACCATGCAGGATTGTATGCTTTTCTAAGACATAATGAACCACAACAAAAAGATTGACCTGCTGTTTTTTTTGTTTTTTTACCAAACAATTTAAAATAAATGTTCACAGTTGTGATGTAATGACATAACACTTTATTTATTTGTGTAATTCTTTACTTTGCATCCTGTTTCACAATATTTAATGTGGAATACAGACTCAATCCAGAATACCTGATCCATGGCTCTGCCATTATGAAAACAAAAGTGAATTACTCCACCCAATCTGGTCTAATCGTATACATCAGAATGATCACATATTTAATATGATCCACCCAAACCAGCCCCCTCAGCTATGCATTTCAACCATTGCATAACAGCTGTTTGCAATACATTTACTTCAAAATGCCAGAGTATAAAACACAGAGCTAGAACTATTTCAGGAAGTGTACAAGACCTAAATATTTAAAAATAAATTAAATCAACATTCCAAAAAATTACTGTGTGGAAATGTAACAGGAACTCACAGGTGGAAAATTACAGTGAACTTGTTCACGTATGAAACAAGATTGTGAAAAAAAAACAAGGACTTTAAGATCACAAACATGTGTTGATGTGCCTTAAATGACAAATGTTACTTCACCAAGGAAATGTTTCACCTTGTCCTGACCATGGCTTTAAATCTTGGCTGGATTATCACCATAGGTCCCTATTGATTCCTTTTCCTCCCTCTCTTTATGTACTCTGTCACCTAACACATGGCTGCTGAATTATAATCAGCCTCGATGCCCGGACACCAGCAAGTACTCATGTGCTGCTGCAGTTCTTGATGAAACACAATTCATTTTGGGAATATGCAACATGTAAGCACAATCTCATCCAGAATAATACAGTTATTAAAGAATAAGGCTGGTAATCTTCTATATTTTTGTTATTTTCAAAAAAACGGATTAATGCTTATGCCAATATGTAATTCTTGTGTATCCAAATCCTTATGCATCTTATTCTTCTGAGCCATACACTTCCATTGTACGGAAAATATTTAAAACACATCCATGAGGCACATTGATACTATTCTTTATCCTTAAAACTAAATACTGTACCAGAATGGCTTCACAGGACATTGCCCTGAAGCAATTAAGAAACACCTTAAAATAGGTGCTCAAATAGTTTCAGTCAATATTGTGCTCAAAGGTGTATATTCTCAATCAAATCTAATTTCCTCAAAGTATTTGACCCATCTGGGGACCTTCGGGCAGTTGCCCACTTTCCCAGTTGGTAATCCAGCCCAACTTCACAACATCACAGGGATTATGATGGCATCATTTGGATGTCACTGCACAGATCAGTGATCACACTAATTACAGATATTTACAGACAAAGTGAAACTTGGTTTGAATTCCAGGCCTCCAACGTGTGCATCGGTTTCCACCGCCAGTTTATATAAGCTTTACTACAGGAAGCACCCAAAGGCCTACGTGTTTCAAAAGGTTATGAGTTCGGATTCAGTGATTGGAGGATAACTCGATCACCAATGACAACCTAAATGTAATACCCAACATTACCACTTCCATGCTAGGAGGAATCATTTACAGTGATCTGACTCCAATAATGTTTTACAAAATTACACACAATATTTCAGCATTTTCAGGACAATTCAGGCAGTGTTTGGTAGGTTTTCAATTACAGAAAAATAAACAGCTCTCAAGTGCTCCCCCACTAACAACAATAATCACACTGAGGATGTCTGGGCGAGTTCACTGGGGGCCTTGCTCTGCAGAGTGCCACAAATAGTATCAGAGTCAAGCAGCTCCACTATGCTATAGGGGGAACAGTCCTCCAGCCCCAGCTTCCCACAGGCCCAGCCACAGAAGCCTTTCTCCAGGTCTCTCACATCCTGCCACCACTCGCTAAAGGCCCAGGACACCTGCACCAAAGCGGAGTACAGAGCCAGAGACAGTGCCATGGGCATGATGAGCATGGGGTAGAAGATTATGAGGAAGGGGCATATTGTAATCTTGTGCCAGAACGTCCGCTCCTCATTGTACACAAGGAAGACATTGTACCAGGTTAGAGTGCCGTAGTAGAAGGAAGTGATGAAAGAGAGAAGGAAAATCACAGGGGCACAGGAGAGGCTCCACAGGACGACATGGGGTCCCTGGCACACACCTAGGCTGCAGGTGCGTCGAGCGCCGTCCCCTGCCTCGCACTCTGCATCGAGACGTTCCTTTGACTTATTCAGATCCCTGAGTTCCTTCTTTGTCAAAGTGAGGTGAATGTCGACGACCTGGCCCTTCTTCTTCCCTCGGGTGATGGTGCCTGTCAGGGTCACGTAGCGGCTGTCTGGAGGAAGACTCCATCCTCCTCCTGTTGAGAGATTATGCAACACGAAACAATCATATATGACAAATTTTAAAAAAGCAAGGTGGGCAAGCAAGACAAGTTGTTTCTTATCATTTACATAGTCTCATATTGATGACAATGCTTTCTATATTTTTGTAAACATGCAGTTGGTTTGCATGGTGTTAATTGCACAGTATACGTAGGACACATGACTGAACTTTCCTTCGATAATAAAAAAGATGTGTGTGGCTTCTTAACAGAATCTCACACCCCTCTCACCTTCGCCTGTAGGTGTGCAGAGGAATTTGGCTCCCTCCTCTGAGCTCCTTTCTGCTCCCTCCTCTCCACCTTGGTCCTCTCCAGGTGTCCTCTCAATTTCAGAGCGGTAAACAATAATGGACTCTGGACGCGGGTCTTTCTTCTTCCTCCTCTTTTTCCTCATGGAGGGTGCCACTTCTCCATCGTCCACATGGTTCGCTGATGTGTCCGATCTTAAGGAGATCATCTGGGGGCTGCCCTCTCCCTCTGTTTGAGACTCCTCTACCTGTGCCATGCTCTCACCCTGATCCAGAAAACACTTTGACTCTTAGGCTACTTTTTAAAGGGTTGTATGGAGACTAATAAGGAAGTCTGGTGCAGCACAGCCTATCACCACACATTATGTATAAGTGTTCAATCCAAGGAAGACTCCCAGCTGACCGCAAAGGGATAAAAGTACACACACACACAGAGAGAGAGAGAGAGAGAGAGAGAGAGAGAGAGAGAGAGAGAGAGAGAGAGAGAGAGAGATTATATAGCAGTTTTGCTTTTCCACAGGCACAATAATGCACTCCTTACAGGGATCCTGGCCTAGATTCTGCACAGTCGCTTTTTGTGTGGTGATGACTGATAAAACTCTACTAAATACCACATTATCATTGATTTAAGGACAGTAGGCATTTGAAGAGGACAGATGCTAAATATTTCTAGATAGATGACAATGAAACCGTGATAGATTCATTCAAAAAAGGGGGGTTGTCTCTTCCTTTTGCATGACAGCGCACCGATAGGCTCTACTCTCGGTGGATATGCAGCGAGCTCAGTGTATTAACATCATCTCATCCCCTTTACAAACATATCAACAGAAAAACTACACATACATTGGAGGATTGCAGTGCTTTCCCAAAATAATGCATCAATTTATAGGAGCGGGTAAAATCGACAATGAAACCCATTCTTCACACAGCTGATCCCCTCCCATTTAAATCCCACCCATGTCCGCTCTTTTGTCTGCAGACGCCAGCCGGTGAAGAACATGCACTTCTAAATAGCGTATAATGGAGATTTAATCTTACCTTCAAGAGTTCGGACGAGCAACTCGTAGTCAAACTACACGGCGTGTGGATAAATCACTGGATTTGTGTGCCACAATGCAGGAGCGCACACATCACAGCGCTGTGTGTTTTGCAGATACAGATGCGCTACGCAAAAGGATTTCCAGAATAGCACTAATCCCGCCCTCTAACCTCTGTTCACCAATAGCAAACCGTCTATGATCCTGACTGCCATTATGTGGGAAAAAAAATGTGTTGAGGGCTGAGGGCAAGCACATCTGTCCTCGAGAATACTAAGTGGGAAACACCAATATAAAGGCCTACGATAAAAATCACATAATATGATGCATTCTACGAAAGCCCATTTCCACCACAAAAAAGTCATAATTATGAGATAAAAAGTTGCAATTATGACATGAAAAGTCATCATTATGAGACTATTAAATCGAAAATATGAGATAAAATGTCGATTTTTTTTGATAAAAAATTATAACATGAAAACATCTCTAACATACTCGCTTTAGTTATTTGATTCAGATATAAGAGATTTCTAAGCTTATGATTTTACATGATTTCCTGATGAGATTACGATTTGGGCGGTTTTAAGTGTGATTGGACACCTGTCGATCAGACCTGGCAACATAGACAGCAGCAGCCTAGCGGGAGCTGAGAGGTGAAGCTGGTGTGAAAATGAACGACAAATATTCACTTAATAACGTCGACGGTCTGCTTTTTCAGTTTGGTGAGTTTATTTATTGATCTTATTGTACGTTTACTTCGGTTTTAGTTGTCAGTTAACATTCGCTTGACGAACAACGTAAGTTTGGTTTGTCGCTAGCTAAGCGTTAGCTGGCTAACGGACATCAGTGTCTAATTAAGCTAGTTTTGGTGTGAAGCTAAAGGTTAACATTAAATAACCTAAGACAATTCAAGTGAGGAGATATGTGCTATATTTATATTACTAATAATAACATAAATAGATGTTTGTTCTTTTAAAGAAGATGTTTGTATTTGATAGCTCTTCAAACGAGGGAGCTTTCTCAAAAGAAGAATGAAGTCTGCCAACAAGTTAAAGGTAACATTCCTGTGTCAAACAGTAACTCGTATTAAGATAACTAACGTCACTAGTTATACAAGAGCAGACAAATGCATGTTAAGACAAACAAATAGTTTGATAGTTATAGTTTTATGTGGTTAGTTTTATGTGGCGAAATGGTCTCCATCACATGCTCACATTTTTGTCTCCAGTTTGCAGAGTTGAGACTGCTGAGAGGAGGTCTTTCATTGAGACAATCCACAAAAATATCAAAAAACTTGAGGAACAAATCAGGGTGAAGCAAAGCACTGTGATGCATAATAAGGAGAATGCTAAAAGGTATGATGACTCGGCAATACATACAACAGATTGAACATATAACATAGGCAGTGCAGAGTAGTATTGATATTCATATATCATTTCTTTTCATCCATGTAACTCTAGCATGAAGGCGACTAACAGCCTGCTTCTTCAGTACGAGCAAACGCTGAAAGCAGAACTGGAGAGCAGAAAAGCCAGCTACAACGGTGACATGTAGGTTCAGATAGCTGTGGTGTTGAATTGAGTTTTATTTTATTTTTTTTGTGGGCAATGATAAACAATGATGAATTGTTCTTCATTTGTAACGTGAATAGGGAAGTCTATGCAGAGAGAATTGCAACCTGCAGGAAGACCTTACTGTCGCATAAAGAATATTATTGCAAAAATCCTCTTGCTCAAAAGCTCCTCACGCTGCAGTCTGGAAAAGAGGAGATTGAGTTCAGGATCAAGGCTTGTGACAATCAAATAATAATGAAACAGAAGGAGCTGGACCAACTCACTGGTAATACACTTTTTATAATCTTGTAACTTGCTCTGGTAGAGCTGAAATATTTGCAGTTCTTGATACAGTTAATTCAATTTCTGCCTGCCCAGGTCCAGCTGTCGATTCTTCTTCCACTGTGAAACCCCCAGACAGGTATCTTTCACCGAATTGTATAGATATCAACGAATATTGACACATAGCCTCCAGCTAAATGTAGTCTTTTTTTTTCTTTCTAGTGTTTCAGACCAGCAGCCCATAGAAGAACTAGACAAACAATTAGATCCTCAGACAGAGGAGGAAAGTAATTCTTCCATTGACATCTCTTCTCTTCATCTCAACCAGACAAAGGTACGTTGAACAAGGCAAATGGAATTATGAAGCTTATTATGACAAAAGAAAAAACAAAAAACATGAGGTTAACACATGATCAAATAATTAACACCGTTAATTGATTGAGAAATGAATGCATGTATATATATATATATATATATATATATATATATATATATATATAGATATAGATATAGATAGATAGATAGATATTTATCTATATATCTATCTATCTATCTTATCTATCTATCTATCTATCTATCTATCTATCTATCTATCTATCTATCTATCTCCACAGAACTTGATATTGTGGTTATTATTAAGTGTTTTGATTGATCTTTTAGAATGGTAATAAAACAACTGTAGAGGCAACTGATGCTGAGAAAAAGCAGGTACAGTATACTACCGTCTGCGGCCCATCATCAGGAGAAGAAAACAACGAGCTGTGGGCTCAGCCGTTGGATGGTAAGTAGAGGAAAGTCCACAATGTCTTTCAGTAAACACTTTGTCCGCACGAGACGCATCAAACCTCATCAACCATTATTTCTCCAGAGCATAGACAGCCAGATGAGATGCACACCGACCAGCAGGATCAGGAAACTGAACAAGATGATCATGTCTTGGTAATTTGTTTCATTCTACCTGGACTGTCTATAAAATGGATACTTTGTACCCGCAAAAACAACTCACTATTGTAATGAGAAAATACTGCACGTTATAATTGTTGCAGGTTTGAATATCACATCATATTATATTTCATATAACTATGTTGTACTTATGCTATAACCTTTTTGGGCTGAAACTCCTTGAGTTAACACTTTTCCAACCTGCCTTCTTGCAATATGTCTACATGGTGATGTGAGCTCTTGCTTTCAGTTTTGTGATTGTCCACATCTGCTCTATTTTTGTTATATTCATTATCGTCAGAATTTCCGTAAAATTGCTTGAAAAACACATTATTTTTTTTCCGATTGACAAAGAAAATCTTCCATCACACTATCGGTGCATCATGAATAACGTAGGAATCCCATGTTTTGTGAGCTTGACCCTCACAGAAACTAAAAGTCAGGTTAGCTGTCCGTCTGCTGGTTGCATTTTTATTAATCTTATCTCTATGTGTCTTATCTCTATCTATCTTATCTCTATTACGTATTTATGAATTATGGTCTTTATGTAAATGCTACTTTAGCCATTTCAGCTTTTCCTGTTGGAAATGCTTTAACAGTCATGGTGTTTTCTGCATGTGAACAGCAATCCACTGTATCAGCAGTGGAGGTTGAGGTGGAGGAAAAAGTGGCTTTGGATGAAGAGCAGGCTGTGAGCGATGAGGCACTTGCTGCTTTTTCTCAGTCGTCTCAAGACAAAAATCCTCAGTCGACCCCGGTGGAAATGGCAGCTGTGCCTTCAACCTCAACGTTCCCATTTTAGTAAGGATATATATATATATACATATATATATATAAACTTGTCCAACACTTAGAATCACTGTCAAGACTGACACTGAGAACAGCGTTGTTTCTCCATTTCAGCTTTAGCCCCACTGGCTCCCCACGTCAAGGCCCCTCCGATATCAAATCTCCAGCTTTCCTGTTCTCTCTAAACTCTGAACCTAGCACCCCGGGCTTCTCTGGGTTTGGATTTGAAGCGAGCTCTTCACAGGATGAGGTAAGGCATGAGCCAAACGAATATGTGATTTGACAGAAATCTGTTTCTCAGTTTTGGAATTACCTTAAGTTTCTTTGCAGGAGTCACCTTTCACTTTTTCCTGCCCCTTTTTCAACGATAAGGTACTGCATTTGTATTGTCACCCCCTTTTTATTTCAGGCAGTGCTACTAGAACAAAATATGAAATTACTGTACGTTTGTATCTTTGCAGAAAACTACAGAACCAAAGTCTTCAAACTGTATGTATCCAATCAAATCCATCCATTTTTCTGATGCGTGCGCATTACCTACTTAGAACGACCGTTACGTACCGTTTATGATTTTTAGCAGGTTCCGAGTTCCTGTTTGGACAACCAGAGCAAAGTGAAGCCTTCCAGTTTGCCTTTGCCTCCAAAAGCGCTTCCCCAACTAACAAAGATAACACCAAAGAGGATTTTCCATTTTCATTCAATTTTTGAGAATTGGAAGACAAACACCTGCAATGCTGAAGTATTGTTTGTAAAACCAGGTTGTTCCTTATTTTATTCTGTAATGTTCTCATACAGTGGTAATGACAAATATCTTAGGAAAGGGTTCACGGTTTAACATGGTTAGAAAACTTACATTACATGTTCTGTGAAATGGTATTTGGCTGTCTGTTTCAGGCAAGATTTTTTTTATATCTCGCACACATTTCATCTTGAACATTTTGCTCAGTTTAGCTGTTGAATGACATTTAATTAAAGATATAAAATCAAACACAACATACATTCATATTTCTTTACAGATTTCTCTATTGTAATTACAGTCGTTACATTTATTACACTGTATCAATTGTTAATGTCCATGCAGTATTTACTACAGTGTATAAATAAAATCTTAATTACCATCTCACTGGTCCCATGAGTCAAAGTCACAATCTGACATCAAGTGAGTTAAACGTGCATTCAGAAACTCAAACCACACACGAGGCACATCAGAGGTGCTTAAAAAGTAGCTGGATAACATGCATTATACACACACTTTTTACTTAAAGTTCTATCTTGTTCAGATCATACCACACCACAGACATTTGCTTTATTTAATATATTTAGTAAATCAAAAGAGCTTTAGCTTGTGGCACAGCTGATTTAGCGACACAGAAGCGTAATTGGAATAGAATAAGGAATAGAAAGATGTACTCTTTGGATAAATTAATAGTTGAAGTACATTTTCATACATGATATATTGACAATAGACTGGCTTTCATCGTCTTCAGTCCTGTTAACATGCACAGCAGTGGGTTGAAAACCAGTCCTAAAGTATGTAGGCTGCCGAGAGACAAAAGATGGATGACTAAGGGTCAGAAAGTGTAGCGAGTATACTGTAGTTTTAGAGAGCCTAGAACCCATGGTCAATGCTGATGGAGCGTCGAGTCACATGTTCAATCTCTCCAGGGACATATTCACAGAAGCTGGTTTGGTACTTGGCCAACATTTTTAGCAACGGCCGAAGATTAAACCACCACTGGACCTTGGGCATCCGGTGCCTGAAAAATAGAAAAATCAGATTTCATTAAGACTTAACAATAATAAACTCTTGTTATTTGGCAAAAAACTGTGACATTGCTTACTCAAAATCAGTCACGTCCTTCAGTTCAGTGACAGGGCTGAAATAGATGACCTTCCTGTTGAGGCCAAGCACACATGCTGAATCCGGTGAGTTGGCAAACACGCGGCCTAGTGGGGAGAAAAAATAAATAAAAATCATGCTTTAATCATAACATTGCCGTGATTACATGTCAACTTTGACATTAAATAGTAACTGTACCTTGACGGAAGTTTTTTGTCAGTTTCTCTGAAATCCACTGGATAGCCTTCACACCCAACTTAGTGCCAAAGTTTCTATCAAAGGGAGAAGGTGCTGCTCCCTGGAGCGCAAACACACAAGCAGTTTAAACATACTGTATATTATGAGATTCTGTCTCTGCGGTATATGAGCGTGACTTATATTGCGACTGTAATTAAAAAAACATTTATGAAGTGTCAGTCGACGACTTGTATGTACCTGCTGAAGGTGCCCCAACACATTGACTCTGCTGTCAAAGATGCCCTTCCCCTCGGACGAGTACAGCCTATGGATGAAATCTGTCGTGTAGTTTTCATGGCATTTTTCATTCCTGTTACGACAGAGACAATGTTGGAACCAAGGAAAAACTCAATTGGACAATGTCACAAATATAGACAGTGTGACATCTTCCATGTATGTTCTTAGTACTTTAGAATTTGTTTTGTTGAAATTAAATAGTTGTTAGTTTATTCACCTCTGGTGTAGCTCTGAGATGAATTAATATGAAATGTTATATAACAATAATGTTGCCCAGAAGATAAATCCTATTGACTAAATATCTGCAAACTACAAACATTTACATCAGCCTCAGCTGTACTTTGTGTGAAGCAAATGTCAAAATGGTAACACGCTGTGGGGAAAACAAAGATTTAACAGAGATGAAAAGATCCACATTAGCTTTTGCATAGCATTAGATTCTCTGTACGGCTGAATGAGTGTCATGCACCTCAGTACGAGCCCCCGCTGGACGTCCTTTTTCATCTTTTCCGTCAAATGATCCACGTTGGTCTTTATAAATAAAAAGAGACAGAAAGCTGTTAACACGATAGGCAAAAGAAAAAAAACAGCAGAGGTTTGTCTTTTGATCTAACCTTCAGGTCGTGAATGTTGAAGGGTTCTTCAAAGATGTAGGCTGCGTCAGCACCCACAGCTATACCAGTGCAGGTGGCCAGGTATCCACAGAACCCACCCATCGTCTCCACCACAAACACTCGTCTCTTGGTCCCAGAGGCAGACTGCTTGATCTTGTCGCAACCCTGAGGAAGAAAGCAAAAATGGCAGCGTGAATGTAGTAGTAGCTGGTGTGGTGCTTAATATAGAAGAGCTCGGGGTGAACTGAAAGTGCTGACCCAACTTCCTTCCTCTCAACATTTAAGATTAAAAACTAAAGCTCTGCAAAGTAACCGTTACCGCTGTTTTGACTTCGTATACCGAGTTCAAAGTGTACCTTCATAATACAGCAGCTGATATTACATGTCCTGTTTTCTGGCCTGGTTCAGTCTCTATTCGTGTTAATCCTGACACATCAAAGTCACACTGTTAATTTGCCATCTGCTCAGCATTACCTCCATAGCAGCATTGACAGCCGTGTCTGCTCCCAGGCTGAAGTCAGTTCCAGGGACGTTGTTGCTGATGGTAGCGGGGATTAGACACATGGGGATGCAGAGCTCATCATATCGGCTCCGGGCTTCAAACAGCTGCAGCACACCTACATACCCCTTTGAAAGTCATCAAGAGATGAGAGAACCTCTTTGATGTAACATTGAGACTACAAAACAATACAAGAGTACTGCAATTCTGGTTATTTGGAGTTGTGTTTTGTACCTCAAACCCTCCAATTACAAGCAGAGCTGAGAAGTTAAACTTGGTGATGGTCGCCACAATCTTCTCCATGTGTTTCTCTGGAAGAGTTCTGGAGTGGGACATGAATCAAAAATTCCTTCACAAGACCCTCTTAACTGAGTGGCAATTTGCTTATTGGTTGTATCGCACAGCCTGGAATAAGTTGTTTAAATTCTCCTGTGGATCTAAATAAAGGTTTACGGTAGGATTATGTATATACAGTACATTTTATCAATCAAAGTGTCCTGTTCCTCACCGTTTTGTCCCCAGCAGTGAGCCCCCTTGGCCCGTCCATCCTGCCACACTGTGCCATTCCATCTCAACAACCTACAGACAGACAGACGTGCATCAGTACTGAACAGTTTCCTTGTTGCTGAAGCAGTGTGGTATAAATGTAGAGTTACAAGCCCTCACCCTTCCATCGGCAAGTCCTTGAAAGCCGTCATGGACCGCGTAGACCTTCTGGCCTTGAGCGAGTGCCAACCTCACAGCAGACCTCACTGCTGCATTCATCCCTGCAGCCGGGGCGCCCACGTTCAGAACAGCCAAGGAGACCTTTTTCTGAGGGAACATGAGTCCGATATCAATTAACACATTTTATTCAAACATTGATGATTATTTTACACTTGTACATGTGTGTGTGTTCATGTTGGTGGTGAACTTACCTCCACCGACTTGACGAGCTTCGGGAAGGCAAGAAGCTTGTAGATTTTCCAGTTGTTCTCAAAACTCCTGCAAGAAAATTATTTAATTTAGCTTGGGCTTGTTTATTCTTTGCACAGAAAAAAACCCAGCAATAATATAAAAATAGATAAACTGTGCGCATGATGAAATTCGTAAGAATGAATAATACATTTACAACAGACTATGTTGACGTATATCAATGCTGGTTTTCATTTACATGTAATTATGTATTCAAACTATCTGGTAGTCTCAGCTCTCACCCTCCACGCAGTTTGATAGCCTCATCAAACCTCTTCTCGTCCATGGTAGTCTGCACCAATTTGGTCTGCAAATGTCGACACAGTCATAAAAAAACTACAGCAACCTCCCACTGTTTTTTAAAACATGTTCATTAAAAACATTTATAGCGGAGAGGAGAGCGACTCACCATCTCCACACACTCCATTAGAGGCAGACGGACAGCTTTGTTACCCGACAGGCCGATGGCACATGGCGGCGTGTCGGGAGTGGCCTCCATCAGGGCGACCACCGCCTCCACACCCAGCTTACTGCTCTGAAAACACAAGGGAGCAATTACTTGCATAGACAGTGAATGTTGATGAATCGATCATATATTGTGTTGGTTACAACAATAATATGTTGCAAAATATTGCTGAATTAATAATAGTATGGCCTCAACATTTTGTTCATGCGTCACAGCAGCAAAAACTCAGTATGTTGTCCAGCTCACCAGTATTCTGTCAAATGCTGAGGGAGTTCCTCCTCGCTGAACGTGGCCGAGTACTGTCACTCTGGTGTCGTAGCCCAGTCGCTGTACCACCAGCTTCAAACACACATGGGAGCATCTTAGTGTGCTATGGGTTTGTCATTTAGCAGGCAAACATACAGAGCTACTAGGAGAGAAAAGTACTTTTCAAACATCTGAGAGGAAACTCTGAACACAGCTCTTTGCTAGTTTAGCCTATGAATTATATTTCATCATCGCAGGCATTTGTTACGTACAGAATAGACACCCATCAATCAGACCTTTCTTCTCAGGTCTTTAAACTTACATCTTTTATGTAGGTTGAGGAGATGGACTTGCCATTATTGTCGATGGCTCCCTCTGCGATGATTATAATGTTGAGTCTTGACCCCGTTGTGCGGCTCTAGGGTGAAACGGATACATACATATTAACCACTAAATAAGTTAACACAATCCTGCTTCCAAGTACTGTATATTAAGAGAGGCCATTCAGAAACCAGTCCATAAATGTTTCCATCCCAAAGCATGTTTTTTTTCTTTACTTCAAAAGAGAGCAACTTCTCTTGTGAATACAAATATGCCAGGTTAATAAACTGTGCAGTCTTACTCCCTCTAGACGGTTGCACATACGGTCCTCCCAGCCCTCTTTAGGAGGAGCCTCTGGAATGAAGAGCCAGTCGGCTCCGGATGCCAGCGCGGACACCAAGGCCAGATATCTGGAGAAGCAGCACTTTTGTTTTATTCAGTGACAAAGTATGAAGGAGAACAAAGTGTGTTGAAGTGGTACTCACCCACAGTGTCGCCCCATGACCTCCAGAACAAAAGTGCGCTGGTGGCTGTGGGAGGAACAAAACATTTGTATTCAACCTTTTGCAGCAAACTGAGAATTTTTCATATTATAGCAACATGCCGAGATCACAGGGAGCAAGTCCAGGCAAGATCATGGACATCATGCCAAACCTTCTTTAATGGGTGTTGAATTACAACAAAACTTGAAGTATAAATACATATTGGGTATAATGTAGAGCTGCAACTTAAAATTATTTTCACTATAAATTAATCTGAAAAATATTTTCACAATCATTTATCATTTTGTGAACTATGCTCATGTGTCTTATAGTTGCACATTATTTCAGAAAAACTGTCCAAAATAGATACGAGTATATCTTTTACTGCTTTAAATATACATACTACTGTGTCATATCTTCACAATGACAAATTAATATTATCATCGTCATGGCAGTGCCGTAATTGAACATCAGCTGTGTTTAGCGTTCGATCTCCCGTGGTGTCTGACCTTTGTGCTGTGGTCATGATGGCATCGATGATCTCCATGATGCGGTGCAGCGCGGAGTCGGCGCCGATGGTCATGTCAGTACCGCAGAAGTCATTGTCAATGGAGCCCACAAGCCCCACAATGTTCAGGTGGGCATGCTGCTTGGCCAGAGTGTCTGTGATCCTTCCTGAAGCACACACACACACACACACACACACACACACACACACACACACACACACACACACACACACACACACACACACACACACACACACACACACACACACACACACACACACACACACACACACAGCTATAGATCATTCTAGCAGCTTACTATTAAAACAACAAAAAAATACAAGAAATAATCATCTTCTTACCACAAAAATGTACCATTTATTCCAGTGATTAATAGGCAACAACACATTTAGATGTGTTTTTCTGTTTATTAATCATTAATAATACAATATAAAACACATAATTCTGCAACTGTTTTAGGACAGGACTGTTGTCAAGCAACACATAACATTATGCTGCATACTGGCTTGCTGCGTTGTGTAGCTCATGTCACCGCAGGCCAGATACTTTGTATCATTTATATTTATCCGTTTACATTTCTTGTGCAACCTTTCATGGTCTTGAGTTTTTATTTAGTGTTTTTTTTTTGTTTTATTTTGAATTTCCCTGCCTCTTGTGTTCACTTCACTTCCTGCCAGTGTATGTTTTCCCGCCTGTATGATTGTCTGCCCCACCCCATATTGAATACTCCTTCATTTAACCACCTGCACCTCCCAGTGCATTCAAACCCTGTGTGTGTCTCGTCTTGTCTCAGCTCGTCTGTCATGTTGCCTGCTCTGCTAGCATTCCATGACCAGATCTATGGTAGGTTCCCATGTTGCTCCTTGTCCTGCGTGTAGCCCTTGTGCTGTTTTCCCCCCTAATCTACCGGATCTTGTTATGTTTTTCGCCCGTTCTGTTTTCCTTGGATTGAGTGACATCTTTTTGGACTCCCATGTTCTGTCAGTTTCATTTGTTTTGGTTAATTAAAAAAGTCCCTGTCACATATCCCTCTGTTCCCGTGACTCTCTGTGTTTGGATCCATCCCATGCAGACATTTTTTGCCCCCATGTGGTTTCCCAGACAACCAGCTGGTATACCAAAAGCTGTCTGCTGCAACCGTTAGCCTCCTGGGCTGCAGCTGCAGTGCTTTTGCACCAAGCAGAACTTTCCACAATTTTTTTTCGAGAGCTCTGTTCACTTTGTTTTTGCTCTCCTTTAATTTGTGTAAATCAACTGATGTTACATGAGCACTGAAACATTACGGGCTTTGTTCCTTCCCTTCATCCTCCTGACGACCTGATCATTTTAAATATGGTAATATGTTCCTCTGAGCGGTGCAAGATATGTTACAATCGAAGATACTTAATTATGTTTAACGATTAAATCCTGTAAAGCGCAATGATACATAGTTAAAAGACCCAGTGCTCTTGCACCAGGCAGCAACCTCTGGGTCTGAAGAGTGAATCCAATGATGCCTTAAACTTGCATCCAGCATGGGCCGACTACAACTGTAAACATGAGTTCATAGGCTTAATTGTTACTATCAATTCTTCTTTAAAACGGCATGATGTTAATTTAGTAAATCATGGTAACGTTTAGAGTATAATAGACAATAAAGCAGGATAGACTTTAGGGTGTGCCTATGTTGTGTTTTCATTTTAAAACATCAACCCTTTCACAATGTTTCAGTTCAGAAAGGTAACTGAAACCTTTTAGGTGAGCTAAACCAATGTATAATTCACCGCTTGGTTGTACTTGGTGACAGCCAAAGACCAAGACGGCGATGACAAAAAAGCTGAACTCCACTTTTTCCGTACAGTCTACGAGTTGTACTCTATATCGGCACTTATGGAATACTTCTTATCTAACTAAATTACTCAGTTGAATAATCAAAAAAAAATATAAATGTTTTTTAAACACCTTTTTTATCTGTATTGCAATGAAATAAACTGGAAAATAAACTGATACTTTAAAGAACTACAGCATGATAACATAATGAGGGTTGAGTATTTTTAAAGGCTCAATGACAAAGGAACAATAAGAGCACCTTACCTTTCTGTACCAGCTCATCCAGCAGACTACTCCACTCACAGCGAAAGATGTTGGCTCCGGTGAGACTGCCATCTCCACCGCACACACACAGGTTGGTAATGCCTTTCTTCACAAGGTTGAAGGCGGCAGCAATCCTGCCCTCACGTGTTGTGAAGGCCTTGCATCGCGCGCTACCTATCACAGTCCCTCCCTGCAGCAGACACAACATATCACAAGTGAGGAGCCAAATAAAGACAAACGCAACATTGTAATCCGTCACTGACTAATACTATGCCAAGTGACAGAAATATGTATCTTTTCTCTGGCTCTTAGTAGTATTGTTAGTTACATGAAACATTGGAAATGGAAGAGTCGGATTAGGTGAAATTTGAGAAGGATTGGAAACAAAGCCAGATCGTAAGTAGTCACTCAAAACATGTTTGTGTTTTGACAGCAGTGGTTCCCAACATGTGGGTCGTGAGCAATAGATTTGCTTTAGAAAAGATATCGTGCCCTTCAACACATTTGCTCTATCATTTACGAATGCAGAAAGTGCTACTTGCTGTTTCTACACCTGATATTGCTGAAACATGCAGCAAGGCCCCTTACCAGGTTATAACCAGTATAAGACAGGCAGGGAGAGAAGAGTGGAGAGGAGATGGATGAAATAATACAATCCCTATTAAAACCATAGAAAAGAAAGAAATAGAGAATGATATTAAAACAATAAATTAAGAAAATGAAGACACAATAGGCCTTTTTTTACAGAAGACATTTTGACATGTGCCTGTGGCAAAAACACAGATGTAAATAATAATATGATACAATGAGTAATGGTTCTGCGTGTAGCATAGCTTGAATAGAACAAAGTGATCGTTAATGTTATTTGTAACACCTGTGCTTTTACAAAATGTCTGCCATGAAAAAAGGCCTATTAAAGCTACTTTTAGTCCAGATGTTAACAAGTACTGACAGTAACATTGAACCTACCTGTTGGATAATGTTGGACACACTTTGCCAGTTTGCCAGTTTGATGTTGTCTCCCCCATCCACCATGCCCTGGTATCCCTGTTAAGTCATTTTCCAAAGGATGGGTTCATTTGAAAATGTATGTGTACTCAATGTTTAATATGTTTAATATCCTATAACTAGAAACGGTTTGTTTACCTCATATATAAGATAGACCTGGGCCCCCACATAGATGCCCATTCTGGTCACGGCTCTGACAGCAGCATTCATGCCTGCATCAAGGATAGTTTTATACAAATCTGAGACTTGCTTACTTCATTACACATACGCTGTTACACAATGACAAAATGACATGTAATAATATTACTCTGTAATAAAATCTTTGCTTCCATTCTTCTGATTTTGTGTTTTTATGTTGCATCTTTACTAATTAATTATTGTTTATGAGTAAATGTAATTTGCCAGGCTAAACGCCTATGTGCCCTCTTTGTTTACCTTTTTTTTGGTTTTCTTTTTTACCCCGTCTTTAATGACACATTGCTATGCATTGTGGGTCATTTCCTTTGGGCAAAGTCTGCAGAAATGCGGATTTACGAATAAGGGCTCAACATGTCTGCAGGGCGCTGCACCTGAGAGAGAAGATTGTGTTCAAGATTGTCCTTTCTTAGCTTCTAACTCTTCATGAATTCTTCTACACATCTTTCCTTGACCCGATGACGTTTTCCATCGAGGTCAAGAGAAAAAGGTTAGGAGTAGACATCCGAGGGTCATTTTTGGACTTTTCGACCGCAGCCATTGATTGTTTATGCGATACGCACACAACCTTTGACCCATTAGCGCAAAGGTCTCTACAATTGCCCTTGCTATTATGTCATGTTTGTGTTGACATAAAGTAAGAGCTCAGCAGCTACACATATTTAACGACAAACTGCAACAACATGGTGTTCAGTTGAGTTAAAAGTCACCTTGTGCATCTCCACCGCTGGTCAGCACTGCCATGGCTCGACCAGCCCCCGTCATCTTCAGCTTCTCCAAGTCCATCGAGGACATTTTGACCCCTCGAGTTCAACACAACAAACCCGCGTGAAAAAAGGCCGTAAAATGTAGTGGTTCGTTGGGTAAATTGGGGTTAATCCAGGTGTCGTTTCCTTGAGTAAAACTTGAGTAAGCGAACAGACAGCAGGCACCAAGGTGTGGCTCCGCCCTGTTCGAAAAGTCCAAGTGAGCGCTTATTTTATTGCTCCGCACCGTCCGGCTGAACTGTGTTCTCGCTTCAGTGCGTCTTCCGACGTTAACCCCGCCCCCTCCACGAGTTCAACCACAGCACGTACAGCACGTACAACACGAACCACCGTTTCAACAGGAATTACTACAACGACGTAAAACAGACCAGAAAACACCGTCAACGGATTTCAGTTTATATTATTATAAGTACAATACTTGGTATTGCAGCGGCGTGCTCCCAATTAATATGATAGCGGCATGGTATGTATGTATGTATATATGTGTGTGTGTGTGTGTGTGTGTGTGTGTGTGTGTGTGTGTGTGTGTGTGTGTGTGTGTGTGTGTGTGTGTATATACACACACAGAAAAAAAATGTACACAGAAAAAAATATTCCATCTTGTCACCGTTTTCACAATGATGGGAACAAAAAGGGCCCCTTAAAGTTTTCCTTCATTTGCCTTTTTGTTTTTTAAATGGCCTTGTGTAAATTCTATACCAGTTAGTGCACACTCGACTTGACTGGAAAATACCAAATCAATAGTCATGCTTAAAACATTTAACATTCTAAAAACGTACATCTTACATTGACTTAAAAAAAAATAATGCATAGGTACTCATCATGTTCATGAGAATTTAGGTATTCTTAAGATTTAGCATCTTTGCGTCTGGTGTTAAAAGGACAGTTACAAAATTCCTGGCAGTTTTTGCTACACAGTTTTGTTGGGAGCGACTTGTTTTTTTAAATGAATAATTAGAATGGAGAACATATATTTCTTAGGGGTGTAAAGTCCTGCTACCTCAGTATTTAAAATAAATCTGTACTATGGTCAGATTTCATATTATTTATGTTATATAAAACCCTATGAAGCACGATGGGTACTGTGGCTTCTATAATACATGTAGAACTGTGATGGAATTAACTTATAAAACTCAATCACTATATCAATTACTATACTAATAAAATGCATTAGAACAAAAGAGCTGGACCACAGTGGGTTGGGTACAGTACATCAGCATTTATTCCATGCAGTTGTTAGCTCTGATTTTATTCTCCCAGATACCCATTGCACTGTACACTGGATAATACAGGAAACTGACAGGATTGGTTGATCGTAATGCCATTCAACAGGAAAGGGAGTTGGAAATAAGAATAACAAAGAAACAGATGTTCGATACATTGGATGAGGCAACATGACATCAACATTTGGAGACAATTTTACTGAAATTCAGATGTGAGTAACTGGTATTTTGAAAAAAAAGAAAGAAAAAGGAAAGGATCACTGCAGAAGTACAGAAATCAGCATCACACAAGCTTTCAGCCGTAACATTTTATTGACTGTGCTGCGACAGAGCACGGGCTGGCTTTTGGTTGCAATAGTGATTCCTTATAGACTATGTAGAGAAAAGAAAAGAAAAGAAAAACTCTAGGAATGCTTGACATTGCTAATTAAAGTCTGCCAAATCAATACTTCATGATCTCAATGATGAACGATCCCCCGCAGGGTCACAAAGACAATGCCAATGATATGCTTTTGTTCTCCCGTACAAATACTGTCCTCTTCTCACACACATTGTGCTTCCTTTAAAATAATACTTTTCAGGAGAAATCATAGATCATAACATTTTTAAAGCTGCCTGAAACCTTGCCAGTCATTCTTAATAAATTAATTCAATAATCACGTAGGCCAGCTACAAAGAAAAAAACAAAACAAGAACCAAAATTAAATTAAAACTTTACAACAATCAAACTTCACAGGATATATGCCAGAAAGATAATGTTATTAACAGCTTGATCGGACTACCCAGTTATTACAATACACTAGGTTATTTCACGCGTACGTAAACAGAGTGAGGGAGGTTGAAGGAGGCTCGAGGAAAAGCAGCAGCTGCTTTCAGTATCCGGTGGAGGCCTTCCCAAAGCTTTCAAGCAAAGAGTAATTGATGAATCAGCAGTTTTAGATTCACCTTGTGCTACTGAGTTCTCACACCCTCGTGCAATGTTCAATACAGATGTAATACAAATGAAAGAATTTCCTGCTCATTTTCAACCAGTCGCGCTCATCAACGGTGACAGAAGGCTGTCAGAGCTATGCGATACGTTATAAGGAGGAAACAATAGATTACAGTACCATTACAGATGTTTATACACAGGAGTAACTTACACTGAGATGAGGTTGTTGAAAACCAAGAGCAGCTTCATTGCCCTGTGGCCTTGTCTCTGGCTTTTATTCCTAACTTAAAATCTCAGCCATCTGCGTACACATGAGCTGACTCCTTGACATCATTAACGTTAAATTCAACCCTGGCTGGCTAATTCTCAACCGCAGAATCATGAGGATTACAAACACTCAAATCGGGATGAATAAATTTAAAAAAAAAGCTCTCACAGGTGCAGTATCCCCTTTCAAAGATAACCAGACAAAGATAGTTATATTGCTTGGGTTGTAGGTTTTGAACACAAGCAAAATAAGTGTAACTTTCCCCATCTAGTGGCTGTTGATATATTGCAACATAAAACCTGAGCATCCAACCTCCCAAAAGGCAAATTTATGAAATATTAAAACATAGCATCTATAATAAGCTGTTTAACACTTGCTGCTCTCTGACAGCCACCAGTCACTGTTTTGTGTCTAGCCAGCTAGACGCCTCAGATCCTGAGCAAGGGACTTCTTTCTCACCCGAGCACCAACCTACATTATTGTCGCTTTATTCACTACAGCAATAAATGTCTTATTTTTGGACATTATGTAGAAATTACCCTGTTAGAAAATGGTAAATGGGACACGCTGCACCTAGACATTTCAAGAAATGGGTTACTGCACCTGGATTTCAACTAAAACGCTCTACATCCATACACCTAACGGTAATGTCTGTTATAGCAATAAAAGGGTTGACCACCAAGGCTATAAGACTTATTTTAAAATAATTCCTGTATGGTCCATATTATGTGCCACTCAAAGAAGACTCCTACTTAGAATAATTGGTCCAGTCCAGTTTCTCACAGTCCTTGAACAATCCTGAGATGAGACTTGAAACTGTAATGTCTAATGAAGAGGAAAGGGTTTGTGTTCTCACTCTCACACTCACAAATGCGCACACACACACACACACAGTCCCTCAACAACTCTGGTCATGACATCTGATTGATGATGACAATGACATTGGCGCGTCTCGGAGAAGGATGAGCTGGGTCACAGAGAAAGAGTCTCTTTTTTGTGTGTGTTTTATTTTCTTCCTTGTTGTCAGCTGCGTCTCCATCTCTGTTGTTATGCTGGTTCGTCCGCTTCATGCAGTCTTCTGGCAGATTTTGCAATTTGCGATCTGCACGGGCATGCTTGGACAGTTCAGCGGGGAACCTGATGACCGACGAGAGACATGGTTGGTTTCTAGAAAGGAAGGGAGTCCGGTTGCGAGGCAAGTTGTTCATGCTGGTGTTCACACTGTTTTCAAAAGCTCCCTGTTCCCCACCCACCACAGTAGGGATGGGATGGGAGTGGTGGAGGTAGGATAACGGGGATCTGCGCTGTAAACTTATGATAAATCAGGTTGATCTTATTTTAGCAAGAAGGGGTGGGGGTCCTTGTTGGTTGGGGATTTTGGGTTAAAACAATAAGATGCTGAGAGCAATGATCAAAAGGCTTGTAGTGACACTTCTTGTCTGCGTCAGTCACCTGAGAGACCGTTACAGTTATGTAACTGACACTTCAACACATCCCCTTCTCATCATCATCATTCTCACAACACACACTTAGCCCATGCTCAGTTTAAAAAGTTTTTTTTTTCTCTCTGAATGGTCAGAGAATTTACAGTTTTACCTTCGAAACGCAGACAAAAATAAATTATGAATGTTACACAATCCATTGTACATTATCATTCAAAAGGGAATCCCTGCCATGGGTTGCCTGGATGCTGTGCAAGAGAGGCGGGGAAATGAGGGTTTATGAAGGGAAGGGTGGTTTTGGGGAAGGTTCTGGGAGAGATTGCTTGGGGATTTGCTATAAGGAGCTTTGTTTATAGTGTCGTCCTCTTATTGCTGTATTATCTGCAGGGCTGAGTGGGACACGATGGCCTCCAGGCAAAAACAGAACCGAACCCTGGGGCGGGTTTCACCACGAGGAAGGAGCCCCGACTTTGTTGTTTCTAATGGTGGCATCGGAGCACTCTGCTTCTGAAGTATCTGAATCCCCAAACTGCAGTGGATTCTGGGAGAAAAACAAGAGTGAAAAGACGTATTCAGTAAGTGCTTTAGAACATCAGTTGTATTATTTGATCATCACTTGTCTTGCTAAGATTAAAGAGCTAACACGATGGCACCGACCTCGTAGCTGTGTTCGTCGGAGCACAGTTTCCCCAGTGAGATCTGGGTCTTCACCCTGCGCACGGCACACTCCTTGTCAGAGAGGCCGTCTGACTGGGTGGAGATGTCAATGGGGATATCCGGTGTGTGTGACAGCAGCTCATCCAGATGTTCCTCCTGACTGGCGCTCATTCTCTCAAGGGGCCCGCTGTGGGAGTGGTCACTGGTGTTTCCCTCCTCTCCATCAGACACCGACAGGTTCTCTGAGCTGAATGTGGAGTAGGACTGGAAGCTGCTCATACAGCGATGAGGTCTGTGAGGGAGCCAAGTAAGTGGAAAAAATGTTGACGCTGTTTTAATTCAGTAGCAGCTTGAGAGTTTGACAAATGCAAACAAATATCTATTTCTAGACATTCCAAATATCTTGAATCTTGAATCTAGATCAGTCTTCCTTTCTTTCTTCAATCCAAACATTGGTTGCCAATGCTGAAATAGCAACTTTTTCTGCAGGATATTCTGCCATTGAATCAGGCTTTCACCATCTGAAGTGACGTGCACACACATTAGCATTTCTAAAACCGCCAATAACAACACTCTCTCTGAAATTACTTTTGTGTTTTATCTTCTTAGCTGTCAGCTGAGTCTTCATATCTGTTGCTCTCGACTAGAGTCTCCTGTCACAAGCCAGATTTATATATTTTTTTTAAGATATTTACTCAGCATTTCTGCTTTATTTGATAAGCATAGATTGGAAACAGACAGGAAATTCAGCGGGAGAGATGGCGAGCTACTGCCAGGTGAGCTACTGGGAAACTGCAGACCCTAACTTTAACAAATTGTAACTGTATTTTACCTCGGTCTCCTTGGAAATTCCACTTCACTGTCAACCTCACCCTCTTCCTCTTCAGATGACTCGTCACCACCCTGTAGGAGAAGCAATTGCAGCTGTTAAGTCATCTGTCACAGTTTTCTTCAACACAAACACATATTACATGATTGAAGGGTACCAGCTTTGCTCACCTTCCTGAGAGGTCTGAGGGAGCGGGGCAGTGCAGTGAGCAGGGTGCGAGTGCGCTGGGATGCCTGTAGTTCTTGTGGCTGAGCCTTCTTTGTGGCCTCTCCGTCTAAGGCTGGATCTTTGCTGGGAGCTCCTAAAGAAGATGCGGTGCCTTCCTGTGTGTTGAGCAGAGAGTAGTGGGGCAGCTCTGGATGGCTTGATGCAGGAGGGGTCTCCTGACAGTGTAGGCAGCCAGGGAAGGGGTGAGCCTGGCAGCAGGGACACAAAGTACCAGCACTAGCACCTGGAACAAGATTGGAGCTGGTGGACGAAGTCCGCTGTCGCGCGTCTGCATCAACAGCGGTGGATATGAGGTCAGGGCCGGCTCCAGAAACGCGGCGCTGGAGGTGGTCTGTCTGAGGACTACGGAGGGCAGCGGCAGGGCCAAAGTAGCGCAGGTTGTTGGCACAGTTGACAACGGCCTCCTCCCGGCCCTTTAAGGGGAGGAAGGGCTCCTCGGTTTGTGGGTGGTGGTGGTGGTGAGGGAGGAATGGCTGCTCCTGGAGAGACTGGGTGTCTTCTAATGCCGCAGCAAGAGGCTTCAGCAGCCCGGGGAACTCGCTGTGGCTTCCTTTACTGTTGGCCCGGCGGTGACGAGGCTTGCTTCGGTAGCGGGCTTTGCCAGGAGGCGTGGAAACCTTCGGGCTGGCTGATAGCGGTGAAGGGAGTGGGTCGAGGCCTGGGATGCCATCAGAACGGAGCAAGTCTGGTCTGAAATAAATACATTTAACAACATTAACATGATGTATCTTAATTCATTCATTCTCCCCAACACATATACTAGCTTTAGTTTAGCATGTAATTCATGCTACTTTAATAAGAATTGACACTTATTTAATGAATATTAATCATCTAGAAAATCCTGAAAATGAAAATAAACTTTTCTTTTACAATTAGCTGTTGCATTGCTACGAGTCAGACCTTCTAGTGGGTGGCATCCCAGGTTTGTGGGACATGCTTCCTTTCTTCTTGATGAGCTTCTCTACAGCGTTGGTCCTGACGATGGGCCTGACAAGCTGACGCTTGTAGGACCCAGGATACTTCTTCTCCACTGCCTGCTCCCTCCTACAGGGATGCCAGAATTATTAAGGAGTTTTATGACGATGAAAATAGTTCACATTCTACTCTATAGAGAGTTGTACTTTCATTTGTTCAAGCTCCAGAAGACAGATATTACCTAAGGTGTAAATATATATATATATATATATATATATATATATATATATATATATATATATATACATATATATATATATATATATAAATGTATCTGACACCTATACAGATTATCTGACTTATACTTTCTGTTTATTTCTGTTGGGGGAGCACACAAGACAAGATACACAGGATTTATTCAAAAGAGGAAGGAAATTTCGATGGCGGACAAAAAATAGGTCAAGGCAAGTAATTGTCTAAGAAGTTTAAAAATGCCACTACAACATTAGTGCCGGACCTAAAACAATTACTTTTTTCATTCTGTTCTTCTCACTGAAGCTGATGACTACTGTAAAAATTAATTTATTCACATACTTCATTAGTTCCTTCTCTCGGACCTCCAGCTGCAGCATGATGGCACTGAGCTCCATGTAGAGGTTGTTGGCTCTCTCCAGCTTCCTCTCATAGTGCTCCCGGATGTCCAGTGCATGTCTGAGAGTTTGAGAAATGCAGAAAAATATTCATCTCAAGCAATCTCTGCTTGAATTTTGATACCTCATAATCAACACAAAGAAACGGGTACATGCAAAAGTAATGAAACTGTTCTTAAATTACAGTTTTCACTTCTAAATCAGGAGGAGCTATGGGTTTTCTTGTAATTGATAATGTCTCCTTCTAGCTCTCCTTTCTTACACACCTGAGTTCTTCCCGCCTGCGTCGGATCAGCTCTTCGTCCAGCCTGTGGATACAGGTGCCTTCACTTTTGATCTTCTCAAAATGTTTCTTCACTTCCTCTCGCCATTCTGACTGTAATGGGAAGGGACAAAAAGCTGACAATCCACTCTCAAACACAAAAGCCATCAAATGACTCATCATTGTACCTATAATATATATAGAACAAGTAAATACCATCTGCTTGTGAACTACACTGTTGGTGCATATCAAACCCATCATGACAGCATTAAGAGTGCTGACCTGAGACTTGAAGTAGTTCTCCTGAGGAGCTCCTAAGACATCAGCAGAGGCAATGTCGAGGTGTAAGAGGATCTGACGAAATGAAGGCCTATTCCTAGGCTTGCTTTGCCTGTAAATGAGCAAATAACAGGGAACGATAGGATTAAATGAGGCAATCCTGTGTAAGCATTCACTTTGAAGTATCAGTACGGTAAAAAATAATTTTTAACAGCAATATTCAAACGGATGTGCTTGACAAAGATGGTACAAACATAATATATAATCCGCATTCACCATGTTTGTTTCATGAGGATTTTGAAGCCATCCGGGCAGGTTGAGGGGACAGGAAGGTGAAGACTGTTGCTGCCAACACCCCAAATGATGGCTGAGGAGTCCACATCTTTGTAGGGAATCTCTCCGGTTAGAAGTTCCCACAACACAACTCCAAATGACCTTCAACAGAAAAGTAAGTCAGGTCTTCAACAGATGACTCTTAAAATATTAGACTTTTATTTTAGATTTTAGATATACTAAAACAGTTGAACCCTGCATTAATGTATTTCTTATTTAAGTAATACATCTACATCTAATTAGTACAATAAAAAACTCTTTCAGTTACTAGATTCAAATGTAATTTTAATACTCACCAGATGTCTACTTTTTCAGACACAGGCTCATTTCTTATCACTTCTGGGGCCATCCAGGCCACCGTACCCGCAAACGACATCTTTGTACTTTTGTCACTGAGCTCTTTGGACGTTCCAAAGTCAGAGATTTTCACAGTGTCGTTGTAGGTGACCAAAACACTATAAACAGATACAAACAGAAAACACACAGACTTGTTAGCCATGTCAAACTATTTTAATAAGCGGCCCAACAAAGACAGTATCTTCTACAAGTTTATGGGAGTCCAATAATAGTCTATATAAACTGTTACAGTAGCACATTTCTGCATTTGAAACACCCCATTAGCTGAATAAGACTGACCTTTCAGCACATTCAGCCTGCTACCATTCTGCTGACTAATACAGTGTTTGGCACTGCAGCAGCATGATGATATTGATTAGAGAAACTCAAGGGCTACAGTGTGCAGGATGGAGGAGGATGAGACTGGACATTGTTTTAAGTCAAGGCTACTAGCTTTTAATCCTGAGAAAGGAATTTGAGATAATGTTGAACTCCTTAGAGCTGAAAAGGATGGATTGTTGTTGCTGCTGCGGGCTAAAATATCTTAGACAAGGCTGATCAGCTTTAAGAACGTGACCATGGCACCCGTAGGCTGCTGCATAACAGTGACAAACCAAGAAAACAGACTGTACTCATTTGTAGATCAAGAGGAAATATCACATTCGTTGCTTTACATCACAAAGCATTTGTATGTAAGACACCTTACAATACCAGGAATAGAGGAAACTCACTTGGGAGACTTGAGATCTCTGTGAATGATCTTGTGCAAGTGAAGGTAGTTCATGCCGCTGGCGATGCCTGAGGCCCAGTCCACCAGCATCCTGGGGGTCACTTTCCTTCCCGCTCTCAGCACCTCATACAGCTGGCCCTGGGAACAGTACTCCATGATGATGCAGTAACAAGGCGCCTGGGTGCATACACCCCTAAAATGGACAAAACACGTGAAACATATTTAAAGACACACAGATCCTGATAATGAGAAACTTGTGGTAAAAACTCTGTGTGTTAACAGGTAACATGCGAGATCAAGTGGTTGAAAGGCAAGGCAAGTTCATTTGTGTAGCACATTTTAACAACAAAGTGATTTAAAGTGCTTCACATAAAACCATTAAAAGCAAAACATGATGCGATTTAAAAACATTTAAGTAAACATTAAAACAGTCACAAAAAAAGCAAAAAGCAAAATAAAATGAAAGAGCTTAAGAAATAAAATGTAGTAGTGACATGCAGCAATTGAGTCTGGTTCAATTAAAGACAACAGCAAACAGAAAAGTCTTCAACCTGGATTTAAAGGAGCTGAGGGTTTCAGCAGCTTTCAGGAACCTTGTTCCCGATATGCGGAGCAGAAAAGCCGAACGTGTGTAGACTTACTTGAAGCTGATAATATTTGGATGCTTGAGTTTTCGCAGGGGTTTAATGTCCGTCTCCTTCTGCTCTCGCACCTTCTTGATGGCCACCTCCTCAGACCGGAACTTGCCTAGGAAGACAGCTCCCTGTGCACCGCTGCCCAGCCACTGCAACTCAGAAATCTCCTCAAACGGCACCTCCCACATGTCTGCAAAAGTACATTACAGTTTGTCAAAATTAGAGTATTTCTTTTAATTGTACACAATTTTCAAATTTTGAGCTTTCACATTGTTTTTGTCTATCAATATTATTTGTCACATTTGCTCTTTCAAAGAATAGTTCAACTCTTTAAGAAACAAGCTTAGTTGCGTTCTTTCTGAGAGTTTGACGAGTAGATTCATCAACATAAATACATAAGGCAGTCGGAAGCACTCGCTGTGTGTCTATGTGTTTGAGAGAAAGACAAAGCGAGGGGAAAAGAAGGTGGACTTATGTACACTTATGTAAGTCATTAACAATTTACTCCAAATTGAATTGCTTTTTCACCAGACGGTTTTCCTGGACCTGCCCGACTACGCAGCTCTCACTGGAATCTGATTTCACAAAGAGTACACTAGCCTACTAATAACATGTATAATGTTTGCAAAAAGATGTGTCTGTATTTCTGCATTCACATGTTGACGAAGTATGTAAATGTCAACTTTAGTGCAGCCCCAATCCAAAAGGGAATAAAATCTTCCGACCAGCACAGCTAAAAATCAACAATATATATCTTGTTTATTTATTCTCGCCAAAAACTCCAGGGCAAAAATGACTGTGAAGAACAAAAGTGAAAATGAAATTGAATATGGCAAACTAGTCTTGATTTTTAAAATTGTTTTATTCTACCCTGAGTAACGAACACAATCACAACACTTTCAAAATGAATGTCATGTACTTTAAACTTACTAAAATCAACTTCCTGTGAACACAGTATCTCACAGTTACAGCACAATAAAAAACACACCCAACATGGTTTACACTAGATATCTTATTTTATAGCGATACAATGCAAAAATAACACCCTATGCTCAACAGCTATGACTCTCTAACAGTGGGTCATTTGCTGTTCCATCCTCATCATGTAGTTTTGAAACCAGCGAACAGGTGACGCTATGCTGCCCCGCTACATTTGGACATTAGCTGACCGACAACGAGACCCAGCCCTGTTCTGTCTGACCGAGACTCGATCCTGCAGCATAACCGTGCCACCTGTGAAGGCAGCCCTGCAGCGAGGTGAGTCTACCTTAACCATGACCTCAATTCAAACTGACAGCTGTATAGCGTCACTCACAACAGCAATATGGTGAAGCCAGGGTTGGCTATTTAATTGCAGTTTCAGACTATATAAGGAGAAACTAGATGGTAGCTTGAAAGAGATGTGGACTTGTTTATTATGCACTTGTTTCCTAAATTGATTCCATGAAGAAAGATAAAGGCCAGAACTAACCTTGCTGTTGGAGCTTGTATTCTGTTGAGTAGGTCTTTCCTATGATGTTCCAGACAGGCCGAAGACAACCAAACAGCCCCTCTAAGAACCCACCCGACCCAGGCCCCGCTCTCTGGAAGTGCAGCTTGATGTCATCAGGGTGAGGGTGATGGTGGTGGCACTGCCTTCCCTCTCCACTGTGGTCCACGGGACAGTCCCCTTCCCCCGTCTGCTCCTCCATCCCACTGCCACACCCGTGCTCACAGGAGGCCGGCGATCCGGCTTCCTCGTGGTCCTGCTCTTGCAGCTGGAGCACGCTGTTGTCAAAGTGGCCACCCTCGCTCCGTGTTGAGTCCACACTCAAGGCTGCGTTTGGGGGACTTACAACCCCCAGCACTGAGTCCTCGTCCTGGCCAGGCGTCTGCACAGCCTGCAGTGCCTGCAGGGGAACGGGCAGGTGTGTCGGTGGCGCAAGGTCTGTGATAATCTGAGGAGGTAAAACGGCCAGAGGAGCCTGAGGAGGCTGAGGTTGGGAGTTGGGCGAGTTGGATTTCTTCACGTTGTCCCCAACCACGGTAAGTTTGAGCTCCTCCTTCAGCTTGCCCACCAGCAGACTGGGGCAGGAAGTCCACGTGAGCACCTCAGGGGAGCTGCCCATGGTGTCGTGCATGTGCATGGACTACCCAGCAATAATGAGTCGGGTGCGTCCTAACACACTGGTTTGTCTTCTGAATGTTGAAAATCACCTACAGGGAACAAAAAAGAGACATGTTATTTTTAATAAAGTCCATGGAAGATGCAGATTTAAATAAAAAGCTGAGTTAAATCCATTTGGATGATTCTAGATACATCACCAAACATAAACCGGATTGTAACTGTTGCCATGGGGCCCTATTACTTCCACAAAGAGAAATGCAATCCTCTCATTTCCTCTCATAGATCTGAGATTGAGAGTGCTTACATTAATGATGATTATTTTTAATTATAGCGTGCAAACACTGCAGGATAGACAAGGTCAAAAAAATAAATCAGATAGGCTTTATATCAATGCATAGACAGAGTTGCTGAATGAAAGACATTGCAGAGTAAATCAAAATAATGTAATTCTGAGAAATGTCTGGGTAATAGTTGGACTAAACCAATCACACACACAACCAGGACTTTACCATGTTCTCAGTGAAACAGGAACAGTATAGCAGAGATTAAATCTCTCGCTGTGTATTAGGACCGCTGAGAGCAAAACATCTGGCACGCACAGCCCAGTCTCACAGCTTAACCAGCAGGAACGGCTATAGACACCACAGGCCAGCAGTCAGCAGCAGAACAAACATAGATTCAATCACTGAATCACTGCAAATTAAATCCATACTAATATCTATTATTAATGAATGTATTAAAAAATATTGTGAGACAGACATTTTTTCTGAAAAGATAATAACCTGTTAGATGTCATATCCAGATGAAAAGAAATCAGATAAAAAACAACATTATTTCCATTATTTAGAGCTGCCATTTGATTTGGAGGAGTTAGCAACTTTGTCCGTGAAAGTCACACCGATATATTAAAAAGGGGCCGCTTCCACAACAGTATGGCAAAATCTCTGATGAACATGATAATATAAAAGTATATGTTGTCATATTGCCCAAACCTTGTTGTCACTAACACCTGAACACTTAATTCTCAAATATGGCAAATGATCTCAGGGCAAATATATGAACAGGCGAAGAGAATGAGCTTAAAAAATAAACAAAGATGAATTCGGACATCATAGTTCACCTATTACGTTTTTTCTGAGCTATTAATTGCATTTTAGTCTTCATGAGTAAAATACCTTTGTTCATCACATAAACAAAGTGTCTCACTTTTTGGCAAAAAAGAATTTCAGCTATTCATGTTCAAATACCTTGTGCTTCACAACGAAAAATATTAACCAAAATGCTAAGCTTTTTACCACAGATGTAGTTCAGAAAACTGCCTTTGTTATGTTATCTACTAAACCTGATGCAGTTAAGCCACTATAGCACAAAAGTATTAGTGTCTTTCTTTTTCTTCATCTGGGTCAGATTTGAGTGTTTGTGCTGTGTATCGTTGTGTTTTCTAAATCTTGGCAAACAAAACGTCACAAATCAGTGAATCAATTTTCTTTCTTTTTTTAATTTTTTTTTACCCTTTTTAAACCCAGGAGGACATGCCCTTAGAAATCCAATCAACTTTGAAAGGGCTGTAGAAAACAGAGTGCGAGGGAACACAGAGCGAGGAAGATAGCGAGAGACTGTACAGTGCGTACAGTCGGAAACAGGAGATCAAAGTCTAGGAGGGAGGAGACAGAGAGGCAGTGAGTTGGCTCTGTGTGACGTGGAGGTTTCCTGAAGGGGACAGGCATAAAGTCCAACTGAAACCCACTTTGTTTATGTTAAACCTTTGATCCCATGGCCTCAGATGCAGATAACCTTGATGCTAAAATGCTGCAACACCATAACACCATGTATTAACTTCAGAGCCAAATATGTCTGTGTTTATTGATTAATTTGTTATCTTGCCATTTTGGGTACTTGACAATAAAATGAAGAACAGAAAAGATGGGGAAAGTGAAAGGCGAGTACCAAAATGTCCCGACGAGAATCAAAGTGAAGATGCTCACACTTATATGATATGCATCTTAGTCTGTTGGTCCTCGCAGATGCTTGTGCAAATGCATGTACTGTACTTGTGTGTATCAACTGGGGGGTAACCCGAGTGCTGTGAGAGTGTAGTGGCTGCCAGAAGCTCATCTATAATGCAGGCCTGTCTCTAAGCAGGTTGCTGAGAGTGCAGGGGAAGGAGAGAATGCTCTCTCAGGTATCCAATAAATCTGTCCCTTCCACAGCAGAGACAATCGAGCTGTGCGAGTAGAGGTCTGTGCTGAAATTCCACCCCACGGGCGATTCTTGGAGCTGGGCTACTGACGTGGGCCGCAGAGGGCGGATGTGGTCGGCTGGACAGAAACGCTCAAATTCAGACACAAGCCTGCACACACAGCAACCCCTATAAGCCAACAAAACTGATTAAACGACAGAGCACATTTTGACAGAAAAACTGATGCCTTTCAACCTTTTATTATTTTTGACCTATTTTTGACTCTCTCTCTGCCCAGTCAGTCTCTTTCTTCTTCCCGAACAGGCAGAGTCAGACTAAGCCTCCGCATCTGTATCTCACGCAAAGAAGAGGAAAACGAACCTCTTACTCTTCCCCATTAATCTCTAATGGAAGATGTCTATGTGCATAGAATCCAATGAATAATGTCTGGGCCTCATCAAGAAAGGGCCCAGGGTTTCATTTACACAGTCATTTATTTACAGGACTTTCCGAAAGTGCCATGACTGGGCAAAAGAACACACCGACTGTCCCTCTCAAGTTCAATTTGTTACATGCTTGTATAAAGTACACAATGCTTCAGTAAAGGAAACAATGCTGATGCTCAGCACAGAGGGTAAAAAGAATAAAGAGGGGGAGAGAGAGAGAGCTAAAGAGAGAGAGAAATTATCAAGGACTGATCCTTTAATCCCTCTACAGGGCTCTAGAGACAAGCTTGTACAAACACAGACCCTATTCATCCCTCCCCCTCCATATATCCTCTAAACACTTCCTGTAATTTTCTTGCCTCTCAAACGCAACTTGATGTCAATAACCAACAGCATTGTGCATCACGACAAATACATCTTTAGCATATGAGCACACTTATAGGCGTGGAGCCACTTGGCAGAGAAAAACCTCACTGATATTGTTACTGTCCATGCTTTATGACTGTGTGTGTTTAAGGAGCAGCTGGTGGTGCAGGAGGATCAGGTTCTGAGACACACATACACACCAGGGGCGTGTCTGGCAGGATCCATTAATCCCAATACTCCCAGCAATTCTCTAGGGGAAGGATTTTTGTTTTTTGTGTGTCTCAGCAAATGGCAACATGGTTGTTTAGTTAGTGTGTAGACAAACTCTAAGTTCATAAAAGCAGTTGGGCATTCACAAAATACGAATGCAGCAACAAACAGTCCTTTAACAAACACAGAGGCACACATTGCATTCATGCTCACACTCACACAGTAGCAGTAGCAGCATCATCTGTTTCTCCATCACTCTGCTCCTCATTAAGGGAAGTCCTGCTGGGCCCCATAGGGGGAACCTCCCTTTAGGTGACAGCTGCGCCACCGACAAAGAACCAATTTAGCCGCTATACAACCTCATCATTCACACATCACCATGTCAACACAGAATCTATCCTGACCTTCTGGTGCCAGTCACACTCACTCTCATCCAACACTCAGGTTTGGAGAGGTTAAAGGAGCGATGCAGGTCCATTAAGCGTGTCACACACAGAAAAAGCAGAATAGTGAAGCTTTTAAAAAACACTATCTTTAAAGTGAGCAGTGGGTAAACCATCTAGAATATTATCTTGCATTAATCAGAATACATTGTACAAAGTGCATGTTATAGCTCATAACCTCAACAGAATATAGGTAGAAACCTCATAAGCAACCAACACCTCCAGCTGATTTATAATTCACCCGACTTTCATAATATTAGACAGCTGAGGCCTAAAGAGACGTATGACTGCAGTACACTGAGTGAGGAAAAACATATTTGCTTCAAACTACATGGACCGATTCTATTCCCGACCTCTTCTCTTAAAACAAACAATGAATGTGAGAGCAGCGCATGGCTCCGCCAAGCACCTCAAATAACCAATAAAGGAAAAGGTTTAGAGCAAAAACTAAATAAACTTGACAGATTCAAGAGTCTCTTACCATCAGTAGGTCTGGAGTCTCTACAGTCTGAACTACATGTGACCATCTGTTATTCTGGGTCACAGGTCAACAGCTGAACTCTGGTATTTGTACTTCTTTCCCGTGTCAATGCAGACTATGGACTTTTATGGCTAGTGTTCATCGTGCGAGTAAACAATGTTATAGCAAAGGCCACTGCTCATAGTAGGTCTTCGTCATCGAAGGCAGACAGAATTATAACATATTTAGAAATATGAGCGTCGCCTTCAGAGAACTCGGAAACAAGACCGTGCCAACACAGCCACCCAGTTCTGATTTGATTGTCGGGATGTGGGCCGATGTCTAAATCAGCTTTCCCTCGCTACCATGGCCATGAGTACTGCCAGAAGGGATTGGGCAGCCTTATGTAGGTGGGTGAAAGTAATCTGCTGGTGCGGGCACAGCGTTGAGGGGAAAATAAACACATTTTGGCACAGCGTTCAGGCATCTGCCGTCACATGGCTGACATTTCCCTATAATCTCTCTTTCTTCATAGTCTGATTCCCTCTGGTGACTCACCTGAACTGACTAAAATACCTGGAGTAAGAAGCAGGACACAGAACAATAAACTCTGCCTGCCTACCTGCCTGCTCAGGGTTTGACTGTGGTGTCCCTGGGCAAATAGAAACAAGGTCAAAGCTGCTCCGGTTAAGGCCACAGGGAAAGTGCCAGGTGCGATCACCTGCTTTGTTGTGAAGGAGAGATTTCTCAGAGAGAGGAGGAGGCGGTCAGATGGATGAATGAAACCGCCAGAGAGCCGACTGATAAGAGGATGAAAGTGCAAAAACAAAACAGCTACACTTTGCCTTTTCCTTCTGAAGTCCAAAACATCAAAGTCTGACTGTGCGGTTTCCTTGTTCGTCAGTGAGCTCAACAAACAGAACTTAGCTGACCAACACATTCTCGAGAAACACACTACAATTCAGGGTTAACGCGGCTGTGAATCATTAGCACTCCAAACACACACGCATAACTTGTTCCTCAAATAGCCTCAGCCAGTGCCAGCCAGAACTGGAGAAAATAAATAACTGAAGGAAAGAGTGCGCGCCATCGACACGTCACACACTCTCCCTCCAGCTTAACTCTCCCAGCCTCTCAGTAAGGCTGTAGCCAGCACTGCTACCACAACACACAGCCTCTTAAATCTTTAACTTCACACATATTCTGCTCTGAAAAGCTCAAAGGGCTTCAATATCTTTACTTTTATCTTTTGAGTAAAGCAGACTCTTTGTTCCCAGCAAAGATTGGTGATACAGCTTTACACAGTTCTATTAATGAATGCTAACCAGATCCATTCGGGAGATGATGAATGCAAACAGACAGAAAGGGATGGTGGGTCCAAGGAGACAGTGGAGGGACAGAACGGCTCAGAGGAAAGTCGAAGGAGAAAAGCAGATTAGGGAGACAGAAAAGAAAATGGGGAGTAATGAAGAAAGAAGATAGCGAGGAACATTTTGTTGCTGGAAACTGAAAAGAAATGAGCGACGGACACAAAGGAGAAAGAGAAACTGCCTTTCTGCTGCTGTTGTAGCTGCTTGCGGCATGATACTGTACTGACCACGCTCCAATGGGAAAGACTCCCAGAGCGACAACAAAGGACACAAGAGGAGCCGGCTCCATGTGAACTGGGCCTGTCTACCCTGCACGGCCAGGAGACAGCAGCGCACACACACACACACACACACACACACACACACACACACACACACAAACACACACACACACACACACACACACACACACCAGAGCAGCTGCTGCCACAACAATCCCCCTTGTGCTCTTTTAATAGGGACAGCCTGCCTGCACCGCCAACAAGGGCCGAGGAGACAGACAAACACACAAAAAGTGACACAACAGACAAACACCCATATTGCAGGAGACCGGCTGTGACCGACGCCATTTTAATGGTCGCAATATCAAAATACAAGACAGCTACAGCGCAAAAGAAATGGGGCATGTCAGGTTTAAAAAAAGGAAAAGTGGGTGTTGTACTACATGTCCTTTCTTCTGCCTAAAAACAGGCTCCCACTGCAGGAAGCCTGGAAATCAATACACATTAGTGCTTGTATTAGCTCCTGCAACATGAACCTCATCTATGTTTTAATATTTAATCTGGTGACCTATGTTAGACATCCTAGAAATAAAATCCAAATGGCAAACTCTCCATGGATATAAATATGCAGTCATTATTTTTAACACTCTGTTGAGAATGGATGGATGGATGGAGCTCTTTCCTTCTCTTCCTGCTCCTCCTCCTCCTCCTCCTCCCACCTAAAGCCCGGCTGCCGGCTACTCATCCTGTGCAGTTACATAAACATGTTTAGTAGCAGAGGACAGAGGTGGGTACATACATACACAGAGTAGAATAAAGAGACTGATGAATACGCAATTTGAGGGGAGAGAAGTCAAATATGGTGAAGATGGACAAAAAGAGAGGCAGAGTTAAAGACAAAACCTGGAGTGGAGAGTGAATTTGTTTATGGCACATACGGGAAAAGCCTGTGGCTGTGCGCAATACACGTGTGTCCCAGAAAGGTCTGCTCTCTCTGACCACCAGCTTTATAATGCCTCAGAGTATCATCTGGCTGCTCTGTCAGGAGGTGGAGGGCGGGGGTTCTGTTGGTGTATACCTTTACCTACATCTCAACCTGTCCTTCAGAGGGCACGGAGACGTACTGCATCAAAAAGCAGCAGCAGCAGCAGCATCACCGCTGAGCCTAAAATAGCTCCCACACGCACCGACGCACGACCGCTCGACACACTCCTGCAGCACTGCTACTGAACAAACACTGACACAGCTGATCCACGTACAGTACAAACAGCACACGCACATAATTGAATGTCTACCTACACACACACACACACGCACATAAAATAAGTACACTCAAAGAAAACAATATATAAAACACACTTGCAAGCAGAATAACCTCCTCATCACACAGTTTCTACTGAGATGAAAAGCAAAGACACAGCATCAGCAGATTACTCACAGCAGACAGAGCTCAGATTCATGGTCCTCGCACAGCTCTGAGGCAAGGATGGAGAAAAGCCGGCAGGAAAGAGGCTGAACTGACAGTCAAGATGAAGAAAAAAAAGGCTAGTAAAGCATGGATAGAGGGAGACAGAGGCTGGAGAGTGACGGACATTCCTCTAACTCCCGCAGCACCTGGGATGTGAGTGGGTGGCTGGTAGCGTCACCCGGTCGCTGAAGACCTGCTCACGTCACACTTTTCATGAATGGAGCTGTCTGACGCAGAGAGGACGCGGCTCAAAGAGCAGGGGAGGCGGGAGGTGCGGGAGGGGTGGAGCCTCCTTCACAGACTCAGAGAGGAGGAGTAAAGAGAGATGAAGAGGAGAGGAGAAGAAAAGGAGGAGGGGGAGATGTATTTCAAAGCAGCACCAGCTGGGAACAGCAGGTTAGGCTGCAGTGGCATCTCTGTAAGTAGGACAGACGGTTTCTGCACAAGAGAAAATCCCTTTGTATAAAAATCAGTATTCACTTCTCGCGATGCTGGTTGCATTAAAATTGCACATGACTGCACAGTGTATGCTGTACTCAAGCATGACTGTACATTTCTGACAAAAGATTTCATTCGGTTCAGAGCTGCACTTGTAGTCAAATAAACTCTGAAGTTGTGCTTTCTCTTGGTAGGCAAAGATGTACTTGACTGCTGTTTTCATGGAAAACCACATTTCAGCATGTGTTTGTACTAAACAGCTAAATTTGGCCAGGTTTCTCAAGATGCATAACACTCAAATCTCAAAGACAGAAGTCCATACTCAGGAGGAATAAGAAAGTTCGAGCTTCAGGGCTGAAGGACTACGGCATTCAGAGACAAATTAAAAGGTCAGATGCAGAAAGTCAGAAGAACCGCTCTTTTAGCTCGACAGAAGGTAATTTAATGTCTCTCACTATGTACTAAAGTAAAACCACTTCATTCAGCCATTTAGCTTTTGTCTGCAGGTGTGTACACGTACTGACCCGTCAGGTGGTCTCTGAGCATCTCATAGGTTTACGAAGTGTGGTCAGGACTCAGGTTCGGATCCGTCTTACTCTTCACCTACATCAACACACACAGAGGTTCCTAATTGAGTGTCACGTAAATCAAGTACAGACAGAGGACTGGTATGAATGAAGATGCATGAGTCCATACTATAAAATTAAAAAGCTAACAAAAGGTATCTGCAACTTTTTCAGGGTGACATTAAGAAAAATGGTTGAGTCATCAGATAGTGTGTGTGTGTGTGTGTATATATATATATATATATATATATATATATATATATATATATATATATATATATATATATATACACACACACAGTGGTGACGACAGTGATTGAGAATAAGTGCTACCAGAGGGGGTATATCAGAAAAGACAGATTGAGAGTACAAGGAAAGGCTCGGGGAACAGATGCTCCACCCTACCTTCTCTTCAAAGGCCCAAACCTCTGGGGCAGATAAAGATGGGGAAGGAGTAGTCGGAATGTAATGATGCATGGTGGGTTGGGGGGTTGGGAAATTGAAGCAGCATTGTGAAATCTCCATCCTCAGGCCACACCCCGGCGGGGCTACCAGAGGGTGGGGGGGGGGGGGGGGTCCGGTATCCCAGGGTGAGGCTGAGGGGGAGACTTCCAAACACAGCCTATAAATGGCGTGAAATGACAGCCAAATGAGTCACGGTACAGATGGCCGAGGACGCAGGCTCCAATGGGCCTGACGTTAGGGAATGGCGAGTGTGTTAAGCTGATAGTCGGACCCGTGAAAACCGCACCTTTGTGATGCAAAGTGCAAAATTAAGACAATGTTGAGGATTCACTTGACCTTGAGGAGAACAAGAGTGGGTGTCAGTTGGAATTACTATTCTTGCCACGTTGCTGGAGACACGCTCTTGTGAACACTGCAAACATAAAAACACAGCAGGGGAACTCCCAAAAATATAGTTCTAGATTAATATTTGCAAGAGAGATAGAGAGGCATTGGGTATCCATAGGAGCATGGAGTTGAAATACCTGAACTGTTTGCTTAGTGAGAACATCTAGCTTTGCTCAATGGCTGAAATTCCAAAGGTCAGCAGATCACAAGCCTGTGGGCTCACAAGGAAACAAGCAAAGCCAAATGAAACCTTCCCCCTCAAGTGTTCTTTAGTGGAAAAGAAACACTTTTAAAGCCAAGAGAACAAATTCAGTTTTGATGTTCATATTGCATAGGAGGGCAAAGCCAAATTATGCTCTATATTTCTGTCAAAAAACATTTAAAAAAAATATTTACTGCAATACCAACTAAAACTTCTCCCTCTATCAATAAGTGGTATCGTGTCTCACAAAAGCATGACATTTAATAGTCTCAAAGCATATCTGATCTAATATTAGCAGTGACATGACATTATCAGTTTGTTGTGTCTTTGCAGTGTTAAGTCAAACATTACCACTTAAAGAGGCTTTCTAGTTTGTTAAATATGTAGTTCACTTTTCACAAAGTGGTAGATTTGAACACATATTTATTATGTTTACTTTAAACTCATCGAAACAGTATTCATTTGTGAGGGCTTTCTACCCATCCATCGATTGAATAATGCATGAACAGTAATAAACCAACATAAAACAACTCATTTCAAAAACCCAAGCGGTTACAGTGATCCATGAAAGCTTGACGAGGCTTTGAGCTCAAGGTCATTCTCCCATTGCATTTCCTCAATCCTTCATTATTAAAACACATTTGAATTAATTTAACTTTAATTTAAAGTTTCAAATAACTTTTGATAGTGACAAGTAGGTCAGCTGAAATCTGAGGGTGTTCATTTTCCACTTTTATAACAGCTTCCTCAGGAAAATAAAACTGCCTTTGGGTATAATATCTCTTGATAAATGATCACCAACCAACCATCTGCCATATTTACTGTTTCTGGAACAAAAGAAAATGGATAAGCCGCCTGCCTGACTTCTTGAGGAGACGCTGTGCTTTGCCTCTATTTCCTAGTGTGCAGGTAAATGCTCTTCTCTGTAGCATGCCACTCCTTGTTATGCCACAGAGCTGTCCAATCTCGTGATTTTGTCAAACTCCAACATAAAACTAAATAAATTCAGTCATAACTTAATAGCACGAGCAGACAGCTCAGACATATGTCTTGAGCAAATATATATTTTGATTCAGCCATTGAGGACATTAGAACATTTTTGTAAAGTAAAATCAGAATCAATTTCCAGCAAAGTGAATAATTCAGGAAAGACTGCAAACTAACTAAAATTGAAATCCAAACAGGGCTCAGTGTCCAAACTTATGGTACTGTCAAACAAAGAATACAAAAAACATTGAATCGGCAATAAGAAAAAGCAGATAAAAGCAATAAATCTGAACTTTTCTCCAGCGGTGGCTAAAGCCTCCTGTTTGGTCTCCATCACCGGTACACATACATGATGCACAGCCCGGCAGTCCTCCATGGGCCCTGGCTCGCCTTCAAGTGCAACAGGGCTGTAAAGCACACTGGCTGAGCTCTGTTACACACACTCATTACTATTTCACCAGCAGCGGAACAACAGCACTGACAGCTCCTGTGTCCTCCGCATTAATAAGAGAAAAAGCACCATCGTAGTTTACCTTTACAATCTGCCATCGCATGCAGCAGCCAGGTATAGACACTTTGACTGACACACACAGACACAACACACACACACACACACGCACACACACACACACACGCACACACACACACCTATAATTACTATATTGGCTTATCAAACAATATTTTTATTCTCCTGTTGAGTTGACACGTTTGTTTACATAAGAATGTCACCACAAACATTAAAGTCAATAATGCCAGATAAAACAGAAAGGTTTTCCCTCCTTATAGGACTTTAGCATTGTGCACACATTGCACTCAACTAGTGTGTGCAATTAAACTGTCAATAAAAGGAAATCCAACCAGTTATGTGTACGTACATGTCGGTCCAAAGTATCATCGATTCTGTGTGAAATTGTCATAATTAGTGTATTAATTATTGAGTTCACGAGAATGGGACGGGCATGAGTTTAGAGTGACTTTGACCAGTAAATATCTAATCAGTTCAACAGGATGTTTTTGCGAAATGTGCACAATAGTGAGATAGACTAACCGAAAACCTAATGCCTCCAGCCACAGCTGTTGCATAAAAAATCCTTGCGATTAGGTGGAGTGTCCGTGTGTTGTTGTTCGGACTGTTTCCATGCTTTTACCAAATGTTGGTACCATCCTTAAATATATAAATCATGCATCCAAGAGCGAGCTTGTCAGCCGTTGGATAAAATGGAGTAATTGGAGAGAGGAAGTACGATGTATCAGGGAAATGCTCAAACTAATGAGTATAGATTGGTCCTTAATATGTTGACTTCATGCACAAGGATAAACCTGTTTGGATAAGATGGATGATAGAAACAGCTCGGCCTGGCTCATTGGTCAGTTTACAAAAGCAGGCATGGATGAGTGAGTCTTCCTCCCACAACAACCGCTGATTCTGAGAGACGGATAATGCTTGTGAGATTATCATGCTGAGCCCACCAACAACCCCACAGCCTGGCCAATCCACGCTGAGAGGAAATTACATAACAATGGCTGTTCATCACTTCTGCAGGATTCTGCCCGCACAACAAAACACAACATCTATCCTGGTTGCCTCTCTAACACAAGTTCAGTATAGACTGCCTGGTAATGCACCTGGTAATTCCAGGTGTGATTTATGGCATCGCAAGCCACAAATGCATTTCACAGCAGTCAGTCTTAGATAACATAACGTTTTATGACATCTCTACAACCTTCTTATGGCTAATTATTTTACGAAACAGAATTATAGTTGGAGGAAATTAACACGTGCTGGGATGTCATGTTCACATACAGTTCACCTGCTTCTTTCACATCCCTGAATGGAGGCTGTAAGAAAGAGTGGGTGGCAGTATGGTGGACTGCCTGGGATCTCAACTGTGTAGCTGGTGGTGTATGAAGCTGCTGCTACTCGCTGGAGTGAGAGGTTAGACGAATAAGTGAGGTTTTACATAAAGAGAGGGGAGGAGACGGCAGAGCAGAGCATACACTGGACATAAAGTCTGTCGATGCTCCAGTTCAACATTAGTTTGAGTAGCACATTAACACCTCGTCTTTGACTAAGAGAATTGATTCTAGACAAGAATAACTCATGGTCATATAAGAACGCATTATACTATGATCTACGAGTGACGGTGCGTCCCTTTTATTCAGATGTTATTCTACAGATGTACAGTGGTTGTAGATACTGGCATACACGCACACGTACACACACACATTGTATGACTTGTGCATGTGCTCTGGTTCTTGCTCCTCCACTCGTGTGTGTTAATATGCTCCCCATGAGGCGCTGCAGGCTGCGGTAATTATAGATGCTCGGTTAGCAGACGCATCACAAGAGAGAAGTACATTTACAGCCATGTGCAGTTGCTTGAATACTGTACAGTGCACACAAACCAAAGTATACACGCCACACACACACGCACACAAACACATACACACACACACACTACCAAAACATTGTAGATGATTGTATGGAAACGTGTCATTGACATTAACTGCATATTCATCAAACTTTCTCATTCAAAATGGCTCTTTTGTAAGAGTTTTTCAGGTTTTTTTGATACACTTCATATAAATAATGTATCATTTTCCCCTCCTAACTAATCCAGAGCCAGTAGACACAGAACACTCTCAAAGTTCATCAACCATTACTCCAGGAAGTAAAGCCCGCACAATATTAGCAGCAAAGCCCAAGCCCACTTAGGGTTCAACAATGCTTAGTTAATCTACCCCGCCTCACAGTCAAAACTGTGTAATACCCCAGCCCAAATATAAAGACACGTTGGACTTAACCCACTTCGAAACAGAATCTCAATGCTCAAACAGGCTGAGTGTGTCCATTAAACCCTTTTGGCAAACGACAACTCCATCTGTAGGAGAGCCAACAAAACGGAGGGGCCTGGAAGATGGGGGATGCGTACCTTCTTAATCAAGTTCAGTTGCCATTATTGACATTAAGTGGTCCAATATAGATGTTAGGATGGAGGCAGGAGCTCAGCCAGTGTCATTACAGAAATGTCATTCAAAAGGAGGGAAGGGAGGAGAGGACCTGAGGCAGCGGAGGATGAGAAAGGGTGAGTGAGTACAAAGAGGGACAGAGGAAGAAGGGGGCTAGACATTCATGTTCACATCCTTTCGACCAACATTTTTTTTCTTTTTACTCAACTGCCCTTGAATAGCTGTGCTACATGCCATGTGAACATCCAGCACATAAACCAATGGCATGTCTATTTTTAACAGGCATTCATTGTAAATCGCACACTAAACCTGAGTGAGATTCTGAATGATGCACATTTTTTACTGTGTATTTAATAAACCATTTGTTCTGTTTAGGATTTCTGCTTGACAGACTGTTAATCATGTCAGAGCTGGCTGAGTTGACAACATATTACGTAGAGTAAAAGTGCATATTGCATTGAGTATCTCTGTGTGCCACACTTTGTGTCATATCGCCTTCTGGTTACATAAAAATTCCATTTGGCATTGAACATCACTAAGCCCAAATATAGCGCTAAATCAACATTATGGGTAATGTCAATTTTCCCAAAACACTAAAATAAGACACAATTGCACTTTGTTTTACTGTACAAATGCTTCAATAAATTGAGTTAACGCAACTAAAGAACCAAGCTGCAGATCCACAGTAGTGTTATTCTGCTTTGATTAGTCCTGCTGTCCCATTGTCATTAAAGCTGACAACAGAGTGAAGGAGATGTCAATCAAGCAGTCTAATCAACCAAAAGTGAAAGCACCTGTCGAGGTGAATTCTGATGAATGATATAATGGTCTATTTCTGTTGATTTTATGTCACACAGCAGTGCTGTTGTGTTTGCTTTTGCAACTAGACCCAAATCCATGTTGTTCATTTCAATGGCTGCACCTGGGAATGATGTGGTAATTGGCAAAGGAGTTTCATTTATTCTTCAAATGGTTTGCTGAAACAATGCTTTACCTCTTGCTTTGCTGCACATAGATTTAATGAAACAGCATGTTCTAAAACCTTTGAATTGTACTGCCCCGGCAATTTGACTGCTAATCTTTTCTCTGCTACAATCACCTACACTCTCATCAAATGTCATTTGCTATGCTCTCGCTGAGCTTTCCATCCAATCATTTTTATGTGAATTCCTATTTAGAAAAGCTGAGTGGATGCTACAACACCAGCATAACATTCCCCAGAGCGGTCAAACACACTGTTGCACTGGAAAGGAAACTGCCTTCAAAGAGACCCGTTTTCATCGCGTCTGTCATCATCTTCTTGCTTTGTAAGCAACATACACACACAAGCTGTTAGGAGCTCAGACAGAACAACCTGCCCAACAGCGGAAAGATCGAAGCAGCCACGCTCTCTTTCACCATGCTTTTATCTGGACATTGGAGCTTGGTGCTCTGGTTGACGCTGTTTATCCAGCTGAAACCCACCGAATTAACTTTCTATGTGCTGGCACATTTGTCACACTGGTTTTAAATTCCCTCGATTGTGGAATCCAACGATTATGCAAAATAGTAAATTAATCGCAATGAGGAGATTATGTAATAATTGCAACGGGCCGAGGAGTAACTAATGAAGAGAAAATTACTCTCTCAAACATAAACCTTTTAAATCTGACAAAAGGCTACTTTTTTCACATTACATCTATAACGGTTGTAATATAATAATTGATCTTCATCAGGGGCAGCACACTGATGACGATGACATGTGTATTGTTGTTTTATCTTATGAAACAACAATACACATGTCAGAAAAGAGCTTATTCATTAAGCCTGATGGGACATTATACTGACTGGAGTCACCGCTGTATGAATACGACCCAAAACAAACAGGCCGAGTCTCCGGGGTTGGGATTACCGAGATCAGACCAGCTGCGAGGCTACACATGTCAATTACATAAATACAGCTTCCTGTCTCCACATCGTCATCAGGACCGCCCCCTTTGACGCTTTGCACTACGTGGTATTCAAAACTGTGATACTCAAGAGACGCAGATAGTCTTGACACACGGACAAACCATGTTGCCATGCAACAGCATCATGTCAGCATAGTGTTGTATTATTGTCAAGAAATCCCATGAACAAAAACAAAAAAACAAACGTGCATCTTTCAATACTCCCCACTATCCTGTGGCGCTCTGGTGTTTGAAGTGGCTTCGTCGGTCTACGCGCCTTGCACGTTGCTCAACAGGAGCGTCTCCTTTTTTTATATTTTCCTCATGACTGCCCTCCATCGTGGTGGTGCCGTGTGGCTCCGTGGGTCGGGTGTCTGCTGCGGAGTGGGTGTCTGCTGTCCACACATGGTGGACTGTATGAACGCGCCATGTATTGAGTGGGTCAGTCTGTGACAGTAACTCCAGGGACACTTTTTTCCCCCAATCCGCCCGTGATGTGGACTATACGGCACTCACAGAAGACCTAGGTCTAAAACGCACGGCCCGCCACTGGTGTGGGCTGAGCAAAAACAAAGTACAATTCTCCTATTTATGGTAATAAAGGAACGTTAAATTGCACTCCCTTCGGTGTTAAATGTCTTTATAAAAAGAGTTCTTCCTGTATATAATACAACAACAAAAGAGCTTGAAAAGGCCCAACTGGGCCTTACTAGTCACTCATGTTTGCTGTAAACCTGGTGTCTCCGTGCCGTAGTTAAGAACACCAGAGAGGTGTAGCTTTCAACACACTGTTAGTGGGGGACCACATTTGGCTGATTGGGGCCCAAGTGTGTGACCTGTAACTGCACCACAGACGAGCAGCAGTTACAAAAGAGGTGCCGCCATCAGTGACACACATGGACACTTACTGGAAATGTCACGCTCAGCACAATGAGGGTGGAACATGATGCTGCCGGCGTGACAGTGCACAGCATCCACCGCTCAGACATGGAACCGCTGAGTGACTGTCAGAGTATGGGACCGAAATGAACTGTTGTGACATGAAAGACGGGTGAATGATTGTGTGCGATTTGTTTCAGATGTCGGCTGAGAGCTGCTCACGGAGAACACGCAGGGTGAGATGTTACCAGTTCCACATCTATCGCATCACCAGTTAATTAGGTTAGGTACGCCTCGCAAAAAGTAATACTACAACAATAGTCCTGCAACACATCACTCCTTGATGAAAAGTAGGATTTTTTTTTGTAAAAAACTGTTTTATGTTGTTAATTTAACTCTGCAGTTTCTGACAGGAGTATCGAGTCAGACTCAACTCATGAATCTCGTGCCTTTAGAATCATCTCAATAAAACACAAAAAGCTGACATTGACAATCACATCACTGACTTCCAGTTAGGTTTGAATTTTTTGACTTGATATCCTCCTCAAGCCAAAAGATGGAATTTATATTATAAAAAATCTGTGCAGCCAATCAACGTGTTCCAAACACATTATTTGAGTTGGAAAGTGAGGGAACATGCAAAACATGTGGCTCAGTAATGACAAATAATCACAGGAGTAATAAGACCAACCTGATCCTTTTGGTTTTAAACCTTATAAAGTGTATATAAAGTAAACTATAAAGTATAACTACTTTTAAAGGGCAATCTTTCTTTTATAATACAATCTCTATTTGTGTAATAACATTACATTTATTAAGGGTGTATAATTACTTGTTTATGACTTGGATTTGTCTTAGGACATCATAAAGTAAGACTCAGGACAAACAACATGCAGATCAAATATAGTGCAATATACTAAGAGGGGCATATAATAGTCAGTCTCCCCTAAATGATATAAATGGGGTGGACAATTTATTAGAAACACTGCTTATTGTGATGCAATCCAAACTACAGCCTCAAAAATGACGACAGGGTTTAACATAAAACTGTTGAAATAAGAGCTGAACATTATACCTTTAATGGAGGCGGGGTTGTTGTGAGAATGTATTAGTTAAAGCCAAGTGTAACTAACACACTAAAGTGAGATCAAGTAATAGTGTAGTCGTGCATTGAAAAGACAGGATATTAACTCACTAAAGGAGCCAAAGGATCCAGGATCTTTTTCACTCTTTTTTTAGCCACGTAGTCAAAAATACTAAACAAAGTGTTACACTATAATCTAGCCTCCTCTCCTGCAGCAGCACACAGCAGCCTATAATGTACTGCTTCTCCTGGTTAAAGTATTTTTCTAGTACAATAATCAGCAAGATGGTCCACTTGATTGCACAAAGAAGGCAAAACAACAACAACAATTCAAACCTTTTAACGCTTGTATGCTCGAGACATTATAGGCGCTGCTTCACTCCTAGTTACTCAAACTAGAGGTGTCGTCTGTCTCTGTTGACACCGAGGTGTTATAGGTGTGGAACAACTCGCTCATAAACTGCATGAACAGTTGAGGTTTCTCAGTCCACCGTAGTCTGAGTAGTACTGCATAACGTTACACACTGGAGCTCCGCTGGCAGCACACTTAACGATAGCTTCATCAAACCAAACAGTTTCTCGACAAACAATGTACACGAGAAGTGTTTTAATGTCTTTATCTCTCGATAAATGTCAGACAAAATTAAGAATATTACCGTTAAGCTCCGCTGAATCTCTCAGAGACGTCCGACTTCTCTCTACCCATGTCTCTCTTGCTCTCCCTGTCCCTCTCTGTCTGTCTGTCCATCGTGAATCGTCCAATCCCATACTATGCTTTTGTGAGTGTGCTACGTCACTTCCGGACACTCTCCGGTCCGTGTACCTGAGAACCGCTTTCATAATCAAAGATCGTGTATTAGAAAACAAGTCCTTCATATCTCTTTTTATTTATTGTTATATTCTTAAAGTAGAAAATGTATAACATCTGTAAGTAATATAATTGTCATTAGTTGTTGGCTCTGTAGAAAACAAATAACGCAATATACAGAACCTAATAAAGACAAAACAAAACATTAAAGAATAGCTAAAATATAGTATATTATAATAACTCCAAGGAATAAATGTTATGTATTCCCACCTTTTCATTTTCATATAAGTGATTCGCACCACAGTGCCAGTTCTCTAAAAAAAATCCATTAATAAAATAAATACATTTATATAATTAAACCTATTCATTTATAAATACATGTATATTCATAGATAAAACCCTCAAATGAATAAAGTTTTCAACAGAAATTGAATTTTCTGATCCGCCACTATTGTAAAACGTTAGAGAAATTTTTTGGGATTTGTGTTGCTGACAGAAGAAAAAAAAGTTTCTTGAATATCTAGAGACAAGTCAAGACAAAGTACACGGTTTTGAGGTACTTCATACTTGTACTCCACTATATTTCAGAAGTAAAATATTTAACTGTATATTAAGTAACCTAGTTAACAATAAATAATTACACACACACACACACACACACACATATATATATATATATATATATATATATATATATATATATATATATATATATATATATATATATATATATATATATATATATGTGTGTGTGTGTGTGTGTGTGTGTGTGTGTGTGTGTGTGTGTGTGTATCATATATATGATTATATATAATATCCAGCATCACTATTGTTTTGCTATTTTGTTGTCTGTCACTGTCATTTTAACTTGTCCTTTCAAGTAAAAAATATATAATACATCTATAATTAATAAATACAATGCGATCTAAAATATTTTTGTTGTATAAAGGTGAACCAGTGATTCACTGAGGGCAGTGTCTCTGGTGAGCTGCGCTTAATGGTGCTGTTTGCGGTATCGTGGAATACCAACAGAGTGAGAGCTCTTCGTTTGTCTTCTCTGTGACACTGTGGTTAAAAATAGCACCTGTATCTTTTCAATGGCGCTGGGCCGCCGGGGATTTACAGGACAAATAATAATAAAGGCACGAATGTTGGAACAGATTAGACATGATAATGTTAGTGGAACTGCTTTGGGAGTTGATGCTTTACAAGAAACGTCTTTATTCAGGTGCCGGTGGGACTGAATGGCTGCACTTTGCACCAGTTCACAAGGCCACATGTGGACTAACCTTTCACATTAAAGTCACCACTCTGTGGAATTACACAGAGATAGAGAGCACGCGCTCTGATTTACTGATTTATCTGAAGGAAGAAAACCTGCAGCGTCGAGAAAAGGGTGTGAAACCGATACTGCACTGCCTGAACACTTTCAGAGCCAATGAGCAAATCGCAGGCACTGCTCCGAAACTACTGCAAGGCTCCAGACTTGGTAGGAGGACACAATCACTGTCGGATATGAGAAATAATAACAAAGCAATACAAGGTCACTGTGCTAAGAATAAAAATCCCAAAGTGTTCAGTTTGAGTTCAATATCCCTGTAGAACAACGTGAGACAACACAGTCTATTGAACACCAAAAGAAGCCAAGACAATTCAATTTCAGAAGCTTTTTTAAATAGTTATTAAGGCCAGGGTTTCTGATTAGGTCACACGCAGAGTTAACTGCAATATACATAGGTACCTTGATATACAGGAAAATTGAGCAGATTTTGTATTTTATGAGTGCACTACTCCGTTACGTATAAGTATAAGCAACAGAAAGCTACCACAAAGCATTACAAGTGACTCTCCTGTTTCAGTCCTCATTATTCTCTTATGGTCCCTTTCAGAGGCCTATATTATTATAACATTATACTGTAAATGTTGTTTTTGCATTAGTATTGATGGTTGAGTTAGTACTTAATATAGTGGAGGGCATTTTGATCTGGAACAATGCATATGTTATACACAGTAAGATGATGATTTGCATTTGTATGGTTTATATAGAAAAAGTATGACTAAATGTACTATCATATACATGTATGGAAGGAAAAAGTATCATATAATTTAATGTACAAGTCCATCAAAACTTAGGTATTTATTCTGAGTGTATGTCATGACTCCTTACACATGCAGAAAGTGTAAAGCACAGTGTGTTGGCTTCACGTTTAGTTTGCTGTCCTATAACATTTGTGCAAAAGCATACATTATGGCGTTATAGTATAGTATAGTTTCAAGTACTTTCAGTGCAACCGAATTAATACAAAGGCCACATGAACGGGGAGAAAGAAAACCCCGTGGATGAAGAGGCACATTTAAAGCTTCAGCAGTGTTGGACATCAGAACTTCCTGTTGTGCAACTCCGCAACCTGCCGCAGAGAGTCTCTTTGGTTTCCACTCAGTCTGGTTTTGCCGCTCAGCTCCCGCCACTGCAGAGCGCCATGGCTGCTCGCCACCTGAGACAGACACAATCACGAAACAAGAAGTCATTCTATCTTCACTGTAGGGGGAGTCGTGACCTGAATTTCATGCCCAAATATCACCCGAAACGCAGAGGAAACGAATAATCCATCAGTCATGTTCTTCCTTTCTAACGCAATACAATTTAAATCCTGAAATAATAACAATGTCCCCACCATGCTGTTGACGTCAACCATCAACTCGCTTGTTCTGTCCAGGTGAATGTTTAGGATGGTGAGTTCCACCCAGGCGTTATCTGTGTTCCTGCAGTCGTCCACATAACCCTCAAACACCTAAAACACAGCAACACAGCAGCTACAATTTAGAATCTATAAGTTCCTCAGAGTCTGAGTCAAGAGAAGCATGTTTATTAATTATTATTCATCTCATTCATTTAATTCTTAGACAGTAATCAAATCAACAGGTTCGATCCTTCACAGCAGCTGTGTGTTCTAAACCAGACACGGACTCTCTTGCTTTTGTCCACCTCATTTACATCAATACTTGCTGGCTAAAAAACAGGAACACCTGTCAGTATGTGGCTAAACAGCTCAACAGCAACACAAACTGCAGTTTAACAAGTTATCATAGGATTAAATCAGCACCTCTCTGTTTAAATGGATTTGGATGGATTGATGGCAGGGCCGTTGTGTTAAAACTGCATTTGTTTTGGCGAGTGGGACGTATGAACTGGTTACTGAGTGTTTGTTGAGTAGGATTGGGTAGGAGCTAATGACATGTATCAGGTTTACATTTGAACAAAATGTGCAATCAGATTATTGTCAAGGATTATTTGATTGTATTTTAATTACATCTTTAAAAAAATACATTGATGTCAGCAATTTTTTGGGGGGGGAATTTGATTTGACCAATTCTAAATGACACATTTCTTCTACTGTATATCAAAGTACGTTTCTCCTCTAAAGTTGCCAGGTTTGTTGGTTTCCATATGCATAAGGACTATTTTTTTAAATCCCAATCAAATCCATGACCTTTCACTGACATGGCTTCTAATTAATTTCTCCCTCTGAAGGTCAGACTAGCACATTATGTTGAGTGATTAAAACTCATCTCAAGACTTAATCATTGTTAAATACATTTTCTGGACGCCTCCTCGACTCGCTTTGTTCTTGCTCTTTACTTAATATTCTATTTGTCTGTCTGTAAACCAAATATCCCCTCTAGGAACATTCAAGCCCTCGATAAAAGCAAACCAAAGTGTTGAACAGACATACCTTTGTTCCCTCGGAAACTTTTGCATTTATCATTTCATACAGTGTCTTCCCCAGGGTTCTCTTGAGAGTCACTGGCAATTCATCAGCAGACTGGAGAGGTCCCTGAAGTTTTCACACAGCAGAAAGGTACTTATTTTATATTATACATATATATAAAATGTATTTTTGAACAGCTCCAAAATACAAAATAAAAAACAGCTGCGGTGAACAAATAGCAGGACTCACCCCGGGTAAAGCCAAGGTTCCATGGCTCTCATCCCAAACCACCAGGTACTCCAAAACGGACCACTCGCTTTCTCGCATGCTAAAAATAAATTGTCAAAGTCATTGATCTGTTCATGCAATTCAATTGTGGTGAACAACTTTTTAAAAAGTACTGTAAGGACATAAGGGGACCGACCGTGTAAGCACAAGGTCTGCACTCCGATTTGGACCAAGGTGGCTTAGTGCACCTCGTCCCCTGATGCCAGTCCTCCCTCCTGGGTTTCTAATGACGGATCGGATACACATCAGACATTAAGGCATGCCTGTAAAATTACTTGTGTGCTCTTTGATGCCTAGTGTATCTTATCTCATATCTTACCTGTAATTATTTACGGCTTCTGATTCTGATCTGAAAGGAGAAATAATAAATGGAGCATAAGCGATAAGGCAAAGCATATCTTGACAACAACACTCATAATAATTTGTCTTAACTGAACATATGCACCCCTAAAGCCTAATAGGGTCAAAGCATCTTGTATGGTCTTCTCTTAGTAAAAACATACCCATCTACATGGTTCCCACTGTCTTCAGAGGCATAATAAGCCGGCTCATATGAGCTGAAGCTGACCTGAAAAAAAAGGACATGAAATCAACCTACACCCAATAAACCATGCTGGTGATTTTTGGGTGGAAGTGTGTGTGAAATACCTCCCATGGCACCTTCTCCTCAGGCACAGGAAAGCGCGTGAGTTTGCTGTTCGGGTAGTGAAACTGACGGGCTTTCACGTGGAGCCCATCCTCTTTCTCTGAAGTATTGGTCAAAGGGTCAGGGGACTCGTCTGTTGTAGTCAATGCTGCAGGGAAGGATAACAGTGAGCACAAACAAGAGGAGATCTGACCCGCAATATGTCAACAAAAATAATGAAAGAGGAAGTTGCTTGCTGACTTTGCGGTTGGGCTTCTTTTGCTGCAAACCCCCGACATTTCAGACTGTCCACAATCCACTGCAGGGCCTTGGCTGACTGGACGACCTGGTGAGACAAAATAAAAGTGGGTCAGATACTTGTGATGACACATTTTTCACCGGAGACTTGAACACGTTAAGAAGTGTGTCATCTCCTTTCCGCATCGTGACCTGCTCCCACAGCATAGTGTGAAAACGTTTCAGAGGCAGGCGCAACATCAGCAATAACCAAATATCAGCTCACAACCTGCTCCTCCAGTCGAGTCAGTCTCTGAACCACGGCAGCAGAGCTCGCCTCCTCTTCCCTCTCCAGTCGATCAGTGATAGTGGAAACCCTCAGGAAACAAACAAGCACAGTGTCTGTTATTCACTGGAATATCAAACCTGTGTCTAACTTTACCCTTTATTTTGAACAGCAAAGTATAATTTAACCTAAAATATACATGATGTTGCTGCATTAAAGCAATAGTTTGTCATATACAGCTGAGGGTCAGATGAGAAAATTGATACCACTCTCACGTTTGTTTGTTTAAGATTAAGCTACACTATCCAGCCAGACCATCCGCTCTGTCCAGAAATAAGACATTGTTGGTTTTTATGTCAAACTTATCTAGTAGTTTCCTGGCTCTCGTTCCAAATTTATCATGAAAGTGGAAATGATCTTGTAGCTCTAAAGTGAGGGTGGCAGCTTTAAAGTTCACTTCCAACTAGCTGTAAGGCTTTAGAAGGGTGTCGCAGGATCACATGTCAAATAATAGAATACAAAAAATGCTACATATGCTAAAAAAAAACAAACAACTGAAACTTTAAGGTGTGCCATGGTGTCTCACATCTCTAGAAGATTGCCATGCAGTAACATGGCATTTCTGTGGTATTTTTACTTTTGGGCCGTGTCTAGGATGCGGCGCTCCATGCTCTGGCTCTGCTCCTGCTGTGTGGACAGCAGATATCTGTCCTTCATCAAGGCCTCCCAGGACAACAGCTCCTCTTCCTCCATCTGAGGTAGCTCGCTCTCTGAAACACAGCGACACATGCATTTGATTGCTGGAGAATAGTCTGGGTTTGCAATTTTATATTTCAAGGATTTGATCACAATGATATAAATCTGGCTTATAAATGTATCATTGTCGTCTGAAAATATGTCAAAGTGTTATTGCATGACACATATAGTAAGTGTGCAGTCAATGCTTACTAAACTCCTGGCTTATGATGGGCGGCCTGCACAGCACCATGTTCCTGATGAAGAGGTAGAAATGGCTGAAAATGATGAAGGGAGGAGGGGCAGCAGGGCGGCTGTGGTACTCCTTGATCAGCTCGTATCTTTGAAACTTCCAAATTATGTCTGTGTTGTCCTGAACTGTCTGGAATGTAAAGCTGTGCAGGAACACAAAGAGATACTTAGGAGGACAAGGACAGCACACTGGGACACCGACGCTACGGCAAAGGCAAGCTCAGATGACGACTGAATTAAGACTGAAAAGGTGTGGAGGGGAACTCACTTGAAGATGGCTATGAGCAAGTTGAGCAGCAGTATATTGGCAAAAAGCAAGTAAACACATAGCATGATGATGGTGAGCCACTCGGGGAAGGCTGGCGTTTGGTTTTCATTCAGCACAGGACACTTGGGCTTCAGAGGATCGGTGCCATTCATGCTGCAGGAGTCTAAGTCAAAGGCAGCGTCTGCAGAGGGCAAAAACATTGTTTTCTTTTGAGTCATATTTTAATTAAACAATCAATATGTGTCACTATTTATTTTGTCATTTTCCACTTGACAAAACTGCAGTGTTTTCGACTCCACTCACAATCAATATTTGTGGGGAAATTCCCAAATATGATGAGGTAGGGCTCATAAATTGCCCCACGGACAATCCAGTCCAGCCGATCGTCATTGTGGATGAGGATGCCTTGTTTGGCCACTCCGTACGCCACCACCCAGATGCTCAGCAGAAACATGAAGAAGAACATGTCCGTCATCTGAAGGACAAACACACATCGGTCACAGAAAAGCTTGGAAGCATCTGAGCCTTGCAACCGTTTCAGTATTTAAAAATGTTGCCCTATTACTCCACATGTAATCCCTACACAAACAATGACGCAGTTTGACTGACTGATTGGGAACAAACAGACCTACTGCAACACTATGCTTAAAACATCTTTTATTTAGCATATAATCATCTGCCGACTCCAGATGGAGGCAGAAGCCTCTCTTTGTATTCTATAAAAGGTGTTTTGGAGCATAGCATTTCTCTGCAGTTGTTCCACCATTACATAAGGTCGGCATTCATCACATTTGTATGTAAGCCTCTCACCATCCTCCTGACTATGATGATTTTGGGTCCCAGGGTTCTACTGATAGTGAAGATGGCCATGAAGCGGAGGCAGAAGACCACAAAGTCGACACAGAGGAGGATTTTACCCGCATAGAACAGCTCAGTTGTCAGCCTGGAATAGAAAAACATGGTGATTTATAGATAACCAGGCGGGGGGAGAGAACTTCCATGGCCAAAAGGGATTGTCTGGGGTGAAGGAAACGTACCTAAATGCGAGGCCAACAATAAAGAGAAGGATGGACAGAACATCTAAAATATTCCACAGTTCATTGATGTACATCGCGGCTTTCTTATGAAACCCAAAGCCATCAGGATCATAAAACAGCTGAGACAGAAAAGACACATTGCATGTGGCAGTGAAGGGATGTAGTGTACAGTATATCAATATTTCTTAGAATAGGGCATACTCTGGGGGCAGCAACACCTCGTGCCCTAAACGGCTCTCTCTCTCTCTCACCTGTCTGACCTCCTCACACACCAGAGACAGCAGCCAGATGTAAAGCAGCAACTCCCCAGCAGAGGGCGCAGCCTGGAAGTCAATCATCAGCACCACAGCAAACAGGAAGAGGAAGGCAAAGTAAGACACGATATTCCAGTAAAACTTGACCTGCGGAGAGCTGTACAGATGGAACAGCCGGTACCAGCTGCTCAGAGGCTTCAGGCGCTTCAGGCCAAAGCGGTCACTGTGGACAGAAAGGTCACTGTGCGTCAGAGACAGTTCGGACACTTTTTTACTTGCTTTCCCCTAACTGACCTGCAGAATCACCATTAGAATAACAGAAATGTAAAATATTAAGGTGTGTACAAACTCTAGTACAGCCTTTTGTAATCAGGAAATGGTCAAGCAGAGAGAGAGGTCAGGGCCTCATTTGTTGTTAGTTTATTAAAAAGCGACTCTGACTTACAGGCTACAAGAATTTGTTCGAAGCGTACTTCCTGTTACTGTTTCCACTGTCTTGATCTCCTCCTTCTTCTCAGCTTCTCGATGAATGATTTCATCGCGTCTAGGGAGAATTATAACTCATTAACAAAACATTACGCAGTCGCACAAATATATGGATACATTCAGACTGAGGAGATGGCTGCTCTCACAGTTTCACACATTCAACTGATAGGACTCACCGGAAAACCAGAAAGCGAGTGTAGATGAGCGGGAAGAAGACCATGCAGACCAGCACTCTCCACACCGGGTTGTCCACTGAAAGCTCACCACACCAGATCTGTGTCAGAAGAGCCTTCAAGACAGACATGTTTATCAGACTGACACAATGAAATGCTGCTGGGATGAAATACTGATGACTCTAATAATAATACTCATAATAATAATACTTGAATTGTATATAGTGTTTAAAGACGCTTTACTTAGGGCAGAGACAAAATGAATAGGTCAAATTGTCACTGTTTCACTGCAACAAGAAGTTTCGAATTCAACAGTGAGTGTTCCAGGTTAAAGTGCAACTAGACGGAAAAACGTACAAGTCTCAACATCAAATCTGAAATTGTACTCAACCTGAACACCCGACTGAGCGACAAAGCTTTTGTCATCGGCCTCCAGTGCCAGCCTCAGGCACGTCGTTCTTCCCCAAACCGGAGACACGCGAACCAACAACCTTCGAGCCCGCTCTTCATCGCTATTGTGGCACTCACTGAACACACCTGTGACACACACACACACACACACACACAATGAGGACACATGCTAAGCTTGTAGCATCACTTATATCGCACATCAGTGAAGTCTGTCGTATTATACCAATGGCATGTTTCTCGTAGTGATTGGCGAGCTCGTGCATGTCCTCTGCCTCGTCTGCATCACTTCCTTCCTCTGCCATTGTCTTCAGGATCTTACTGGCGGCCAGAGCAGCGGACATGCAGTCTCTACACTGTGCGTATGCAGATACAGAAAGATGCAATACCATACACACAAACCACTATTTTCAAACATTGTATGTAAAGTATAAGAGGAAGTGTTTTGATCACCAGCTCCCAGGCAATTTCAGCCAGCTCCTTATTGTTCTGGACGACAGCCCAAAGGAAAAGGTCTCTGCCGGGGTCCCTCTGTGCATCAGCACTGTCCTCCCCGAGTGGCTCTCGGGAACCCGTTGGACTTTTAGACAGCTATGGATTAAAAGTGCAGTAATATGTTGCATTAAATGAATGGTTTCTGGAGTTGAATTATACCTTCTATAAATTATATTCCCCAATGTGAAAATCTAAACATCCTGTCCACCATCCTGAATCACCAATAAATAAAAAGGAAAATAAATTATAGAATGAATGAAAACCCCCTGGTTAATAGAGCACACAACCCTACAACAACTAAATTGATTACAAGGTTTGTACGACTCACTTAGTTTTGCTTGTCAAACCACATTCATTCCACCGTAGCTGACGGATAAACAAACTCACTGATATAGAAGCAGACAGGTTGAGGCGGTATGTCATTATGGAGGGAGGGTAGAGGGCATGTGTGAAACTGCCCAGCAGGTGGCGCACCTCATCAGACACATGAGTCATCGAGATCATTTCACCTTGCCCCAAGTGAGCTCGACGCCTGATGCGAAACGCCTTCCCCCGGCTGTGGCTAGAGCTGTGGACCCGCTTGGCCAGCTTGCGGAGGAAGATGCAGCTGGGCAGCTGTTTGTAGAGCTCACACAGAGTTTCCTCGTCCTGCAGGAAATCCCTCACACTCACACCGTTCTCCAGCAGCAGGCTGACAAACTGAGGCTTGTTGCCAACCAGGGCTGAGAACATAGCCCAGTGGAGGTCACCGGACTGGATGTGAACATGCCAGAAAAAAACACAACAGTTTTTTTTTTTCAGAGGGACATATTTCTCTAGTTTGATGTAGAAAAGTTTGATGTTGTTGCAATTGTTGTTCAAGTAAATGGACTTTAATAGCAGTGTGTGCGTGAAAGACAGTATTTTATGATAGTATTCAAATTATTCTATAATACAATAGTCCACTGCTGCTCATAGCATAAAAGGTTTATGATACAATACATTTACTTCATGCTACATTTGGTTGAAATCTCCAACCTTTTGCTTTTTTGTCCAATGCCTTTGAAAAAAAACTATTTCCACATGACCACTTTCCATGTTTTCTGAATCAGTCCATTACACTTTCCCTATCTCGATAAAGACAAGATTGGTTGCAATACTGGGTCAGGTTCAGGGGACGGTCTTTATTTTTTTTGCTGTTGGTATTCCAGTATGTCGTACAACAGGCAAACCCACTTTCCACTGGCTCTCCTCGGTGAAGATCTCCGTCTCAGCTATGTCCACCCGGTTCCAGGTTATAGCCAGCTCCAGTTGCCTCTTCCAGCTCTCGATTCCCAGTGTCTCGCTGGTCCTCGAAGCTGAGTGGACAAGTCATAGTGACAAGATTTACACTGAATTATCTTTTCAATTCCAGTCATTTAAGTACAGCTCTCCGGGCATATAAATGGAGTAAAGCGGCAAATCATCAAGCTGGAACAAGTTTGCAGTGTTTGCTTGATGATACATTATAATCTTAATCAACACATCAATAAATGAACGTACTCTTTGACATGACATAACCTGGGGCCACACTACACAGTCAAGCAGCAAACATCTCATAATCTGCAGCAAAATCCGAACAAAGAAAGATTCTACTCCAAACTTGGCCACAGACCAAAAAAGGCAGCGGATGCCTTTGCTGAGTGAGCAAGGCGACTGACAGGAAATGCATTTTTAATTCCTCCATCAATAATAGAGCTCTACGATGGAAACAAAAGCAAAGCAGTTTAACTCGAATAATTCTTACAATTAAAACTCCAAGTGAATGTAAAGTCACTTTTAGTGAAACTTTGGCTCGACTTTAAAAATATATATGCATTAAGCGTGCTCCAAATGGGTTTCACCAATGTCCTGAAACCCACTATTAGGAGGAATCTATTTTTATTGTTGTGAATAGATTACGTGTGGCTATCAGTGTCTCCAATCTTATCTGTAAGAATATCTGTGTTGGATTTCAGTCTTAACTGGCACATTTGATACCACAGTCCATTCCATTAGTCTTCTGAGAAGCAACATTATACTTGCTAAGAGCCTTTTCTTTGATATACTTATTGCTGTGTTGTACGTCTGTTGTCAGTCTTGTCTGGCACTGAGCATCTGCGTGATCAACGAATCCCTACCTTTGAGTAGAGCTTGAAGTATAGCCACATCCAGATCTCCGTGATTGTCCTCGCTTATTCGGAATATTGTCAGCCAGTGAGACATCCTGATGATGTCCTGAATCTGGCACAGATAGGAGACACAATGAGTCGGCTTTCACATCAAAACTTGAAGTTAGGCCAGCCAGGAGACCCAGGCCATGGGATCTTAGGCTCCAGTCAGGTTCATAAGGCTTCAAGAGTCATTGTGTGTATTTTGGGGCTAGACTTTTAGCTATGAAAGTAATCAGTAAATTTGTGAAATCAATTCAGGGATCAATTTGAGAAGGGAGGCTAAGACATTGGTGATGTGATAACGTCTCTTTGAATTTGTTAAGATCCTTAATCGAGGGAGAACGAGCAGAAACAGTTGAGGCCCTAAAATTGAGCCTGGTGTTACATCACAAGTGAGACGGGAGATGGAGGACGAAACATCACCGATAGAAGTAGTGAACATTATATGATTGAGATAACATCGGAACAGCACCAGAGCTGTTTCAAAGCCATTATGCAAGATGTTATGGTCGATAGGATCCAATGCAGTCCAACAGTGTCCAGTTAAACGTTCCTCACAGTAACTTTGAGTTCGTTGTGAGCTGTAAGGTCCTCACATACCTTCTTAGTCCATTCTATAATCTTGAGGTGGGGGAAGTTGTCATACTCTTTGCCAAAGAACTTCTTCATTAACTGGTGGATGAGGGCGATGGTGACCCGGGTCACTGGCAGTCCTGCCACCTGGGCAATCACGTCTGCTATTCTCCCGGAGCCCTCCATGATCACACACGGTGTGCTATTCAGCATGGCATTGTAAATGGTCTGCGAGGAGACACACAAGACAGTCAGACAAAGGCTAAGACAGCGAGGGACAGAAAACTGATGACTCACATTTAGAGTGCCTGGTCCTCCATCCAAAACCACACACACCACAGGGATTGTCATGCCACCCTCTGGAGATAAGACATGGTACAAAAATCAATGTCAAATGCAGGACAGATAAGACATTATGTCAGCTATTTTGTACCTTTGTTTCCTAGACGCTTTCTGGAGATGCATTTTTCCAGACGGCTACGGAGTTCAATCTCCACTCCATAGTTTCCGTGGGTCCCATCATCCACCAGCAGGAAGTGGGTGTGGTTGTTATCAAGGCAAGAGAGTCGGCCCTGGCCCTTGATGTCCATCTCATAATGGGCTGGGAAGCATCCCTGCAGACGAGAGGAGGAAGAGGAAAGAACTGTAGGAAAGAAGAAGACTTCTGCTATGTAGTGAGGAAAAACGGGACGAGTTACATGAGTGAATGTCTTCATCATACCTCTGAATGCACCAGAGCATCCCTGTTGTGTATTATTCCCCACGTTGCAACGCCGATAGCCACAATCGGGCCCTGCGTGGCGTTGCTCAGGGTGTGGTCCCTCACGGCCTGCCCCACATGCTTCATCACACCTGTGTGCGTACCACCAGTGATGATCCACGCTCCTGAGAACAACAAAGGTTCCCATCTTTACATACATCCACATGTCTATAAAGTATATGTACAGTATAAGCACAACTGGTGGCTATACACTCAGAACAGGTACACAAAAAAAAACATCGGCATCAAAAGAATAGGTTGACATTTTTTCAAATCTGCTGTTCACAGATAGTGAACACACATAATCCCTCTTAAAACTTCCACTCGTCTTTGCTGGTAGGAAGACGTTATTATCTTCTGAGAGAGCCAGTCTTACTGTTTCCCCCTGTTTCCAGTCTTAATGCTAAGCTAAGCCTCACATATAACAGACAGATATGAGGGTTGTATCAATCATCTCATCCAATTCACAGCAGGGAAGCGAATAAGCGTGTAATAGCAAACTATTCCTTCAAGAAGTAACTATACAGCCCTGAGTTTTAAGGGAAGTCTTTCCACAATATTTTGCCAGTTACAGTAGCAACATAGATTTGCTCCCATTTAGCCACAAGAGATGGGCCATTGATTGGATTGGGAGATAAGGCCGAGCTCGCAGTCAGTGTTTTGATTTTGACACTATCTACTTAAGTATATGGTGTATATATTACATAATATACTTAATCCTGTTATAGTATGAGCAGTATAAAATGGAATGGGGTCAGTAAGATTAGTGAGCAGTAAAAGGCACGACACAAGGTCAGGCAGCATGATTGGACTATTAAGGCGTATACGGCATGTTTTAACACATGCAGACACCCGCTCTCATAAATACACATGTACTCGTAAAACACATGCTTTTACAGGCTCTCTGGCTAATCATTGGTCCACCTCGAGCTCTGAGGCTCACCTGTGGTCTGGGCCACTTTGATAAGACCTCTGCGAAACATATTTTTGAGCCGAGCCTTCAGGTAGAAGTTCTTCGCTCCTCCGGTCACTGAGATCAGCAGGTTGGGAGGGGGAAGTTTCCACTGCTCGGTCAATAACTGGTACAAGTTTTCCGGGCTCGTGTCTGTGGACACCCGTGCATACTGAGGATGACAAACACATGCGAAGGCGAGGGTGTAAACACACAGGCATGCCGTCACATGTAATGTCAGTGTAGCAGGAGGACAGGAGGGTTTCACCTGGCCAGTCTTCTGTCCCAAACCACCAAAGCTGATATCTCCAAAAGCATCCGTAGGCACTTCGTAGGCATGTCTGTGTTTGTCCCAAGACTCGCCTGTGAAATCCTCTGGCTTGATGGCCTCATCCACATGATCCGTCTTTAAGTAGCCACACTTACACACGTCCTCTCTAGTGAAGAAACAAAAGCGACTGGTTGTGATGTGTTTATGCACACAAGACAGAG
>NW_027175843.1:12937839-13152839 GCF_023055335.1 Clinocottus analis
ACACCACTTTTTGAAATGTAGGTCGACCTTAAGAGGAGTTGTCTTCAGTCTATTAGTCTACTAAATTGAATAGCAGATAACATTTCCAGCCATGGTCAAGTTGTATCAACATTCACTGGCTGGTGTTCATTTCCCGCCCCGATCACATGCAAATAACACCAGACACTGAGGAATAATTGTCTATTCGTTATTCTGAGTGCACACACAGTACCAACATGGCTGCTGGTCACCTTGGTCAGGGGCATGAAAACGACACCAGTTTAAAAAAAAAAGAAGAAAAAAAAAAAAAAGGTGCCACTCAACTCACAGCAAAAAGACAGCAAATGGAAACACGGCTCGTTGTGAGCCACACAGCACAGGGATGACAGCAGATGGACCGGGCGAGTGGGAACTGTAGCTGCACTCCTCACTTCTTCCTCCACAGTCCAGTCCAGCGGGAGGAGGAGGAAGAGGAGGAGGAGGAAGAGCATGCGAGTCTAAAAGAGCTTTTTGGCCTGAAATGTTTAAGGCTGAAGCGCAGGATAGGACTCACTCGGGACCAGGAACAGCAGCCGAGAAGGTTTCCAGCACAGCAGGAGCTCAACTGTGTAGGAATTAACTAGTATATACACGAACCACTCATTTTTAAACCAGCACGTGAGCAAGACAGAGGGAAATGCAATACAACAGCGGACATCTACAGTACACGGACGCATAATATAACCGCTTCTACATGTGAACAGCAAACAGTGAGTGTATTGCGCACACACACACACACACACACACACACACACACACACACACACACAAGTGACGAGCAAGTTCATGGCAAAAAAAGTGAAGCTGCATCTAAGGGCACGTTGAGCCATACGTCCAAACATCCCTTTTTTTCGTCTCTTAACTTGAAAATAACACCAGTAAACAGAAAGAAAAATAGGCATTTAAACTTAAGACAGCCAAGCAAAAGATAATTTCCTTAAGGACAGGATGTGTATTGGCACATCTGGTAAAGACGAGGACAAGACTTGGGTTTGGCTCGCCGGCTGTTTCACACATCTGAAGCAGCGGTGCTTTGCAGGGCACTAAACATGCAGACAAGCGCGCCATGTTCACTTCACTCAGCCGAGGCAGGGAGCGCTACAGAAGGCTAGCGAGCACTGTTCTCAGATGCAGGCATTTAACAGCAGAGATTCCAACGCCATGCACAAACAAACAAAAATAAATTGCACTTCAAAAATCATTACATATGAAAAAAAAAAAGAATATAAGCCGGCCATTTCTACGGAATTCAAATAATCTTGCTTATCCCAAAATGGGTGTTTTAATTTGACAGAAAAACCTGGAGACAGTCGTGTTCTTGTTTTGCAGCTCCGTTTAGTATGCGGTGGGATTGAACTGAAATGCAAGGCCGAGACATTCAGTCACAATTCTTACATGAACACACACACACACACACACTTTACAGTGTCATTACAGTTCTAGTGTGAAAGCAGCTTGGTCCCCACGGTTTAATCCCCTTAACTATTCGAGGCTAATGGGCTCTTTAACTCCTGCGTCTGATTGGGAGACGAGTGTCTGAGTGGCAGGGTGAACACACAATGAGGTAGAACAAAATGTTTCATGAGCGTCCAATCAGAGCACAAAACGTGACGGCGACTGCTGATGCGCAGTGACGAGTACAAGCCTGCAGGAGGCAGGACGTCACCGGCTCAGTTATGACACCACACACAAGCCAAAGCCCCAAAAAACACACCTACAAGTGCTTTCAGATGGAAGGACCCATGAAATGGTTTGAACCATCATAACAATCCAATATAAAATACAGTTATCGCCTTTTAGCTTCGGACCTAAACCTGCAAAACCATTTTAATCCAGTTCTTCCCAAAGATTCACCGTAAGAGACTAAATCAAGTCACAAGATGAACTCATTCCTCTTGTAGCTGCACAGTAATGATTCTCTTTTGATTTGCCAGCTAAAAGCTTGGGGTCAGACAAATCTTTTTGGGTTCACAATAATTGTAAGAGTCTGAATTTACAGATCAAAATGAGAATATTATAAATAAAAAATAATCATGGGCTGAAAAACTAGAGAACCACTTTGGTCCGACTGATTTTTGCCAAATCACTGTCAAACGAGTGAAGAAAAACAAATATTACTTTCTTTGAATTGTGATAATAAAAAATAAAAAAAAATTATTCATTAAAGCCATCTCTGCCTTGTTAAAAACAACCATTAACAAGGAAGATAATCAGCAAGATCGATTGCACATGAGCCCGGGAATGAACGGGGAAGGAAGGAAGAGAAAGAGCAATAATCCTCACTCTTCTCAAACATGAGTGACGGTAAGTTTTATTGCTGATTCATTTCTGACTGATCAGTCAGGAACAAAAAAAATCTGAAATGTCATATATATTTATATATATCCCCTAAAGCTAGCGTTGTCATCCTGCTGCATCTTCTCTCAACATTTCCTCATTTGAGGCAAGTTTCTATGTGGAATGCTCAGACGGGGATGCACCAACATGCTAGACTGTTGTTACAGCAGCGGGCAGTCATCATTTACTACTTTTCTCTGGTTGCATTTTCAGTAACGCTAAACCCACCAGCAACGACTGCAGGTCACTGCAGGTCGTAATAGACAGTAAAAGGGTGGAGAAACAACTCTTGAGCACACACACACGCACACGCACACACACAGAAGTTGTCATATGATTGTTAAAAGTTGCAGAGAAAAACTGCATGAGGGTGAGTGTTATGAACCGGTATTTTGTGTCTGTGTGTGTGAGTGTATGTGTCATGCCCTGCATTGTGTTGTTAGACCTGTGATATGATCTGCATGTTGAAACTGGGGGAGCGAGACTGCTTGGTGAGAGGAGCTCCAGGAGACAGGATGTCCTGGGCGTCCTCTGGCCTGATGAGGTGCTCCTCCTGCAGGCTAATGGTGGAGTGGCGGTGGGAGCCGCCTGCTGGAGGAACTCCTTCCTTTTCAGACCCCCCTGCCACCATCACCTCCTCCTCGGCATTACCTCCATTCAGGTTGAAATTCATGCAGTCAAAGGACTTGCTGGAGGAGGTGCTGCCAGTCCGCACCAACGTGGGCCCCACAGGGAAGCTTAGGTGCTTCTTTATGGGACTCAGGTGGATGGCATCCAAGTTGATGCTAGCTGGAGGCGACGACTGCCTCTGGTGATGCCTCCTCACAGCAGCCTGGTGATCCGCTGCCAATTCTGCCTGTTTTTCCGCCTCCCTTTCCGCCTCCCGATCCTTTTCTCGCTCCTTCTCACGCTCCCGCTCCCTCTCTCGATCCTTCTCCCGAGACAGCCGGGCTGTGATGGCTTTCTTGATGCTGCTGCTGCTGCTGTTCAGGCTGCCGCCCCTCGGCCCCATGCTGCCGCCCGCTTTGGTGCCGCTGGGCTGGCTGCTGTTGGACGCCCCGGAGGAGAAACCCTCGTCCGGGTCGTTGATGTTGAAAGAATCTTCCCCGCCGCTCATCCCATCAGCATCTGAACACAAACGTACACAAACAGACAGAACGAAAACATGATAGACAAAAAGAAAGATGAGCAAGGCAAACGACTGACGTTATGTTGACACATTTTAAAAATCGGACCATAAACAACACATGCAACCTTACTACTCCAAGTCCCTTCCGTTTTTTTTTTAAAGAAAATCTTGACACAACATCTGCAAACACCTTCCAAAATGACTATTTACAGTTAAGAGCCTACATTTAGAATCTAGACAATTTAATCTTAATCCAGTGAAAAGTTTCTTGTTCATTATGATGTGAGCAAGCTGCAATAAACTATGATTAACCTGAGCAATAGGATTAATTGCTTAGTGTTTACAAATAATGCATTATACATTAGCAGACTGAATGGCTAGCCTTCTAGCAAGCCACCACTAACACACAGTAATTAACAGACCTGGCTACTTCATTAGCTCAAACATTATGCAGCAAACAGAAGTACAAGTCAATACGGTACACAACGGCCTTGAGCTTTGATCATCCGATGTAATTCAGATCGACTCAAATCGGACTAGTTGTTTGTTTAGGAAAAGGGAGAGTTCAATAACCTGCCAGAGGGTGTCTTGGAAAGGTGTCACTCAAAATATATTGGATGAAAATATTTACTGATAATTTGACAGAACAAGCACAGCATTGACATCCGAACAATTGTACATTTAACAATCCATCTATGACATCATTGTTGGAAGGCTGAAAGGGAAAAAGATGATAATTTGAGTTAGAAAAAAAGCATGTTATTGACATACAGTATGCAGGCTGAATCCTGTTAGTCAGAGAAGACAGAGGATCAACCGTCTGTCTCCGTCATGCACCATTGGGACAAGCAAAATTGGACGACAGGGAACCGCAGGCATCACCAGAAAAGAAATGGAGAAACCGAGAAGAAAAGGTCTGGACTGACATGCACATAACACCGGGAGAAGACCCATGCTCTCCCGCCCCATTCCTCCTGCAGCGCCGGCCCACTGGTCAGATGGTCGGCCGGCCGAGTCGAGCCTGCCAATCTGCGGAGAGCACTGAGGCGAGTCCGCACACCTCATCAGATCAATAGCACTCCAGTAAGAGCTAACAGCCCACAAGACTAAATGGGCCAGTTTGCTTGCCAGTACGAGTCAACCCAATGCCAGATGAAGAGCTCAAAGTTCCACAAAGCCTCGCAATTAAAGAATTGTGTTTGATGTTTAAGCCTTGTGAGTAGTTTGCTTATTTGTGCGACTCATTTACTGAATATGCTTGTTATTGGTTTCTACTCATGTCTCCAAAATTAATGAATATGAAAATCGGTCTGCAGAGCCTCACGTGCTTGAGACAGATATTGTCTGAAGCACATCACAAAGCAGCATGTCCAAAACTGAAAACGTGCTGCTGTGTTCAAGTCTTTAACCTGAAAAGCCTACTGCTGCTACATCATCAACGCTATGTGTTGGTCTGTCGTATCGGCCGTTAAAAACACGTTAGGCAGCCAAATGAAAAGATCCATACATCCTTACACACACCAATAGTGGGAGTTTTATAAAATTGTCCTTTTTTTCAACAGCAGAACAAAAAGTGATGAAATATTCACTATTAGATTTTTTTTCATGTAAAATAATTGGAAACCAATGGCTTTCAAGAAGAAATTGAATTTCCCCAAGAAGGATGTATTTCTAAATCATAAATGAGTTGTATACCAGGAAAGGTTGACTTTGTAGTAATAGGGATTATGTTGTTTTTTTAAAAATATCACTGCAATGCAGGCCCAAAATAAAGGATATGTTATGAGGGAGCTATTTCCTTCTGCAACAGAATGTCCAGTAGTTGTACACAGACAGCGAGTGATCAATAATCACAGTTATGTTCTAACTGGATAGCAGATTTCTATGAAATGAAATAACTTTAAGGATTATTTTGCACACAGTCTAATGAAGAGGGGGTGGCACTCAGACAGACGCTGACCATAAAGCCAGGAAATGAGCTGCTCTTCAGTCACGTCAAAAGGATCTCAATGATGTTTCAAAATGTACATCTAGCAAGCACACGTGGATATGGACAAAATGGGTCATATGACAGGCCCTGGCACTGGAGTAGGCAGTTCAAAGTATTGGATTTGTAAACTGTGACAAAGTTCAGTCCACTCACTTGACCTTGTCCTGTGACAGGTTTGTGTTCAAGGGTTTCGAGTTTTACTTGACATTTTTTCGAAAGCTCGCTGTAGCGTGCACATGCATGATGAGAGGCTCGTTCCCACTCACTGAGCGGAGGAAACGAAAACGCGGCAGAACACAACATTTGCATACAATAAAGCTGCCGGACTGAAATGCAAAATGGAAGGAGGCCCTCTTTCTGCAGAATGCCGGCAGCAGATGGTCGCTGCTGGCCTGAGTGACCCAAAAAACTTGTGGCGCTGTCAAACACCACGAGGAGTACAACAGAAGTAAGATGGCGGGTGCTCCGTGCCAGTTTTGAAAAAACGGATGTATTTTATACAGAAAATAAATCTATAAAACTAATTATCAGACATGGAGAGTTGAGTAAAAGCTCAAGCTGCAGGCTGGGCACTTAACATGCTCAGTGAGTGACAAGGGCAGCAGTTTAAAATACGTTGGAAGCATGATGAGGAAAGAGCGAGGATATATGATATGATATCAGGCCCATGCAAAATGGCCACGAGCCACACTTCCTTCAAACCCAGAATAAGTGACTCTTCCTTTGTTGAGACGAAGAATAGTAGTGGTTTAAAGTATGAGGGTTGTTGGCTGAGGGTCTTATAGACTGGATGAGTTAGTATACTCTGGGGAAGTGAAGAGGCAGCCAAATTAGGAACGGCACAGTAAACGCCCTCAAGTTGAGGAGGGGTAGGAGGAGAGGGAAGAGGAGGATGGCGGGGTGGGTACAGATCGGAGGGGCACCTCCTCCCGAGACCCTCTCTGCTCCGAGTGTCCGCCCCTGTCCCCTACCCTCAAATGTGATCGGGGGAATGACGCTGCTGCTGCTGCTGTGGTGGCTGTGAGGCCGCCCTTCTCTCTCCTCTTTGGCTCTGGGGTCCCAGGGAGGGTGGTGGTGGTGGTGCCGGGCGAGGCTAGGAGGATTGACGATGAAGCTCAACTCTGGTGCGGTTGAGTAGTCAAAACAATCTGGGAGTCAACAACACAGATGGGGAAACGTGTTTCTTTAGTGGCAGCAAGACTCAACCGATTTGGGCCTCATCATGGGCACAGCAGGCCGTTTGTAGATTCACTTGTAGAACACAATGATATTTGTGAAATGAACTGCCCCATTTATCGCTGGTCTACAGGCACCCTTTTTGTCCTGGGTTTACTAAAAGACTTGAAGTGTATTGCTGGTACAAAGATCAGCACACACCTGAGAGGCAAGACAAGCAAATAAAGAGCAATAAGGAGCGGGAGTGGCACAAGCACTGCAACACAGAGACTACATGACTACAAATACACACAATAACTGACATGAAACACCACTTGGACGATGCTAATGGTGTGACTGGTTTACACAGAAGCAGTTCCTTCTCACTGCTGTAAGAAAACCGCAGATATCAAATAGTTCCCTCTTGTGGCATTTCACTGATCAAAAAAAAAAAAAAAGGTTTGTAAGTTTACAGCTTAAATAATAACTGACTTCTGATATTTTTTTTCTTGCATACAACATAAAAGAGTATTGTAATGGATCTACTGTGCCGTCACATTTACTGTGATCTCTCCTGCACTGAGGCCTGGTTCACGTCACTGTGTGCCGCGGTCATGATGGCAGGTCTTCCCGTTGGTAGGGCTGCTGCAGTCTTACCCTCTCTCTTCCAGCGGTGGCGTCGTATGGAGGCGGTGGTGATGGCTGAGATAGAGATGCGGCTGATGGTAGGTGTCACCTCCACCTGGAGCACTTTGCGCCCCCGCGGCTCATCAGGAGCGCTCGCTGGCAGCGAGTTCTTCATGGCATTCGCCAGCTGAAGATGACACATGCCGATCAATAAGCAGTTACATGATTAAAGCAGGATTGTTTTACAACATTTGAAGTCTGAGTTTAAGGATTGCAAACAGTCTGCGCTGATTTGTGCATTTTACAACACGGTTTTGTATTTGATTCAAGCTCACGAAACAGTTAAAGACTATGTGATAGACTTCACAGGCACAGTGCTGTGGTTCTTACCAAGATAGGCTGAGAGTAAAGTTCCAGCTGGGCTCTGTACAGAACGTCCTCCAGAGCTTCCCGCCCCATCTCCCACTCTCCATTGTATCTACACATCACAAAATACAAATGCATGCACACCTACATTTAACAACGTCATATTGTGAGCTTACTTAAGTAAACACGAGTGTCTGACAAGATGCTTTAATGCCTGAGTCACATCCCTGTGGACTATTATTAGTAATTTAGTAATGTCTGCAGCTTCAGGAAGGGAGGAAACGAGAATCAGTCCAGTCAGAGTGAATATACTTCACTGTCACACAGGAGTTTTGGAAGAAAAGGTTGAAGAGGGACCGCATTAATTGTTTGGGAATTCTGTGAAAATCACAAAAAGGCATGCACAAAAATAGAGAAACTGTTAAAAGCTGCTAATTTGTGTGGTCTATGAGTTTAAAAGATTTGCAAATACTGTGGATGAAGGATGAACGTACGGGCATGTAGAGGTCAATCTTTGTCTTCATCAACGGGCAATCTGGTACAGTCTGCTATATTCTTTAGCTTCGCATGATGTGCCACAACCTCATAGTTAATCAGGAGTGATTAAAGGAACAGCAACCAGAAATAAAGACAATACAAATTAAAAAATGTAATTTAAAAAAGAACCGCGCGGCTGAATTGTCTTTGATCCTGACAAATGAATGAGCTTCCCTTTAGACTTGAGATGAAACGGATGGAATGAATGGGCAGGTAAAAACAGACTCTGATGTTGTATGTGCTGGAAAATTGGTCCAGAATACATTTTAAACCTGATAATCACAATACAAGTTGGCTTGTCCATTTGTTCTGATATCCCTGTGTGTCTACCCCCCTTCTCTCTCTCTCTACGTGGTGTTACTGCGCCGTAGCATTAGCAGACATATTAACCTAAATCCCTTAGTATCCATGATGAGAGCTAATGTCCCTCTACATGTGTGGCACTGTGAATGCGTGTTTATCTGCCTTTCATGTGCGCCTGCTCCAGCTAAGGCTGAATGTGAGAGCTCAGGCTGGCACTAAGGTGACCCATGGTCAGGATTACTAAAAAGGCTATTATTTCCACACACACAGTCGTTTTTTTTTTTTCCCAGCTGCACTGACTGCTCCAATCTCCAGTTTGCTGCTATGAACCCTCATGGGGGCGATGAGGCAGAAGTATACTCCATCGGCCCTCTCCTTGCTCCAACTGCCTCAACTGTGGGGATTCCAGGCACGAACATATCAAGGGATCCATCTACGAGGACGCGCTATCATCGAGGAACCGTAATCAGCTTTGCAACGACTGTCCTCATAGTGGATGAAATACAATGCACTGCTGATGTAATCAGTGTGTACAGTTGGGAGCTTGTAACCTTGGTAGAGTGCGAGCATATGTTGTTCGGAGATTTTCTGCAGCAAACTAGAAGAGAGACTTGCTCAATAGCGATGTCCCAAAGGGGCACAATAACAAAAATAAGAAACATTGTGTTAGCCCAAAAGGGAACTCATTAGGGTTGTCTACTACAAAAAAAAAATGCTCCGTTGACAAATTAATTTGTTGATTTAGTTGACTGATATGGTAAAACAGAGGTTCTCCATAAACAATCAAACAAAAACACCACTTTAAATATTTCAGTTACCAGAGACATGCTCGTAAGTTTCTTGAAAATAAGTCAGTCGGCAAGAAAAAAGCATAAAAAAATGACTAGATTGACTAAAGGCATTGTCAACTAAGACCAAAAGAAGAATTCATCATGTTCATCTAAATAAGCAGTAAACACAAGATTATCTCCCTAATCATGTGCTATTCAATTATCTTCTCATAAAGAGTGGTGATGTGTAAGAACATGGATGAAATGCTATAATTGATATTGTTTAAATAACAATGTATCAACTGACAATGGAAAAAGAATTTGAAAGGGGTCACTTGAAGTGATGAACCTGCAGAGAACTATCACTTGAATCCGCAGTTCGGCTTAACAGAGATTTATAGCATCTTACAGCTCATTGTTAAGCTGTCTGGCTGCAACTTTACCGTTTGGTTCTTTCAATGTCCCCGCCCCCATAACATTATATTCCAAACCTGATTAAATAAACCGAATTCAGATTTTGTCTGCAGCAGCCAACGCTTTTTAAATTTTTTTTTTATTTATAGAAAAAGCTCTAAAAAACCCCAATAAAAGCCCACTGTAGATGACTTAGCACTAAACAGCAGACAGACAATTAGTGCCTCGCTGGTGAACATATTGGAACAATTAGCAACTAGAAGAGGCAGATATCACCCTCAAGAGTTAGTAAAGCAGAGCTAACAGAGAGAGAATATTCTACTTGTATTCCTAAATAACTTCAAATCAATCATAATGTTGCTCTATAAGTGCTGGATGTGTAAATGAGCAAATGTTGGTTAACAAGTTGGACTCAACCATCAGGAAATGCAGCTTTAAAAATACATACATGGCGTGATAAACGGCAGTCAGCATCTGCACCATGAACTCGGGGTCCAGCAGCACGCGGTTGCACGGTTCCCTCCAAAGCTTCTGCTGCTGTCGGGGGAAGCCACATACACACAGCCTAAAAAGGGGAACACGCAGACAAAGTCACGTAAGTGAGGTGAGGAAACTCACACTGCAAAGAGAGGTAGCACAGAGCAGATGAGCCTTGATGAGAAATCAGTCACTTCCAGAATAAACTACAAAAAGAGCAAGAGGAGCCACATTTACATGTGTAGATGTCAGGCAAGGTTAGATGACGGGGTGTTTGGGGTCTACACATTGAGGCTAAACTCAAACACTGAGCATTGTGCGGCGTGCCCCCGAGAGCTTCACAGTCACAGTTTGCCGTCTGTCTAGACCGAGCCTGCTTCAGGCGTTGTCTGTCTGCTGCGGCACAGTCAGGAAGTCTTCATATCCTGAACAGTCTGTGTGCTGCGGTGGAACAATCACCGGGCGGAGGCTCCACTACAGAGCCTCGTATTGTGAATTCCACATTGATCCTTTTTTTTTAACTCCAGGGAATCTCAATGTTTCCCAGACGGACAGACTCAGGTATCCAGCAGTGATGCTTTCATCTGGCCTTTCAACTGAGCCCTAATGAAATCGTACTTATCAAATGGCTACAGGGTAGGGGATGTGACCTAAAGCTCGGTTCAGTAGACCAGAAAACGGAGGAGGAAGAGGGGATGGTGGTCACTTATTAGGTAAGAAAAGGACAAAACTGATGCTTAGTTAAGTTTTAAGAAGACAACGCATGGTTTTCTCACCGTGAGCTCATTCTGCAGACCGACTGATAGGAAGATAGGGGCATGTACACCACAGCAGAGTTGTAGCAGAGCATGAGGAAACACAGCACTTCAAACCTGCAAACAGAACAAATTATGTTTCAAGCACTGTCAAAGACTCTGATACGGTTCAAACTAACTAATTTAAAATGAAAGCACCAATATCATGTAAAACTTTAGTTTGAACCTGATTTCAGCTAAACCTCAGTCCACCCAACAATTTTTTTGACACCTTTGCTGTAGATAATTATGTCGAGCTGCTGAAGCAATTTGTGAACTATGAACTGTAAAATAGTCTGTTAAGCAAAACGCCTTGCCTCAGCAGTTTAGTTCATTGTGAACTACTGTACTGAATGTAGATGCGCACACATCCCACTATACTGCAGTAATCACACCAAGACTCAACACACCATGTCAGTGGTGTGTTGAGTCAGGTCAAATGCAGGGTGAGTGATAATATTGTTAATTGGTGCAATATTTGGCAATAAGGCAGTGATTGATACTGGAATTGACATCCAAATTATATCTGTAGTATTGCAATTTATAGGTATAATTCAACTGTTAATTAGAAGTGTGTCCTTTTTAAACCCTGAATGGGCCATTTCTATATAAATCTGATGGGGTTAGGGTACATGTAAAGCAACAATTAAAAAGTAACATTTGAGTTGAAGTGATTTATGATCATCTCTTTTGACAGAGTCAATCTACTTGAGAGCAGTGCATTGTTTAGAGGTCAAATAGGACAGAAGTAGTGTGTATGGCATCATACTGTAGACAACACTGGTGCTTATGTTGAAAAGATACATAATGTCTGTGAGATGAGAGCAAAACAAAACTATCTACTTGAAATTATCAATTTTCAGATTGGTACAAATATCAGTATTGGCATTCCTATTTGGTGCATGTGCGTTTTAGAGTGTGCATGTGTGTTGGTGGTGGACAACCAGGAGGAGGACCTAGAGTGTAAGGGCCATAACTGACTGTGCTCTGGGGGAGGTAAATGTCCTGGTTATATATCATCAGTCGGCGTGAGCCGACACCTCTCAGGAGCTTCGGGCTTTCTTCTCATAAACACTACCTCCGGCTCAGGCACACAAATGGGTTTCTAGATAAGCTATGAGGCTTGGCCCTGTTGAAATCCATTCACTATATTTATGACGCTCGATGTTCATCATGGCCAAGCCCTGCACTGCTATACGTGCTGCTCTTACACTGTACATCTGAAGTGTCAGAGCTGCAGATGTGTGCGTCTCTGCGCATGCGTCCCTGCAAACGGCAGACCCTTTTCAGGCAGGGCTTCATTATGCTTCATTACTATGCTGAAACTATCATTCATCCACAGAAGCAGAGAGAATGGGAGAGCCAAAAAAGCTTTCAGGCCTTCCTAGTCTGGCCAGAGGAGGCTGCATCAGCGTCGAGGGTGAAGCTCTGATCATCTCAAAAGGTATTATTCACATTATGGGGAAGGAACAGGAAAGGATAAGAGGTGAAAGCAACACAGCAAATTGGTAAGTGAATGATGAAAGTCCGGCAGTGTTAACCGAGGCTAAAAGGCCTCGAGCGCTGCCATTTCTCTGTATCCAAAAAGCAACAAAAGGTGTCGCCCTCCGGTAAGTTATTCAGTACGATAGACTGAACACAGCGTCTCTAAACTGCTGCAATTTAATCTCTTTTGTGACGTTCCTGCGTCTCAGATTATTGCCTCTCTGTGAACAGATTGTGAGAGTCAGAGTGGTACCTGTTCTGAGCTGTGAAGGTCTCCCTCTGTGGGTGGAGGCCACTGTACACCACTCTGATCAGGTCATGTTGACAGAGGGCCCCCTCTGTCAATGCCATGGATCCCAGGCTAGAAGGCTACACACACACACACACACACACACACACACACACACACGAAAACAAAGTTAATGTAACACTTGGTGGCTTACTTAATGCTAGTAAACTGGCAGTGATGATGTTGCAAACAAGCCACTGTACCCTTCAAGTTGTCGAGTGTCAAACTGCGCCTTTTCCATGCCGTGATAAATGGTCAGACTTTATTACAGTGACACAATATTACTACTGGACCTCTGCCAAACTTTCACTTCTGACTGAATTAGCTGGTAGTACTCCTTTCATTTTCCAAATTTGGGATTTGTTTCCAATTTTATTTGATAGATTGTTGACCGTGCAAAGACTATAAAAAGTCCTTCATGCAACATTAAGCTCAGAATTTCTGCACTAGTTCCTTTCAATTAATTAAACATGTTTCTAATTCTGTGCACATATACTGACAGGTCTGCAGTGTTTTATACTCAACAAAGTCATGTCATTTCATTATTATCTTTTGAGTCAGGCACCAAAGCAGCACTGAGTTGATCATGAGATGAGAATCATCAGCAACTCGGTGACTTAATACTTCTGCGAAACAATTTCCTGGCATTTAAAAAATGTAAAACCTGCAATCTTTGGCTTTTCTGGGTCTTTTTCTATCGTGATTTTATTAAACAATTGAAAGGCAACCGGTATGTAGAGAATCCCGCACCTTTTGTCCTGCTTCGAGTCAATTTAGAGCAATCAGACATGTTCCTAGCAAACTTTGTTGATATGGTATATTAATTGTCTCTTTGGGTCATAACATAAAAAATGAAAAAGTGGTGGAGAAAAAGAAACCAATGACGGAGTTATGTCGAGCTGGGAAAATCTCACAAGGCCACCACATCCTGATGGTGCGCAGAGCAAAAGTCACTTCTATATTGAATTGATATTCTGTGCCTCTTGGGCGGTTTTGAGCAGAGAAGGAGTGGAGGATGGATGAATTCACAAAGAGAGACGTGAGTGTATGCTAATGCAAGAGGCCTGGGGATGAGGGCCCGTGATGTGTGGAGCGGTACTACTGCCTAAGATGCTTGCTGTGATTCACGTGTGCACCCCCCCCCTATGATTTTTCCATTCTCACAGTGTGGAGGAAAGAGCCTCTGAAGCTTGTAATTACGGCGATAAATTGCCCTCAGCACATGCTGCAGACACACACACACACACACACACACACAGACGGAGTATAAACCTGTTCTGTCAAATATCTACTTAGGTTCAGGCAACAAACCTAGTGTGTCGGGTATTGGAAAAGATCGTGGTTCCATTCCCTTTGGGTCACAGGAAAAGAAAACTGACCAACAAGACACACTGCTTCTTTCTGCCCTCAGTAAATAGTCCTAGTTCAGCATGTCCTGTTAAAACACCTCATGGATTCCAGTTCAACACAATAGTCAATACTGTGCCCTGTTTTAGCAGTCAGGTCAGAAGTTGGGGAGTTTACACAAACCCACCACGACAGAGTGAGTAACTAAAACTGAATGAATGAGGCCTGAAAACTAAAGTTAAAAGTCACCTCATTTCAAACAAAAGACAAGTTTCAGTATAAGTTTAAAATTGTAAAGGATCTATTCCGGGCCTGCCTAAACTTTTCATGCTGAATGTTTGCACAGTTATACACAGCAAGTAGGAAAATAAACTCTGGCAGAGAGGAACTTCAGAACAAAAAGGCGGGGTGAAAAGCTGGCCGTGATAGAGAAGGACACACAAAGTGACAGAAGTAACTGTGTGAAAACCTCCCTCCCCAGTTCCGGTTTCAGAAACACACTGACACCTAGAAACGCACAGATGGATATGGCCTGGAGGTGAGGTTAATACAAAGTGACCTCCTGTCGCGTTGGGACACTGAGGAGGTGTCATCTTCCAAAAGCCAGCTACATAAAGTCTCAAAAAGGCAAAGACGGAGAGGAAGTGACAGAAGCAGCCGACACGTCCACCACCACAAAATACACTGAAAGGAGAGGGAGATGGTAGAGAAAAGAGCCCTACCTCGTGATATACCGACGGTTTGGACAGAGATGGGATCGTGAAGGAGAGGAGCTTGCTGTTGCCATCTTTGTCCACGATCTCCTGCAAAGCCAAAAAGAGGGGGGAAGAGACAGAAAAGCAGTGTTGTTTATAATGAAAGTCAGTAAAAGTCAGATTTGGAATCAGATTTCTACTTCCATAACTTTAACCCAGTTAAATCCTAGGGAACGCATTTAGCAGCATATAGCTGACAGTCCACTGTCCCTCACGCTGTTGAGCTGGCATTAGGCCTTTCTGCTGGTGCATGTTATTGACTCTGACAGATTAAATGTCACTGCCAGCACCCACACCTCTCAACTCCAATTTCACACTGTGATGCACAAAAATGACGTCATTTCTCGTAGTGACACATGATTATCTCCACCAGTCACAACCTTGGTCAAAACGATAACAACTACCGAGACGTTGAGTTGAGCATTCTTTCTTTGGTAGAAAGCACTTGATATTCCTACTCTGCTCTGTAAACCAATTATGTGCAGCTGAGAAGGATTCAAGTGGTGTGTAAGAGTTATCGACAATGGCTTTTACAGCATGCCAGCACAATAGGCATTGTTAGAGGCAAAGTGATATTCAATGTTTTCTTTGAGTACGTATCTCCATTTTATCTGTATAATATATGAGAGGTGTGGATGCTGGAGGAATTATATTCTATATAGAAAATATCATTAAATATGGATACATGTGCTTTTACTGCAATTCTTTTTCCATATGTGTTGATCAGAGTGGTCTATCTACATATCACTCCACCCGTCCAAGCATCCATATACTAGGTTTTGGAGTGTGGCACAAAAAGGGACTTTAACCTTTTATCTCCCCAGGTGTACAATCAGTTCAGGCCTTGTCCCGCCCTTCATTGCCTCACAGGATATCTCTGAACATCTGATGGGACCGCTGAGAGCACAGCTGTTTATCGGAGCTCAGTCATCAATGAGAGAGGTCTATGAGCATGTACAGTGTGTGTGTGTGTGTGTGTGTGTGTGTGTGTGTGTGTGTGTGGGGTAAAGACAGAGGAATAAATTATGCATGGTTATACCTTCAGCAGTGCTGGCTGACATGGAGCTATTTCTATTGATATCTCAAGCTCTTAGGCTATTTCCCCAAGGGTGTTTCCTTGTGATGCAATCTATCCTGGGTATATCCATTAACCAGGGCTTTCCCTGTAGATCCTCTTTGCTGTCAACAGCTGTACAGCCTCACCATTGTTCTACCTGTATTTGGTCTCAACGATAACCAGGGATTTGCATAGGAAAGTTTTGGTGCAGACAATCACCTTGCCATCATCACGGTTATAAAAACAAATATCAGATATGTTTCAAAGACAAGCACAGCCTTTTCTTAGATATCATAAGTACCTATATTCATTCATGTTCATCAGTAAGAAAATATGTAGACAATTAGGCTGTATGATATTGAGGCTCTTAATGAATCATGAACAAGTGGAATGAGTTCTGGACAGCCACAGCATCCTGGTTATCCAATTATCGCATCATGTGTTTAAGAGTAAAGTTCAACTGCAGGAATTTGGATACCAAGGCCATGCCTGCTGGCTATTGCTATAATGATGGTGATAACAATGGTGTGATTCTCCGTCAGGGTCAGAAACAGGGCAACATCCCTCAAGCTGCAGGGACTCAACGTTTTCTGAAAAGATACATTACCTGGATGATGTTTACAGTCACATTCGCACACGTAATCCATGTAAAGAACAATCATCCATTCAGGAAGTTGGAACACATTTTGTCTTTTTTTACTGATCATTAGTTGTGTTGAATATCAGCTCCTTGTCTGCAGCCACCTTGCAGTTGCTTTTTTACATTCTTCATAGTAACCAAATACATACTTTGATTGGGTATGCAAAATGGCTCACAAAAATGTATATCAAAGCGAGCATGTTGAAATTGATTGCCTTAAATGTACATGTTGTACAATGTCTTGCCTTGACTCCCTCCTGCCCCTTCATTACAGACACCCACCAGGTTATAGATGCCCAGGAGGAGGGCCTCAATGCACCCGTTGCTCTGACGATCCCTGCTGGCTGTGACGCGGAGATATACCCACACCAGCTCGGGCAGGAACTGCAGGGTGAAGCGGCGCAGGCGTTCTTCAGAGCTCCGGTACAGCTCGAACAGTTGGTGGCAGACAGGCTCCAGCAGCTGGATAGAGAGGGGTGAGGTAGAAGTAAATGAAAGTGGATACAAGTAAATGCAAATAAGTAAAGGTCTGAGACCCAAGTGGAAATAAAATATTCAGAAATTAACATGATTCGATGGCTTTGCAAAATCTAAATAACCTGCTCGCTCATCTGAATACCAAACACATTGAGACATTGTCTTTGCTTCAAAGCTCTCATTTCAAAACTTGAATGAACGTTATCCTCACTATATACGCTCAGATAGATGTAGGGAAAGTTTTGCTGCACCTCAATAGTGGAGCGGAGGGGATACATCACTACAATGGATGGAAGTCTGGTCAGATGAACTCTCAGGGGAGTCGGTAGCTGAGCTAATGAGTTTATACTGTTCAGGGGTCAGTGAAGTGCGTGTGCGCTGGACTGTGGCCAACCCTGAAATAAGCGGCAACTCATTAATTAACTTGGCAAAGCATTTGGCTCTCCATGTCATCAGCAAAAAAACACCCATACATACACAAGCACAGTTCTCTGCAATCTCACTCTCTCTGCAACCACACACACACACACACACACACACACACACACACACACACACACACACACACACACACACACACACACACACACACACACACACACACACACACACACACACACACACACACACCTTGTCAAACCATTAATGGTATTATGCAGGCAGATAGGCGACGCTAATGGAATTTAGATTCCTGGTTGCTTGACACCCAAATTCGACCACAGAAGAGCGAAAAAGGGGGGGTGAAGAGAATTGAAGGCACCAACTCTATCATGAGAGTGAAATTAAAGTCCCGTCTCAATAAGTGCCTCAGGCCTTTGCTCAAAAATTAGGTCTTGTAATTAGGTTTGCGTGTTGTTAAATGTTAAATGTTAAACTGCGTTTGTGACCAAGTCTGTGTATATAATGTGTCTGTATCTTTAATTATAAATGTGTTTTTTTTCCAGTTTGGGCAGCAGATGTTCAAATCTGTCAGAGTATGTGTGTGTGTCTAGAGAACACACTGTGTGCCATCTCACACGTAGAGTGGCTGGCGTCAAGCGCCCGTCCTTTTTACTTGTGCGCTCGTGTTTTAATGTGCATGTGTATGTAGCTCGAAGACCCAGTTGTGTGTCAGTGTCTTGCTCACTGCCAACTAGGACAACTTTGTATGAGTCACAAGCAACAGCGCTAAAAACAGCCATATTTGGGAGTCTCTTTGTGCCCTCTCACCTCATTGTTGGGGTCCTGGATGACTCTGTAGAGAGCTGGCACCAAGGACTTCTTCAGATGGAGGCTACCGGCGTAGCTGGGGATGCGGGTTTCTGGTAAGGACTGGAATGAGTAGAGAGAAAAAGGTTTGCTGAGCAATTAGAATTTTTCTGTTTTACATTTCTTTAGAGTAGTTTTCCCACCAGCAGCTGCCCAAACATATTATATTTTTCATCTATTGGAAGTCTATTGTAAACCTCATGCTATGTTAGTTCTAATCACTCTCTCGAACTAGATCTATGACCCACACCTGAATAGCCCAAATTTTTTAATATGATTGTATTTACAGCAGGAAAATGTTCATAATAATGCATATTGCTGTATGCAATAATACAATTAAAAGTGTTCCAAATAACATTGACAATGGCTGTTATTTTTATGTTTCCCAGGGAGCCGTGACTGTGACCTAGCAGGCACAACACCAGGACCCTAAAACTGAAGCAGCTTAACTGAATTATGTCATCATTAATTGTGTATTTCACATTTTTTTTCCTAGATTAGAATGTCAAAAAGCCTTGATGAAAAAACATTGGAAAAATACCTGACCGGGCAATACAGTGAGGCAAGCTAAGTAAAAGTGGACACAACTCATGAAAAGAAACCACAAAATAACCTTGTTCAAGGGACCGAACGTCAGAGTGATGATATCCGACAGGCTCAGAATACCCTGTGGTGAAATTCTTTAAATGGTCAAGACTGTGTGTTCGTCTGCAGATGACAGAAGGCAGAGAAATCTTCTCTTAACAGCCTAAGTATGGTCATTTTGAGGACAGAACACAATGTGCTCGGTCTGCACCAACTCACCCAATGAGTCATACCAATCTATCTCCCTCACTATTCATCATCCTGCATACTCCCTCTTTCACAATTTAGTGCTTTCTCTGCAGCACTATACACCGATTCCTTTATTTTAGCCTGTCTACTTTTTGCTTTCCTTAGATCCCATATAGATTATAACAAGAAAGTGAATTCCAGTGGCCATGACCCAAGTGTTGTCTTTTAGCAGCCACATTTCTTATATGGTTATAAGTAGAGTAACAGACTAACAGTTTGTTTGCTGCTGAGCTTCTTTGGTTTTATTGAATGTATGCGACACACTGCCTAGAAAGGAAACAATAACCAATTATCATACATACAGTGTGAGAGAATTATGTGTGTGTGTGTGCGTGTGTGAGAATTGTTTGTCGAAAGTAGCTCTGTGAGTATAGACATCGTCACTAGTGGTTAGATCCGTGTCACAGTGCTGTATTTCCTCATGTTTAAATAAATGTTGTTAGACCCGGCTGTAGAATAACGGTAATGTAGTGACATGCAAAGCTAAAGCCAACCTGCAGATCCCAAAGAGTAATCTGGATTGTTTATAAATTAAACCTGGGAGTCATCTTTAGTTAAAGCTGCCAGTAATATAAGATCAGTGAAAGAACAACCGAGTTTGGATGCAGCCTAACCATACATCTATATTTAAATTAACTTTTTTACAATAAGAAAATCCATGTATCTTTGAGAAATCCATACAGACTTTTGTTTCACATTGAGACATTGAACCATGTAAAAAAAACCCACACAAAACAAAACCACCAACAGCAGGAATTTTATCATGTTTGAGTTTCAGTTATGAAGTGCAGTTGACCAATTCATAAGTTTAAGTCTTTTTCATTAGCTTTTAGCACCCGAGAGAACACTTTGAAGCTGTAATGGTGTCAACATCAAGGCTTGCACAGTTTCTGTACTTTGGAAACTAAAGGATGATCTGATGTGAATGACTGCCTGTGTTTGTAAAGCAAACCTTTGACTTTTCATACAAGTTTCAATGAAAGCATGATGATACAGATCTGAAGTGCATCTGTGAGAGAGTTCAGCTCACACTGAGGAAATTAGAGCTGACCCTGAATCTTCACTGTCCTACAAGCCTACAGCACCTGCTTGCATTCACTGAAATTCCTGCCCACTGCAATTAGACTGTACAACAAATCACCTCAGGCCAGATCCTACACTTCATAAATGCACAGTTATTTGTATTATATTGTGTATTCATGCACAGTTATTTGTATTCATATTTTGCACACTTTGTTTACATTTAATTTAATTTCCTTAATACACTGCAGTTATATGTATTCCATTGTGTATATACATTTTATATACACAATTTTATATTTTTTTATTTTATTTTGTTTAGTTTATTCCATTTGGTGTCTGTAAAGTGTGTGGCGCTGCTACTATGACAACAATTTCCCTTTGGGGATTAATAAAGTACATTTCTATCCATGTAAATTAGTAAGAAATTCCAAAGAAAAGCTGAAGAGGTGATAGGCACAAACTTGTACGCTCAACACCCTCCTATCGCAGTTGGAAAAAAAAAATGAAAAAAGGATGACTTCGAGGAGAACATTTCATTGACATGAGTCATGACGGACAGTCATGAGTCATGAGAGGAGGGCCTTTTACCTTGAATTCTGAGAGCCATTCTTCGACAACACCGCGCTCTGAACTCAGCATCTTCCTCAGAGACACCCCCCTTGGCTGCCTGCAGGAGATAAAAAACGACGGAAGACAGGAAGAGAGAGTTTGAGACAGAGATAGAGTCAATCTTTCCTAACTACATCTTAGCATTTCTTACCCTTAGGTAAACATAAACGTCTTTATAAAAATACAAGCATCTGGAATAATCTATTCTCTTATTGGAATCCGCCATAGAAAGCAGACAATTATTTGCGTCAGCGCAATAAAAAAATAAAACATATTGTGCCTCGTAAAAAGTAAAATAAAGGAAACTAAATATTCATCGACATGGATCACTAGTTTTAAGTCTTGCACGTTTAAATACATTTAAAAAATAATTCCCAGCATGGTTAACAGTAATTAGTAATCTATAACAAACAATGGTACGCTTTAAAAAGTGGTCAACAGCTATGCTAATTGTAGTAAATGGGATACAACACATGTGGTAGCTATGATGCTGACCACACTCTTACATAAGGAGCTACCTCGCCTGTCACCATGGATAAGTGATGACATGAACATGAACCACTACTGGAAGTCAAATAGGGCTTTCCCTTGACAAATTAAATCTGTGGTAGTCAAAGTGATAGCCAGAGTCTTTTTTTTGTGCATTCTCATCTTGTGAAACAGACACAAAACCCCACAACGCAGCTAACCACTGATTTGACTTGCAATGATGTTAAAAACATAAAGCTAGAGATCTGAATTTGCAGAATAATCACACACTTTTTATCCCCAGCAGCACATCAGGAGAGATGAGATAACATAAGACAGTTAGTCCCGAGTCTCTTTGTATACATTCGGAGCTTGAGCTACAGGCAGTGGCACACTGTTATCCTTGGTCTTGCTCTCTGTATCCAGAAGCTTAAATTAGCTTGAGCCAACTGCACAACATAAAAAGCCCTTTCTCCTTCAGACTTCATACCATGGAAAATATATTCCCATTCATTATCCCATAAAAAGGATATGATGGAGGAACATGTCTCAGGTCAGTGTGTAGATCGGTGGAGCAGTTAGACTCCAGAGACAGTTTGAAAACAGACTGTCTGCGATAACAAGACACGGTGTGCCTAGCTGACAAAATGACAGACATAAACCATGCTTCTCCTTTATTTCTGGAGTTTGTGTATATTTTTACCATAAATGGGAAAGAAACAAATCCTTTCTTACAATTTGACAACTTCAGACTTTATTTCTAAGCTGCCATTGTTAGCCTTTAAGACAGCCAAAAGTCCACAAAATAAGTGTGACAACAACCTGCAACAAAACTAGAAATAATTCAATAGTATACTTTATTTATCCCAAAGGGGAAATTTGTTATACAAGCCACATTGTTAAGTACGTTTTATGTTAGGCAACTTAGACTGAGTGGCAAAGTCAGAACGACAATAAAATGGGAAAAAATTGGGTAATTAAATAAATTAAAAAGAAACCAAACCTGAGCTACACTACCAGCAACTACACACAACTGGCAAAGATACAAATCCCTGCCCCTGATCTCAGTAATGTGAGCACTACTTTATGGTCACACTGGAGCCTCTTTGAAAAAAGAAATCTTACAGTTCATATGACATGCACCCTCTCCATGCTCCATGTCTCACCTTTTGATTATGGAAATGCTTAAAGTCTGCATCATTGTCAATGGCCTCAACATTTCAAGAACATGCTGCTCCCAAAACGTGTTTCTCAGACTGGAGTTTTTTTTACTTCTGTCTCTTGTGTTCACTCACGGCGAACATACAGCCAAACTATGTGGCTCGTAAAGTTGTTGTGGTTTTGAGTTGGCGGGATTAGGGATTAGGATTAACTCAATATATTCTCATTTCAAAGTGGGAAGATCCCACATTACATTTCAGGGAAAAGCCTCTGCTGGCTGATTGTAAAGCGTTCTTGTCAGACGTCAAGACAATTCCCTCGGTTTTCAGCTTTTTAGCAAATACTGTGGCTGTTCAACTGTCAAATTAACCAACTATAGAGCGATCACGTGCTTGTAGCAGTATGCCACAACTATTTTTAGACACCAGACTGTTTAGCAATGAGCTATTTAAATAAAGCATATTCACTCATATCTCTGCTCTTCCCCTGCTTTGACACATGAACGCTCCCCCTCGGTGTGCAACATGTGACAGGAGTGTTGTCAGTAAACTCATTGCCGTATCTGGGTCAGCGTCCTCGGTTAACTTTGTGACACATACAGAACTGAATAAAGTCAAAAGCACAGAGATTATGGAAACAGTTAAGACGTATGAAACTGTTCAGATTCGGGGAGGCTGGAAAAGCCGTGTGGGCACTAAATATAGAATATGCACATGCAGGCTGTCAGATTTAACAACCCCTGCTTAAAAGATGTTCACGTGCTGTTCCTTTTAGTAAGTACCTAACAATGTAAGACTGTGTGTGTGCACAGTACTAATTTTCCCTCCCACAGTAAGCCATAATGCTGACACCCCTGTTTGATCGTATTTGGTACACCCAAATCATTTCAGGCCAGATAACTTGCACAAGCTTTAGGGTTTGTCTGGATTTAAATTTCTGAAGAATTATTAAAATAAATAAATGCAACAATGAAAGCTGTATTCAAGGTCTCTGAAGTACCATTTCTGACACAATGTAGTTAAATGCAAGTAAAATGTAATTCCAATTTGTTATTAGCCATATTATATGACATTGCAGATATATGATAATATATAAAGCAGTTTATATCTAATATAATGTGAGTATTAAATGAGAGGCAAAACTCATTTTCTATAAACACATTCTTCAAAAATTCTACGTTGAACTGTAGTCAAAGGTACTGTCTGTATCCTGTAAGAGTTTAAAGGCACTTTAATGTTTCTAAGCAGAATTTCAAGGTTATCGCCTTAAACAAATCCAAAATAAAATGATGCGCGGCTCTTTGGACTGTGCAGATCAGCCTGAAAATGCTACAAAGCAGGCTTAGGGGAGCAGCATATCCTATTTGCTGTGTGCCTGGAAGAGACAGAGATCATGTTCGCTGCTCAGAGCAGATGACTATCTGAACCAGTTCAATCTTTTTTGTGCAAGTACAGTGATTAAAATCTGAGTGTGTGAATTGAAAAGGCTCCATTTAGTAAGCTTGTTCAGCTCTTCATGAAACGCTGACTCATTCATTTCCTCCGACTTGTCAAACTGTCAAAGACTCGCTGATGTGAAATCCTCCATCGGCAGGGCAGGCTTTTCAGTTACCATGGGAACTGTAGTCAAATGACTTTCTGGCAATGGCAAATATCCATCAAAAGGAAATGTCCGTTTTGTGGATTATAATGTTCTCATTAGGTGTATAAAATAGTGGGGGTGTAATAAGTGTCAGTTAAAGAGGAGCTGATACTCTTGAAAGAAACTTGAAAGGATGTAACATTGTTATCTTTCACATTTCAGGGGCAGTATGCAATTAAAGAGTTAGGGCTAATGTTGTTCTTTTTTTGGTTTAATTGCTAAAGAAGACATATAAAAAGACAAAAAACATTAAACCAATAGAACAAACATTGATGAAAACATATTTAACTGCAACAATAAGGAAAGAAGAAAGAAAGAAACCATCCATCAATGAGATCAACAGCTCATATTTTAATCTCATTTGCAGTTTCTGGATTCATGAGTCAAATCGCTAAAGTCATTTTCAAGAGTAACATTTTACCTAATTGATAATGACAATCTATCAATCCATAATATAACCTGTGCACACCTTTTTTCCACATAAAGAAAAATGAGCTTACCTCAGTGTCCCAGAACTCAGATCTCCACGCGGAGAGGCAAATGGTTCTCCGCAGTGTCACACATCTGTCAATCACTGAGGGTCACCTGCAACCACAAGGAAACATGATCCATTAAGCCAGTGTTGGACATCTTTACACAGTAAGTTTGACAACGTACATTTTACTCAAATTGAGAAAAAATATAATGTTTGGTCCCAGTCTAAATCTAAAAAGTAAAATCTTGAGTATTTTTTTTAACTTATTTACTCTTTTACTTATTTAACTCTACATGATAATATATTTACTATCATTGGATTAAATTTAATATAGAGTTAGATTAAGCTCGAAATAGCATTCTATATAGAATTGGATTTCAAAATGATGAAATATTATCCCTTTAGAGGAAACTAATAGTAACTCCAGCAAAATTACTCCCGCGTTTTCCCTGTGCAGAAAATAACAGAATGCTGGGTTTTTAAACTGATCCAACAGAGAAACCCAGCCCAGTGTTGCAAATGTTTCCAATAAAAGATGCTCGCAGCATTAGTTTCAAAATTTAATTTAGACAGCTTGTCCCTTCCATTTTGGTCATAGAAACATGAGGGCTCTTTGTGTGACAGCAAAATTGTTACTATCGAAATTGTTACTATCAAAGCTTCGGAGCCCGTATGGTATTTGGGACCAGCCAACATTTTTGATGTTTTTCTGAAGTTTTATGGATTTTATTGCATGGTTTCATTGTTTGGGGAAAAAAAAGATTGAGGTATTTGAAGCATTGTTAAAAGTGAACTTGTAATAACTTTTCAAACAATGGTTTTAAATCTCATTTTGTTAAAAATAGAATTCCTCTTGGCAGCAATACACACCATACATGACGGATACTGAGTCAAGACAATGTGCAAAGCAGCTGACGCTTGGAAACCATCAGATGGTTGCTACAACAGCACGGCCCTCCACTAAACGAGTCAACATTAAGGAACTGAGATGCAGCGAAGCCTCACTGCATACATTAGGATTATTACCAATAACATGGATTAGGTCTCATAATAAAAATGTGCACTTGGTCAACAAAAATATTAAAATGCTCAGCTGGCCAACTTGTTGTTCTTGAGGGTCCACGCCCATAGTATTTAGTGTACTTGTCAAAATTAATCCATGCTTCAGTGGCACAAAAGAAGACACAGAAGAGACGACTCTGCTTTGCTGCGGGTCGCTGAGAAGCACTCCATCTGATGTTAAGCATTTTCAACAGAGCCTTGTGTTTATCTGAAGGACTCTTACATTAGCAATCCATCACAAAAAAACTCAAGGAAATTACCATGCACAAGTCCCATCTGTCCAGAGTGATGTGGTATTTATTTTTGCTTGGCCAGATAAAGCGTACTTATTCTGGATGACTCATTCAAGCCCAGGGTAACAGTGGCTCCAGGTTGAGTAAATACAGCAAAGGGGAGGAATAAGGGATGAATAACACAACACAACCTTAGATATATTATGTATTGGATGATTCATTATGTTAAAGGTTTGACAGGAACATATTTTAAGGTCTTTAGGAGATTAGTATCCATTAAATGTGATCAAACTAATTCGAGGTATCCATCTCACTCCATAAATTCAGTAGAAATTAGTTCTCAGAACAGTAAACACTAGCAGTGGGCTCATGGTACATTCTGTATCGCGTTCTCTCTTTTCCTTTTAACATTGCTGGGTGTACAAGACCTCCAATGAGCAGAGCCGTTTGGCAATATTTGCATCAGAGTGCTTTGATTTATCAGGCATTTAAGTAGCTGGATTAGCCCAAACCAGTCCGTTCATTTTGGTAATTTTATTCGATACCTAAATTGAGTTGTACTACAGTTCGACGGTTAGATTAATACTGCAATATAAAATCAAATATACTGAACTGAATGGAGCATTACATCTATAATACAAAACATGCCAAACACTAGCCCAAATAATTTAATGGGTGTTGGGTTTTTTTCAATTTTACAATTATTGTATTAGATATCTTTTATAAGTTTGTCTCATTGTCTATTTCCTCCCTGTCTTCTCAAAAGCACATTATATGTATGCAGGACGCACGTCCACCAATAACATCTCTAGAGGACCTAAATGAGATAACAGATAAGTGAAAGAAACCACCATCTTTTGAGCTGCAGTGGATTGATCTTTGAATTGTTCCATAAGCCAGACGGCAAATTATACGGTGCAAAATAAAACAGTATGACACCGTAACAAAAGAACATGCATTTTCTTCGCATCAACAATTCCAGTCTAAACAAAAAGGGTGTTTACCTTCGGCCTCGGCCATTGGTGAGGGTTCTCATGCAAACCAAAAACCATAGTCAATGCAAAACTGCTGTAATAATAAGACTAAGTACGTATCTAGCTAAGGCTGGGAAAAAGAGAATAATGACTACCCTGTCCTCCCCTCTGGTTACAGAAATGCATAATAATCTAGGACCTTACTTGGGACTATGGTGTAATTCCTCCCCCTCTGCATCCATCTCACCCACGTATTTGTGTGTCTAGTAACAACCGCAGTCCCCAGCCAGCAGTCAGTGTTGGCTAAATATGTCATGCAGCTAACGATGCCTGGCGAAATTACAATAAGCAAAGTTCCCTTTAAGGGCTGCCCTTCCTCTGAAAAGGACCTGCTTATTGTCCTGTGGCGAGGCTCACAAGGGAATAGAAGAGTGTCATCTCATCCTGTTAACGGCACTTCTTACCCAAAAGCACAATGGCACTGCTAAACACTCTGCTCAACGGTGTATGCGGTCGAACCTGAGCCAACAAGTGTTTTTGGGGAATTTAGTTTGATGGCGGAGCAGTGAACACACAATATGTTCTTATGGGAATTTGCAGTCAGACAGATGTCTATACAAATTGTGTATCAATCCATTAAACAGATTATGAAAAATGTCACTGCATATTAAGTAACCTGTTGATGGCACTGAAGGAAAGGTTTAGGGATCGTTCAAATCAAAAGGAAAAAAATAAATAAATCAAACATGTCAAAAGACTGTCACGGTGAATCGTATTGACATGGCTACAAAAAGCCATTACAATTTTTTATTTTTTTTTATCTTCCCTTTCTTAGTCTCTATTCTTATGTTAATTTTATGGCGTAAAATAGTTTCACTTTTTGAAAGGGCCATTGATTTATACATAACTGAGAAAAGGGCGAGTGAGCAGCCCAGTCATGCAGAGGTCACATGTTGTTCCAACTACACTTATGAGGGAGGGGACAGCGGTGTTCACTGTTCACACACTGACTGAGATTGTTATTTGGAAGCTAAGCTGGTAAATAAAAAAAAAAATCCTTTTATGCAATCAGACAAGTCGGTGCTAAAAATCCAAAACGACCAGCAGGACTGCACTTTTACCCACACAACTTCTGAGCCGGTCCTCTCCGTCTCTGCCAGGGGACACACAGGACTAACAACAGCTGCAGCATTAGTCGGCAGGCTCAAGTACAACTGATGAGTGCGCCAATAAAAGAACACATATCCAACAATGCACAGTATAAAACAATGCCGCTTTAGCCCACAAACCCCCTTTAGTAACCGGCCTTTTTCAAGTGAGTACTAAAAGGAGGGCTCATGATGCACCGAACAATACTCATCATTCATTACAGACAGATGAATCATACGAGTATCCATGACTAAGTGACTCATTCAACCAATGTACACATACACAAGGTCACAGCCCTTCAAAGTACAGAGAACTACTCTTATCCACTGCTGCACCCAGGACAGGCGAGAGAAGCCGGAGCCGGACACAGATGATTTAAATAGTTGTTCAAGTAGAAACTGCCCTTAGTTATGCAACACATTGTTCATGTTGCAGGACTTAAGCCCTGATTTTCAACTCGCAAACAGTTTTTGGAGCGAATGCCCTGATTATATTGGCCAAATCAGAGGGAAGTTGTTGTTGCACCTTTAAAGACAATATATAAAAAAAAGGTAAAAACTTGTGGAAACAGGCTATTTCGTGACCACATCTGTCAACGACAACATGTATGGTATTGCATCATTTAACGTGTCACTTCTTGCCTGTGTTTTAGACTACTGGTCGAGGATTCCTCCTGGTAAAAGATCCTATAGTGTGTGACCCTGACGCCAGCCACATAGTGGGACAACATGACTTCAAATCTGAATTTGGCTTTACCAAAGATAAATCAATCAGTACTGAGCTTGTATTAGTTCTTTTTTGGGGACACAATTTCACAAATTTCCCTTGCAGTGTTAGCAGTTTTGCTGCTTTGGCTTCTGAATGAACCGCTGACATTCATGAACTGCCTTAGAAAACACTGAAACATCTGACACAATCAATGCTTATTATTCAGGTATATGTTACAGAGGGCTTTTCTATTGAGCACTACTGCAGTCGCTACCTGATCGTAAGAAAACAAACATTTTATTTCCCCACGAAGTCTACTACTTTCCCGACATGCCTCAGTTTCAAACATGAGCCTGCAAAAGTGAGTCATCGCAACAGCCATCAAAGCAGGGGCCAATTTAGGAACATTTGGAAGAAAAATAAGTGTCGCAGTAAATGTGGCAGTAGCCTTAGTCAGCGGGTGTGATAATGACGTGTGGAGAAATATCCTGCACACATATCAAGCAAAAGGCCGTTGTTGTGTGCCGGAGACCTCCAGACAGTTGGTGCGATCGCGCCGACAGTTTTTCACCGCCGCGCCACAACTGAAAAGTGTTTGAGTTTTCATGCTTTGTTTGTTTACAGTTTACAGTAAAACTGGTATGAGTTAAATCATCATGCCACAGGACTAGTGGGAGACTTTAGCAGAGGAAGAATGGGGGAATAAATCTCATTTCAGTCCCTGCTGCTTTAGCAAAGGATGATGGTCCGTGCTCATTGCCATTGTTCCTGATGTTTACACAGTACCAGCCAGGTGCTGTGACAACAAATGCTGAATATGAAAACCTGTACGGACTCTAAAAACATTTGCTGGTCAAGATTCATTTCTGTGAAGAAAAAAAAAGTGACCTATTGTGATTTCTTTTTTTATGCTTTCTCACAATAAAATCTCCTGGAACAGAAGCTGTGTTTCTCTCCTTAAGGTGAGTAACAGAAGTCTCAAATGGGAACTCAAACCTAGTAAAGACACAAAAAAAGAAGTAAAATAAAGAACACATGTGAACTACAGCGATGAAAATCTAAAATGAATGGTCTTTGTGACAATGAGACATGCCATGGTTGATTATCTTAGCCTGCATGAATAAATGGAAAAAAGGAAAAAAAAACGTTTATGAACTGAACTGAAATGTTTGTGAGTTTGTATCCGTCTGTCTCAACTTCTCCTCTCTGCCCTAAATGAGCAGTGCCAGGTTTCAACAGTACAACACTGGGGATTTTTCAAGGTCACTCTAGCTCAGTCAGCCATGAATTATTGAGCCTGAGCTCTGTGCCTGTTCCGTTTGTGCCACTTCTGACGCCATCCGTCTTCCTCCGAGTTTGTTTGCTATGACCATGACAAACTAAATATCCACCAACGATGGTGTGACAATTTATTAATGTTATTTTTGGGAAATTCTCTGCATTTAATCTCTTCAAGAGAAAGGTCAGGTCTTGCCGTTTCAATAGTGTGATGCTGTTGACATACGGCACGTACAAATATCATGACATTAATATGTTGTACTTTCAAAATCAGGGCCATTTGACTTCTCCAATCAGAAAATATAAGTCAAGACCAATGGTTAAAGTGGAGTGAGATGACAGGGCAAAAAGCCAGTTTTTACAAGAATCTGGGGCAGGTTCATGACCACTGTGAGTTAGTTACAGTCTGCTGATTTGGACATAAACACGTTGCACAGCCCAAATATATCAGCAGCACTAAAAAACACACAGCTATTCTTCATGATAGACACAATCATATCTCACACACACACACACACACACACACACACACACACACACACACACACACACACACTTTCCCCTAGGTAGAGGATTAACTCTAATACCTGACCATAGTGAACCAGTCCGCTGTAATCTCCATCCCCGTTGCCTCTCTCATTTGTAACAAGAACCAGCTACTCACCAGTGGAGTAGTCTGTCTGCACATGAATAGAATGAGGTTTATTAATAGAAAATACAGCAGTATAAATGTATCCCTAGTGCCTGGTTTTCTATGCAGAACAATGGCTGACAGTTATAAAGATAGTGAGGCTGACACGTACACACCTTAGTAATACGACAGCTGACTGAAAGGACTTACGGTGAGTGAAGGTCACCAACGGGCAGGTAACAGTGGCTAGCGCCAGTAAATACATACCACAGGTAATAATACAGAAGGAATGAAAGAGGGATAGGGACACAGAATAAAAGGAGAGAAGGAGAGAGTGAAAGATTGGCTACTCTTTCTCCCTCATCCTCTCCTCTGATAGGCCAGGCTAGGGGAACTGAGGCGTACGCACATCCTGAGCTAAAATTAGCTCTGCTGCAGCTGCAGGGCCAGACGTGTTGGGATGGGCCCGTGTTGCAACTAAGCATGGACACACACACACACACACACACACACACACACACACACACACACACACACACACACACACACACACACACACACACACACACACACACACACACACACACACACACACACACACACACACACACACACACACGCTTTTCTTGCAAATGCTGCGTGTACACACATCCACATACAGGATATACACATGCCGTTCAGTGCCCCACACTAACCTCACTTACAGACACACACACATTAGTCCAAATATTTTTTTAAAAATTCTTTAGTTTGTATTCTTATCCAGAATGACATACAATGGGCTTTTTGTGTTCAATGCCCTAATTTGTGTCATGATAAACACACAATTGTATGATTATTCTCTGTCGTGATCTCATTGTCAAAGTAGTAAATTATGAGTTTATGTGCATTTCTAGTGTACAGCACATAACATGTCAATACCCCCCGTATTAAAAGCAGTTGCTGAAACAGTGTCAAATAATTATGTCTGTCAATTTTCTAAAGTGTGGGAAGTAGTAGAGTTTTATATTGAAAGGTATTCCTAATACAAAGTTCCTCTCGTATATAGAGGGAGTAAACATTTCAAACACCTTATCGTAGATATGCTGTCCAATATAGCACCGCCACTCGCTACATCCTCAAAAAATACCAGAGAGGTTAGTTAACCATCATTTGTCTTAAAGTGTCAACAAAAACTGAACATGACAAATTTCACGAGTAGGAAGTAATAGCAGGGCTGTTGTACTGTTTTGCATACCTTTGTACATGTGGACATCATACACACTGTAACTCAAAGAGCCACGAGGTGGAGGAGAATGTTTCTTCTGTGAAGGCTTGGGCAGTCACGAGTTCACTCGCTGACAGTTCAAACTGTGGACACATGACCACAAATTCTACAGTACTTAGCACGGCTGCTGACTTAGTGCATGGTGTGTGTGGGGGAGTTGCTCAGCATTTAACTTCACTCCAGAGAAACGGATGAAGGAAAATTACTGCCGAATAAGCCTTTCAGCAGTCTTGTAACAATGGGCCACCTTGAGCATTTGTGACATGCCAAGTCCACTGAACAGACCACCAGCATGAGACCGCAATCTGCGTGACCAAAAGATCCACCAGTGGGGAAAATAGAGAATAGTGGGTGCATTATTATATACCATTACATTATACTACCACCTCAGATGGTGTGGGGGGGGGGAACGCAAAACCGCTGAGTAGGAAGAAAATCAAGCCAGAGAACTTGGCCTCTCAACATCCTACCACCCCAGAGACTCATAACGGTTGTTAAATCAAATTGTTGCCTCCAGTATGAAAACAACAACAATGTGGGCGACATTCTGGCTGCATCTACAGCACTGTAGCAGGCACAAAGAGATTACACTAGCTGGACAATGACAGAGTTCTGCAAAAAACTTTACAGTTAATACGTATAAGCCATGGAGCCCTGGCCAGATGTTTAGTTTGCCAATGAATCACTCTAGACACCTAAAAAAAATGTAATTATGCAATGCAAACGGTTTCTTTTGAAAGAGTTGTAACTGTCTATATTTGATCAGGTGACCAAACAATGCTTTTGTTGATGTGTGACTCACTCCCCAGTAAACATGGATCACAGCTTGATGCAGCAAAAGCCCCCTCTTTCCTTCCATGTCTTTTCCATCATATCATAACAACAAATAACTGGCAATAATTCAAAGGCTCCTGGAATCAACCAGGCTTTGGCATCCGTTCAACTTCTGTCAGGCTCCGAGTCGTGACCAGCAAACTGAGCAGGCGAGCAGAGAGACGATCAACGGGAAGGTAAAGCCCAGCAGAAAACGGTGGCTCTGAGAGGATGATGACCTATTATCTTAGCTTCAACAAACCGTCCATGCTGCCACATTTATGATACAGGGCGTGTGTTTCCCCACTGGCATCCAGTACAACAATGGGAAAGATCAGGTGCCTTGCTGTCTCTTGTAAACTGTGTTCAGGTCAACAGCAGGATAATTCATTTCCTTCTGTTCAGGAGCTGCTGGTTGCTTTTGTAAACGAGCCCATCTAGTCAAACTGTTCAATGCAGCTGTAACTTTTAGGCAGAGAACAGTGTGAAATAAGATCATGACTCATTCAACACACTTTATAAGGTGACTCCTTTGTGAAACATTATGTAAAAAAAAAAAATCTAAAAAATGTAACTTTTTCTTCCACACCGTCCTTTAATGTATGTTTGATTGCAGTGTGCAAAACCTGTGTGATGTTCAACCATGCAATCCATTTTGACCTCTGGGGCAAACTACAGAGCAGCAGGGTTGTCATTTATCAGGCAAAAATGTTGAACATTCACATGCTCCAGCTGCTCGTGTAAGGATTTGCTGCTTTCCACAGCATGAGCACCAGTAACAGTACGGATTGGAAAGAAAGACTCTGCATCCTGATCTGAACTCTCCATTCGTGTTTGTTGACGAAGTATGATCTGGTTACCAGAAGTGGAAACACTGGATTCAAATGAAATGCGTCAAATATTTACTTTGTTCAGTCTGTTCCTGTCAGGTAGCTAATGCTAGCTTGCTAAAGCTAGCTTGCCAGATATCAGCCAAATAATAAATTGGAGATGAATAAGTTGAGAGTCTCTCTCTCTCTCTCACCTAATCCCGATATTACACAGCTGTGAGATATTCTGTAGTTTGCGATAAATCATCAAGTAAATTACTTTTAAAAAAAAATAATAGAAAAACGATAGCTTTACGTATTTATTAAAGTGTAACTTCCCCCTGAGGTCTGAGTCTAACGACACACATTTTGGAAAATGCTTTTAAAATAATGGGGAAAGGGCTTAGAGGAGAGTTTCTCAGTACCATTCCCTGGCTTCTGATTAGAGCGCATTAACATATTTGTACAAACATAAAATTCATAACATAGATTAGTTCCAACCTGGGTTTCATCACAGGACATTCAAACAATTTTGTCTACGGCTAAAAAAAAAAAGTCCAAATGAGCAGTACCTCTAATAATGGTTTGTTTATTTATTATGTAAATAGCCAAGAGGCTATTTGTCATCTGTAGTCCCAAAAGATGTTAAGCTGCTAAGAACAAGATGTTTTATCAACTGTGTATTAAAGTGGTTGGGCTAAAATACATGCAATAAATTAACGATTCACTGGGTGCAATCCAGAGTGGTGGATTGAAGGTTGCCCACTTGATCTGCACACACAGCACTGTATTCATAGTGGAGGGTTGTGAACATAGCTCCCACTGAAATTAACTGAAGAAGGTGAGAGGCTACGGCAAACAACCGGTCAAACTGTACAGCAGAACAATAACAAAGCCTTTCACCACTTCTATGGGAACTAGGCATTTCCCCGAAGGCCTTATACAGTTGATCTCACCTAACCAAAACATTCACACACGTCCAGCAAACCTGCACTCCGATGATGGCAGCATAGTGGGAGCATAGTTTAGCAGCATGCACAACCTGCCACATATCGTTTTATATATATTCCTGGTATGTCAACCACAGTAAATTGTACAATGGACCACAACGTGTTCTCTTTAAAGAGGTTATTGATAGACTGATAAAAAAGCATGGATTTTTAATGGATTTCCTATCCTAGTTTGCAATTGTTTTTACAGTTAAGCTTCATTAGCCAATATTTGAGATGCAATAAGGTATGGTAGAGGTGTACCCATCTTCTACTACACATTTGATGCTGTCAAAACATCTGCTTCAGGCACTTCAGCCATTTTACACAATGCATGGCTGTTTCTTTTGTAATGAGACACTTTTAAATGCTGGATACTTACACTTTCTCTAAAATTCTGTAAAACTGAATCCTATTGCAGCAACTAAAGCCAAGAACTTCCCCAACAAAACTAGAGCAGTAGGGATTTGTTAATTGATGAATAAGGTTGATTTAACAAACATTTATCTGCATCTATTGCATAATAATTAATAGTTTTTAGTCTTTTTTTACAAGAAAAAAACCTTAACATTCAGTTGAATAAATTTGATGCTATTCCTTGTTGTGATATGAAACTGATTATTTTTGGTCAGACAAAACAAGTAATTTCAAAGCATCACATTTAACTGCAAAATTGCAACTGGCATTTTCCATTATTTTCAATTTCACTTTCTAATCAATTCATTGAAGAAGAAAAAAAAAACCTGCAGTTCAATAGATTATGAAAATACTGTTTGCTGCAGACCTAAACACAAGTGTTCACTCTTCAGACTTGTGTTGCATTTTGAAGAATAGTCCATATGGTAATACCATCATTAGCCAGGGCAATATATCCTGGGATTTCCAAACCTTGTTGCAATCAGTTTTGAAAGCATTGATTAATTCACAAACAAGAGAGTACACACATCATGCTGCTCCACCTCTTGGGAGCCCCAAGAGAAGCAGAATGAACTTGTGTTTGGCTTACAGAGAGACAAGTCTCTGAGCAGAGGGAGTCTGGGGGAGAGACCATACATACCATACATCATGCAGACAGCCAACTAACAGACAGACCTCAAACCGGGCAGTGTGCAGTGAGTCAGCAGCACCACAGCTCTCTATGCATGCCAACCACATGTCCTGCTGATTCTCAAGGCTGTCTGCCTGCAACACGACCAGAACTTATTCTTACCACAATCAACTTTAGAGATGTCCCGATGTCCAAATTCTCTATGGCAGAATATTGATGCGTCTTGTCTGTTTGGCCAAAAGGAGATAACAACAAAAAGGGCAATTCTGATTTTCTGTACAGGAAGAAGAGGGAGGACAGTGGGCTGGCTGCCTGTGTGATCCTCTGGCTCTGTGGGAGCGAGTACAGTGGAAAATAGTCCCCACTGCTAATCCATGGCAAGCTAATTACAGCTTTGATCCCCTAGGCGTGTGCATCACCATAGGTGGGAGGGAGGTAACACACTCTCAGGCTCAATACACTTACGGTTAGATTTGTTTTGGTTTAGAGCCGTCTCAATAAGCTCACATCTGCTGCAGACAGGCAGGCAGAAAATGACAATGTTGTGCATTATAAGTCAACTCAAAGTTTATAAGAGTTTACCTCAGCTTTGCAAATCCACTTTGACATTTGTAGGCATGCTTAAGTGTTTTATACAGTACATGACTTTGCAACCACAGTATACTAACTAAGAATATGATCCAACACATTTTAGGGCATTCCGCTCATCAAAGAGCACTTGCTGAATAATTTACCATTTGGGAGCAATAGAAGAACCTAAACTCCTGGAAAAATAAACAATGATAAGGTGGGTAAATTCAGTTTTTATCTAAAATAGTCCACATCTCTGATAATAGCCTAGTTCCAAAACACATGGTGGCAGAGCTGGAGCACAGAAGGAGAAGGATGAGGATGATGTTTGAGGGTGAGCAGCAGATGGAGAGTAATTATCTGGATCTTCAGCTCTATATCTTTGCCCATAAATGACGCCATTATTTGACGGGTAGTTGAGTTATCATTAAACAAAATCACTCTAAGCAGCATTCATGCCATCATAGCATGTCACCAACGAGGCAAAAGCAAAGGATCAACAAGTCAGCAACTCAGCACGAGTAAAAACTGTGATGGCTGAGCAGAGAGGAACTGTGACGTTGCCGTTGTCAGGATTGCTGGTTGCTGTTAACTTGGAAAAACGGGACTTCTGGTCTGATGAAGTCAACGTTAGCTTTATATGTCAATTTACAGAATATTTGAAAAAACGTTTCTCTCCAGTCCAACATAAAGTGAACATTGTTCGGTCCAAGCACTGGGGTGTGAGCTTCAGGTGAATTGTGTAGATATTGATTGAGGGAATTACCACATCTGTTATAAGTACATACTGATAGGTATGTGGAGGTCATTACATTACCATGGTGCTGCTACACCGTTACGGTAGGACGACGAGCAACTAAAACAGCGAGAAATAAAACATTCAAGTCACAACGCAATTCGGCTTTTGTGTGCATGACAGTGATTTACGACGCATCAAGTCGTTTGAGAGCATCCACGTTAGGTTACTAAGTGTCGGGGTATAATACATTAACGTCTGTGCTGCTTTGCCATTAAAAAGTTATACAGTCATACATCCGCTCACAATTTAGAAATAAACCCGCCGTACTTTCCCAGTTCAACTTCAAGAAGCCATGGTGGAAATTATATATATTTTTCCCTATAGATATATTTCAGGATAAAAATGTGCAGCGGCTGACAATAACGTGCCGTTTAACCTTTGACACCATGCCGTGAGCTAACTAAGGTTTTATCTCGGTGTTTCTCTCGGATAGTAAACTGCACACCAGCAAACATTCGGACAACAAATTGCCACGACAGCCAGAACCTGTGCGTCAATGTTAGCTACCGTAGCTCGGCTGGCGTGTCCGCTAGCGTGCCAGTTTCTAGTCAGCAGCTGGTGGACGTCCTCCTCCTCCTCCTTCTCATCATCATCATCCTCCTCCTTGCTTCTCACTCGTCGTGACCGAGGCCGAAGCGGCTGACTGCCTGGCTCCAACACACATCTACCCTTGTGCTCCTTAGCTTTAAGACAGTTAATACTCCTGTCGCCAGCCCGTTAGCATCAAAGCGTCACAACGGTGCCGATGATGTTCCAAGTCACCAGCAGCTCACTGCGACTACCTGGGGAAACAATTCGGCATGTTTTACCAACAACCAGGTAATGAAGTACTCACCCGGACTGAAGCTGCTCGCGGCAATGTCACGCGGTGACTGTATCGGGGAAGCAGGGGTGGTGTTTGCTCAGGGCGGTCACCCAGGTCGAGTGTCTTTCTTATAAATGGCCCCTCTCGCTCTCTGGCTATCTCTCGCTCTCTCTCTATCGCTCTCTTGCTCTCTCTCTCTCTCAGCAAGCTACACCTCCGTAAGATCTCTCCACACTGCAATGGGGCTGAAGCACAGCGTCACACGATTGGCCAGTGAGCGGAACTCGGTGCGCTTTGGCGAGCACGAGAGCTCGCGCGACCTGCAGGAGGCGCAAAAGTGATGCCTTCGAGGTAATTGGGAAACCTCAACACCGGGGTTCAAGTGCATTGCTTCGATGTTAAAAAGTTGACTAATCATAATGATAATAGGTATTATGTAAACACATTTTGCACAACAAATCACATATTTGTTTCCACCAAACATAATTTGATTACAGACGCCATTGTGATTTGGTAAACACTACAACCAGCCTGCTTTAAAATATGACTAGAATAGATGTATTATATATTATGTGGATTATTTATTTGGTATTTTACTTAAATTTAACATAATCTAATGGTTTTATTTATGGCTTACTAATACTGTACATATCATTAACAAACCGTTAATAGGAACAAATAATGGATTGTTGTGATATCTTATATTTTATATTTTGTAATAACGTTATATGTATCATACATACATTTATAAATACTGATGGGATACTCACTCTTCGGGAAACCATCGTATCTGCAGTTATACATCTTACTACGTTATAAAGGGCCGAATGAATCGATAAACTCTGAAGTTTTATGTGTTTTTACATTTTCATTAAACGGTCTTTGTTCCGCAGCAACGGATCGGATGTGCCTTTAAGGTGCCGCCATGTACTTTCACTTTCATTTTGTTGTCTTTTGTCGCTTGTGTGTTTTTTTTAAACTTGAAGAATTGGGGTATTACCATTCACCTCTCGTGTAATCAAGAGTGCTGACTCATTTATGGTTTCCTGTAACTCGACGGAGTTAGTGGGGATTTCTTTATAAGATCTGCGTCAAAGTGTACTTCCCCAGAAGCGGTATGTTGCGTCAAGCTTTCTTCTGTGGTATTCTTCATACTTCAAATTCCCTTTTCAGGTTAATGTGGCCCGATTTCGACGGTATGAGACATCATTATATATTCTTCAATATAGTCTTTGCAAATTGATATATTTTAATGTAATTTGTTTTAACTAACACTGTATTTATTCTTACCCAGTTTATAGGCATTCCAGTTCCAGTTGACAATTTGCTATTTGTTGATCACTATATCGGTCTCTCTACTTCTACAAAAGTCAATGGCTCTTCCGGACCAACTTTATGCCATTAATCAAACAGCAGAGGCACTGAGCAGCTGTGAACGCAGGAGCCTCTTCTACCTGTGTGAAATATTGGACACAGACACCAGTGTGGCATGTATGAAGGACATGCTGAAAGCTAAAGTGACGTGCCACGAGAGGGGACAGCTGTTTCTGACTGAGCTGATGCTGCAATTGAGACGTTTTGATATCCTGAGGAAGGTGTACAAAACCAACAGGGATGAGGCGGAGAAGGCTCTAATACACAGAAAGGTTCTGCCGAGATTTAGGTAAGATGTGTACCTGATCTAGATGTGTGTAACGTCATTCCAATTGGATATACTTTGAGTTCCTAACATATCGTTATTTTCCTTACTGTAGAGTATTGATGGCTAATATAAATGAGGATATGACCAATGAAGATCTGAACAATGTGAAATTCTTGTTGAGCAGCACGTTACCTCGTGAGAAGATGGAAAAAGCACAGGTGACGTTTTGTAATCATTTGACATTATCAGGCATTTCCCATTCTCAAAATGTCAGATATGCATACAACAATAGTTTGAACTTCCCCAGAGAGAACAACTTGCCCACTCTCTACTTTAACAGAGTTTCCTGGATGTGGTCATTGAGCTTGAGAAGCTGGATATAGTTTCACCTGAAAGAGTCGACTTTGTAGAAGAATGTTTAAGAAACATTGAGAGGGTCGACCTCGCCAAAAAAGTGACTGCATACAAGATTTCAGGTGAGACTACTCTTTGCATGGATGGCTCGAATTCAATAAGAGTTTGTGATTTGTGAAAAAGAAAATTCACCGTAATCAATACGAAAAGTAAATTCTCATGAGAAGTTTGAGGGTGGCAAGCTGCAGGGTTTGTATTATTTATACTGGGTTTCGAGTGAAGTACGGAATGTTTACACACTCTTGAAACAGGACCATGCTGAAAACTACAGATGAAAATGAATATTTTTGTGTCTCTCATCCCACTGAAATGGTCCATGGTGCTTTTGAAGAAGAAGAAAATATTTCTTCCAAGTGCCAAAGAAAATATATGGTTTTTAAACCACAGAAAAAAAAGTAAAACATATGTTTTACCTAGAACAGAAACCAAATATGAAAGCTGCCTCGGTGGTTTAAGTGGACATCCATTGTCCAGACTGTGTTCTGAAGTAGCAAAAATTTCAACAAAAAGTGTTAGTCTGTTTCTTTACATATATTATGACATAAACCAAAACGTGTTTCATTTAACCCAAAGAGGACAAATCTTGTCTTGTTCATACCAGCATAACATCCAGTTCACATATGTACTGTGAACATACCTCATTTGGACACAAATATACTTTTTTTCTTTTATGCACATACAATTTTACACATGTTTCAGTACTACACTTTGTATTCATCCAAACGAAATGTTAAAAGTACTTTCAAATATACTATATACTTTGTGTGTATTCACTTTCACTTCTGTCCGAACCTTTTACAGTTGTAACATCTGAAGGACATTTGTCTCTGCAGCAAAGCCACACAGGTCCTGTAAGTAGTGTACAAAGGTCATTCACCATTTGACATGTTTCCTCTCCATTGTACAACTACTAATATTTTTGAAAAAAAATGTCTTCTCTTCAGTGTCCATTCTCCACTCCAAATGGTTCCCATTCTCTAGAACAAACATGGCAAGCTCAGCCCATCCACATTGGTAAGACAGCCTGCATAATAGCAAATGATAGCAACTTGAAAAGATATGTAATTGCCAGAGATACTGTAAATAATTAACAAAAACTCTTTCAAACCAATGGAACCAGCGTGAACCAATATAATCACATTGGGCTTTATAGTTACACAGTAAAAACAGTGGAAAAACCCCATGTCTCTCATTGTATTTCACTTTGACATTCATAACACCATATGAATCTTTGTCACCAGCCACAGAAAACATTCCGGTTCCTGTTCACACAGAGCAGAACCTTCAGGTAAGGTATTCACTCTGTTGGTGCAGTTTCTTCCCCTAAATGTTTGAGTGTGTTTAATTAGTAAAGTGCATTCATGAAACTTGTTTGCTTACTCCTTCACATTACAGAATCAAGTAGATTGGTATCCATTGAACACTAATCCCAGAGGAGTTTGTGTTATCATAGACTGCGTGGGTAATGACGGAGGTGAGACACAAAACACTTTGTACCTTTATGTCCAGTACTGGAATAAATATTCAGATTCTTTACTTAAGTACAAGTACTAATACCATTAAAAGTGTACTTTAATACAAAAGTATCATCACCAAAAGCTACTTCAGTAAGAGTATTCATTCTGCGGAAAAAATACTGATGCATAAATGTGTAAGCAGCATTTCATTGTTGTCGCTGCTCGATTTTTCAGGTTGTGCAGTAAGTAAAAGTAGTGTCCGTTATCTTCTTCAAAAACAAGGATGATATCTTTGTAATATTGTCATTACAGTTGAACAGCAAATAAATAAAAATACACAAATGTTTCGACAAAAAAAGAAAAAGAAAACCAGTTTTAATCCGGTTTTAGGCTATTGCAGGTCCATCCAATCATTTAATTTGGCCCTGAATGTAATGATTGGATGGGCTACCTTCTTGTCTACCTACCGACTGTCTGCGTGTATTTTCATTACTTATCACAGTAGTCTTTTGCTAGCTGCTACCTTGACAGCTGTGCCTTCCAACAAGAGCCATGCTCATTGTTTAGTGTCAGTAAGATAACCAACCCTGCTTTTAGTGGGAGAGGAAAGAAGAAAAAAAACTGCTTAGACTTTTCATTGTTTTAAGTAATAGATCATGTTTGTTTTTTTGGCTTCGAAACATTTATTCAAATAAAACCATGTTGAGTGTTGTTTCATAGGATAGTAAACTAAATCTCCTTACTCCTCAGACATGTTGGAACAGACATTTAAGGCTCTTCACTTCAACGTGGTCCTCTACAAATGGCTGTGTGTGGATGAGACGCTCTCAGTTCTCAGAGGGATATTCAAACACAGAGAGAACCTAGAAGGTGACGGCTTTGTCTGTTGCATTATTAGCCGGGGTATGGAAAACCATCTCCTGGGTACTGACTCGTATGGCGCAGGTCTACAACTGGACAATGTCAGACGTCTTTTCACTGCTGATGCGTGCCCCATGCTGGCTGGCAAGCCTAAACTCTTCTTCATCCAGAGGTACAGCGCCCCTGAGTTTCCGCCCCGTGCCAGGATGGAGTACCGGGATGAGGATCTGGAGACAGATGGTTGTGTTGGGCTGCCCAGATGTGAGTCCATCCCTACAGATGCAGATGTGTTCTGGAGTCACTGCTGGACAGATGAACGTCAACTGGAGCAAAGGCACCATCGCTCCATTTACCTAAAGGCTCTGACAGACGCTTTGCACAAAGGTCAAAGGAGGTACAGGCAAACACTCTTTCACACTTTAACATCTGACAGTTTTCATGTCAGCATTGAGACTAAATAGTTGTTTGTCTCCCAACAGGAAAACACATCTTGTTGATGTTCATACCGAGGTGAATGGGACCATCTATGAACATAACAAGAGGAATCCTGGAGAAAGATACAACATCGAGCTGAGACATACTTTGAGGAAAGATCTTTACTTACAATAGAGGGTTAATCACCATCACTAAACCCTCAATTCTGGCAGCCACATATTTATATAGCATATAGATTGCCTAAGAAGAACCTTTTTTTTAAAACTGTGTATACAGCGACACCTGGTGGTTGTAGGAATTTAAAACACTAATACTTTTTAGGTTTTGATATGTATTTATTTCTTGTTGGAAAACTAGTTGTTTCATAACAGACATACAAATATATAGGCAAGACAAAACAATAATGACAACAATAACTCCCCCAATCAGAGCCTCACAATAGATGCAAATGTATATTCATTCAATGCGAGACAAAAAGGGAGTAATACAAAAAAACAATAATCCAATGTTTTAATCATACATAACTGAAATGTAATCGAATGTAACTGATTTTATTATTTTGATGAATTTATATGAAATGCCTTTTTTTGCCTCACTATGCATCTGGCACATGCTTGTAGTGGTATGATTTTACTATAATTTGTTTTAACCTTATCGTGAAAATAATTATTTGAATGAATGATTATTACTACTCTGACTGATATTATATCTATTGTAACTTTTTTTAAAATATTTTTTGTACTTTGTATTTCATATTTTAATAATATGCATTTTGTGTGCAGTAGAAATGTGAAGTAGAAACAGTAAAACAACTAGTTTTCATCCATTACCTTGGAATATGTTTCTTCTTTGAGAGTACTATTATACTCTTCTTTGAGAGTACTAATATGATATCGATACAATATAACACAAAATTTGAGCTCACAGTGACATCTGACTTCAGCCAGTGAATTAAACATATGTTTCAATTATCAGTTGAGAACGCCTTTACTGATCCCAAAAGGAAAATTCTGAAATACCAAAGTGAAAAATAAACAAGAGTATTGTAAAACATAGACACAAATGGAAGTAAACTACACAAGAACAGTACAAAATCACAATGCAAGTGCCGGTGACGGTGAGATGACAAGAAGCATCAAAGTCAGCAAGTATGCGCAAACAGTCCACACCAGACTAACATAATATATACTTTTATTAAAGAATGATACTTAGTTTTTCTGTATCAATATAAAACTATAATGTACATAATGTTATACAATAATATACCATGTAAACATGACATAGTATTAGATTAGATATTCTTTTTATCAGTCCGGCAATGGGGAAATTTACATGATTACAGCAGCAGATGGGGTAGTTCACACAAGAGACAGTAAAAATAAAATAATAAAGAATCGACAATAACAAGATTATAAACAGACAGAATAGTATATTTATATTGCACAGGTTGAAGTGATTAACGTGATTTGTATATGGGATACAATGATATTGTGTGACATCCAGGAAATGACCAACCACCACACGCTTTCAATAACAGCCCACAGTACTGTACGCTGCATTGTGATTGTGACAATAGGAGGCAGGCAAGTTACACGAGCAACGTTACGGAGACACGCGCACAAGCGGGGCTCGTGAACGCGCACGGCCGGCGCTGCTGTTGCTATGATGCAATGGCGACTGCGCCGTGGGAAGCGAGCGAGGAGTTGAATGAGTTCCCTCCACAGTTGGAGTGAAGCAGCCGCCGACAGAACAGCAGGACGCCGTCAGTGCCGGGGGATAGACAGCGGGCACGGAGACACCGGCAGGGCCCCGTCCTCTCCCACTCTACCTGCAAACACACGGCCAGGTGTGTCCGCTCGCATGCACGGCTCTCCGTGTCATGCACGTCGGAGAGCTTTCCCACACATCTGTGCGACGTCGCAGCGAGGCGAGCACCAACACCCTGTTTTGCCCTCGTTAGCCGAAACCAAGTGAAGAAGGGCTTGTGTTTTGATTGATTGATTATTTCCGGTCGCGTTGTCCTCATTCAGCGGCGACTCGGTGGACCTATCCGTGCTTTCTGACCATGGCGGAGAGAACCTCGACCGGGTTGCTGACGATGATGTTGGAGCCCACGCCGGCTGTCGCTATGACCCTGCCGGCGGAGGTCCGGGAGAAGCTGGCGGAGCTGGAGCTGGAGCTGTCTGAGGGTAAGTTGACAACAACATGGGCACAAACTACCGCACCGTGTGGACACTGCATGCTGTTTTTTTTTTTTTATTCTTCCTGGTCTGGGCTTTTAAAGTGGTTCCTGCACATGACAGCTATCAGAACCACCGCCCTTTATCTTGGCTTTGTGGCTCATGTTTGAGATCATGCCAGCATCACCAGAGCCTCTCTACTACTACCACTCATACCCCCAAACTCAACTTCTGCTGGAGTTTTCTCCTCAAGTTTGTTATCTACTGCAGCACAGGTCTCTAAACTAAATCACATTAGTTAATCCGTTGCTCTGTTTTTTTTTTTTTTCCTGTTCACCTCTAACGAAGACCAGATGTTCCTTTTGTCCTGGAACTAGATTAGACTCCAACTACCATATTTGATCAGATGGCTATCTGAGCTGAGTCAGCTGACACACCCATGCTGCTACTATGGCTCTATTTTTCACAGAAGTTGTGTTTGCCCTTACTTGAAGTTAATAACAAAGGAAAGTGAAGTAACTAATTGTAAACTAATACCAATCCGCATATTACCAACGACCATTCTCATCCTGTCTGACCGGAGACCAGCTCGATAAAGAGTTCTCTCTCTGAGTCATGACATTAGAAGGGAATAAATATTATGAGGTTTTTCCAAGAATGTTGCTGAGATTGCTCACCTGTACTCTTGTTCGTGTACAGACCTTTATGCTGAACAGAATATACAACTTGTGGTTGAACTTGTTCCTTTTTTTAATGTGAAAAAACAGAAATGTCCTTTCAGATATGTCCCTTCACTATCATATGTACCCACTGCTGTAGAAACACCAAGACATCACAGCATGTGCCTGTACAAAGTCCTGCATGTTTACTGATACGATTTATGAGGCAACCTAATAATCCCTTTCCTTGATGTTTGCTTTGAGGACAAATGTCACTGTCACTCGTACTGGACGTGACACTTCTAATAGTTGAACATATAAAAATGTCCACTTCCATTTTGACTTTACATTTAGATGTCGTCTCTCACCGCTGTGCAGAGTTAACAAAGCTGGGCTCATTCTCCCGCTGTCTTGAAATTCTTAAGAGTTTCAGTACACCGTACATAATGAAAAGGGTGTTTTTGTTTTTCACCAAGCTCTTCTTTTAATATGTTTGTTAAATGAGACTCATTATTCAACTGCTCCTTTTATATGAGCGGTACTCACATGGTCAAATCTGCTGAGCTGTGATAAAGTTATAATTACTGGTCTGATTAGATTTGGGATCTGACCCCAGGGTATGACCCTAATTGTTTCCAAAGAATATGTTCAATCATTCTTTCTCCATAGCCAGCTGTGTGTAGCAGCGCCACACCAAGGTTAGGGATAGACCAAAGGTGCACACTTCGATAAGCACACTAACTGCCACTGAGGCCCCTAATGGGATAGACATGTTTTCAAGAGCGGCAACCAAATTAATCTATATCGGTCCAGTTTCCTCTTCCTGCTCTCCACATGTCACATCCTGCCATGTTGGAGCTCTGATAGCCGAATCTCCCTGACTCTGTCTGTTGCCGTCCTCTCCATTCCACTGATATACTCTGTTGTCGCTCACCTTCACTGCCTCTTTCCACAACTTCCCCAAACTCCATATTTCTTCCATTTTCTCCCTGATCAAAGAAGAAAGTGTACTTCTCTTTTCGGGTAAATTGAAATCAACCTCCCTTTTACTCTCTGAAATCCTATCCCCGTACGCTGCTGTGAACTCTTCACCTCGTGATGATGCCCTTTGGTTGCCTTCCCGGTACATCCTGTCTCAGGAAAGAATAGACGACTCGTTTTATTGGAAGGAGATGAGCGCCTTTGGATCCTGGAGGTTTTCTATCCTTCTCCCTGAGCTTGGCTTATACGCATGTCTAAGTCAGGCAAGTCTGTGTCACACATCTCTTAGCCCGAGTGTGCGAGTAGGTGTGCAGGAACACTGTATTATTCATGAAGCTGAATAGATGTGTCATGTATGTTTACTTTAGCAGTTTAGCAGCAGCAGCCATTGGAATAACATGAGCTTGAGACAATCCAGCTGCGCTCATGGATAATAGTCCGCCGTCAGCAGTTTTGGCCTGCTGATGAGTGAAATAAACAATCTGTGCACTATTATTATGGTTATAATACATGCAGTTTCCTCCAGAGATGCATTATTTTCTCCCAATTGATCTTGTTCTGGTTTTAATTCTTGGTCAACATATATCTTCAAATGTTTATTTTACTTTATTCTACTGTCTATTAAATGAGTTTTAATGCTATTGAGAATAACATTTTTATAAAATGTTGATTGGTTGTTATCATTGACACCTTAACTCAATGCTTTGCTTTTGTTCAGTGTGTCTAAGTTTAATAACGTGAAAAGCACTTCACTGTGTACGCTGGAGGCTTTCCTCCTGAATCAGGATTACTAAATAATCTGGATACCTTCACTGATTGAAACATGGAATCGCTTTAAATGTGGAAAATTTACTTAAGGTAAGTGAAACAGGATCTTCTAGGACTTTTAGATTTGAAGTCGCTGTACATTTTGCTTTGACTATTCGACAATCAAAGTAAAAATGCATTATTTATTAAAGGAATGGTTCGACTATAGGGGAAATCAGCTCACAAGCTTTCTTCATTTAACACTATGTTTTTTGTGTAGATTAAAGAAACAAAATATATAATTAATTAGTGAGATTTTAGGGGCAAGAGTCGTTTGATTTGGACTCCTTTGTGCAAAGCCAAGCTAGTTTTTCCCCCATTTTTTTTTGTCTTTGCGCCATGCTAAACTATCAGCTAACATTCTTGCTATACTGCGCACAGTGGAGAGTGATGTCAATCTTCTAATTAAACTTTTGGAAAGAGAGCACATTTTTGTATTTCCCAACATTTTTAACATTCCTTTAAGTGTTTAACAGTCCAACATTTAGCCAATCTGCTTCATCTGAACCATGTGGGCATGATCGGATCAGAATTAATTGATGGTAACCGAACAACCCACCAACTGTCATCAGATTTTGAATCGGCTGTTGCCAAATCCTGATTGGTCCGCTAAGGTAGAAAAGCACAATTTAGATGAAGCCCATTTACTATTTTCTTTTCCCAAAAAAACTGCTATATACAATACTAAAATACCCTCCTATCAAATTCTGCACATCAGAGGTATTGGAGAGGACATGTGGTATCTCTCAGCTGACCTGGATGCAGATGAGTGGCCAAAAGATGGGCATAAAGGAGGGCAAGAAGATGGATGATCCCCATTATCTCCTGCAGGGAGTAAAGTGGGAGATGGGAGGCTGCTGAGTAATTCATAGACTCACTTTATTCTACTCTCTGGTTTTCTTCTCTCTTCCTTTGTTTGCTCTCCAAACCCTGTGATTACAAAGTATTTTTTAGTCCAGTGCTGGTGTTTGCTGGGAACCTGCCAAACCCATGGTTGGCCATTGCGCTTGTTTTGCCTGCTCCCATCCAGCAAAGATTTACAAAAAGGGCAGTGCTGGTTTTTGGGTAGTTTTCGTGGTGCTTGACTTGTTTATGGTTGTTTGTTTGAATAGAGAACATGTTTGCTGCAGGTTTGAGGTGTTTGGAAGAAGGTCCAGCAGCATAAATGTGACTACATTGTTTGGCAAATCTTCTGCAAAATGCATCATGGAGATGGTCTTTATTATAAGTGAGATTATCCAGACTATCTGTTTAATGGTAGACACTGTCTTCATTTGTTCATACTCTTATCTATATCCTGGCATCTGCTTGTGCAATGACTCAATTTCCCCATGGAAATCATTTAAGTTCCAGCGTATCTAATTGCTGGTGAAACTTTTCTCACTGTAGACTTGTAGATAAAGAGGTGACTTGTGCTGTCAGGTGCTGGTTACTGTACTAACGAAATAGTGACTAGGACTTGTATTTGCAGACAGTCGTTTGATCAAACACGCGCTCTTGATTTCTTCCTAGTCTGAAACTAAACAGGAGTGCGTACACCATGTAAATCAGACAAGCAGAGAAGCTAGAAATAAAAAGAAAATCAGTAGGTTGTTGTTATGTGGAAGGTTTTCAATTTAAGACATGATGATTTTTCATACATAGCATGAGTTTCTTATTAGTTGTAGTTTACAGTAAATCCACATTGATGTGACCTGAGGCTCCCAGCTTTGTCCTTTTTGCTGCTAATCTTTTTTGCAGAACAAGTTGGCAGCTGTGTGAGACTTCTACGGGACTTTCAGCCTCATTAATGGCATAGTTTACCCAGATTCTTAAGTAAGCATTACATTGGCCTGTTACACAATCAAGCCAAGGTTACAGACCTCTGTTCAAGGTGGGGTTAGTGGATAGCTTTGGTCGCTGGAGTTTTCTAAAAACTTTTTTAGGGAAAGTATGAGTGTACAGGAAACCCCAGCGAGAAAGACCACACCGCGCAGAAGAACGACTCATTCCTCTCTGTGGTCACTTACTCCCACCACCGACTCGTGAAGAAAGAACATCCACCGGGCTCACCCAGTGAGTTCAGTCCATTGTTATGCAAAACCAAGCATTTGATGAATTTAGAATCGCATTCTGCATTAAGAGCTTTGAGAACCGGTAGGATTTGGGACGATTACTGGAGGGACTTTGTACATGGCTGCTGTGTCGTTGTGTAATCGGATCCAAAAGAGAAGAATGTTGAGCCTTGGAGCGAGCGAGCTGGCTGCCGTGGCTGCTGTGAAGTCCAGTTCGGAGATAAAGAGGCCGCTATGCCGTGCCCCTGCCACAGTGGAGGACAGAACGAGGAGGGTCATAAATATTTCAAGGGTGTGCCTCAGAGCTGAGTGGAGCCTCAGATATTTGTGCTGCTCTCATATGCTTCTGTCTTTATATGAGAGTCCGTGCACATGGAAGTGCGTGTATTTACTTTTTGCTTTTGGATTGTTAAAGTGCTCCTTAGGAACCACAGAGGCGTTTCATTTTAGCCTGACAATTATCCACCCCACCAGTGATTGTCATGACGCTTCCACTATATTTTGTAGCTCTAGTTCTATATGTCTGTTAGTTTTCTTTAGTGCTTTTCAACATCCTGTCTCTGTCATTATAGGAGCCGTGCATATTTAATGATATGGGATCGTAATATGTAGAAATATGTCTTTTCTCCTTTTTTGTTTGTTAATTGTGGAAGAGTCTACAGAGTGAGACGCGCTAAAATTATGGCGTCCTTGCGCCTTTCCTCTTTGGAATTTAAAGTCACTATTGGCTATCATTATCAATTGAGCTATTGTTTTACCCCATTAAGTATTTAATAAAGAAGCATTTCAAATGGGAAAAAAAATAATACCACAATCTTGTCAACAAACCCAAAGGTTGTCATGCAACAGTTATATAGAATGGAGAACAGGAGGCATCTTCTTTTTGAGGCAGTAAATATTTGCCACCATATTTTTTCAATTTGACAATTGACGTTACGGTTGATTTTAACATACTTAAATCAAATTAACATCCTAATTTTTTCTCTAGTTCCATTTTTACATGATGAGCATTAACTAATTGTTTCTGTGAAAGTATCGAAAAGGTTTTTTGGCTCGCAGGTTTTTTTTAAAAGTTTGTTCTAAAGCATGAGATACAAAAAAGTTTTCCTCTCTGTGGGCTTGCCAGAAATATGACATTTCATTCTGCCTGACTAAACCATAAAGTGACTTGCTAGTGCTATTTCAGCAGCGTTTACTGCATATAGCGCTTTATTGCTGGCACAAATCGCTGCACAATTTGATTACACTGCCACCTTCCTCCAGTCACCAGCCTGTGACAAAAAGCAGCATTTTCCAATGTACTGTGTAAGAAAGAGCACAAGTTCCATTGAAAGAGTATCTTACATTTACGATCAGTGAAGTTTGATTGACATGTATTACATTGAATTACTGTTCATTCATGTGTTCAAAAAAACAATGAACAGAGATCATTGATTATTTATTTTGAGGGGCATTGTCAATTGAAAATGACTGCTGACTCCACTATATCAAAGCTTCTGTCAGTATTCTAATAAATATATTAAAGCCCCATATCATAGACTCTGTCTAGCACCCAATACTTGGCTCCTACTATGTAATACTGTAAGTCTCCCTGCTTTTTTTGTTGTCTTAAGCAATTGCAGTTGAGTTCCCTTGACTTTTTAAATCAGATGGCTGTATAGAACCAGGAAGTTTGTCTTTTTAAAACCGACTGGAGACTTGGCCCTTCATACGACAGCAGCAGAGAGATACTGCCAGCCTCCTGCCAGGTCTCCATCCTGTCCATCCTGCTCCAGAGAGACCAGCCATGTGATTGGCCAGAATGTGCATTTGGTAGCACTCAACAGAGATTGTTTTTAAATGAAAAAAAAGAGGTTGAGCACCATTTCACACAACTTATGAAATATTTCTTCAGTTTCAGAATATCTTTTTGTCACAATGGGTGTCAGGAACGATGTCCATGGTGTGTCCTTGCTGCAAGAGAGATGGCATATGCAGTGCAGTGCAGTGCAGTGCAGTGCAGCGGGTACTGACGCAGAGAGATCTGCTGACCAAACGAGCTGCATGTCCCACTTCAAGGACACATTGCAGAATTCACTCTGCACTACATTCGTCTGCCCAGCAAGGCTTTTGTTCCGCCTCCATCAGCTCTCTGATGTAAACTCTTTGCTGTCCATGCTCCTACCTGTGATTGTGTATCTTGTATCTTTCTCCCTCCCTGTGCCTATCTGATGGAGACAGAGGCTTAGCATCAGAGTTTGATGCCAGCTATGGAGCTCCCCCGTCAGCTCACACCATATGGAACATTTTCCTGTCGTTATTCAAGACTATGCTCTTTTAAATTGAGATGAGATGACACTCATTGATGATGATGCTCAGATTTTATAATGCATTCTCTTCAAACCTTGTCTTCACGTTACAATATTTACTGCTTTCACATTTGGGGTGCTTCTGGTCAAACTGTATGCTTGCACTCATAGATATTGGTGCTTGCACAGATTTTCTGGGTGTGCTTGTGACATGTGTATTCTCAGATTATTCCTCTGTTCTGGATTTTTTTGTCGTGCAATAGGCCTGTCAAACTTTCCACATTTAACACATACAATGCAAGGTGTAGTTTTGACGATTGAAATGATCCCTGGTGTATTTGCTTGACTTCAGCCCACAAAGGCTTTCTTATGTAGCCTACTGTCCTTGCTTTCTTTATGATTTTTGGAATAAAATCCTTATTTTTACTTTTTTTTTGACTGTAATACCCAGCCACCAATACTGTAACCAACAATTGCAGACTGAGTGTGAGGACGGCTGGGGCCGTAGCACAGGAAATCTGTGCAAGCAACAACATATCTAAGTGCAAGCATACAGTTTGAGCAAGGCCAAATCCAAGCGCAAGCAGGGGCTTTTTGAGTGTGAACATAGGGTTCAGAAGAAAAACATTTTCAAAATCCGAACGTGAAATCAACGAGTCTTGTTCTCACATTGAAAGACCACACTCTTCAATAGAGCCAGAAAAAAACTCAATCTGTCCTCTCTCGTCTAATCATGGTCACATCAAAACACACATGCAGAGTCTTCCTCAGACAGCCGAATTATCTCTAAATCCTGTGAATTACACACCTCCACAAGGTAAAGAATTGTACAGCAGTGTTTTCAAGGCACTGAGTGAATTGCTTGAAAAGGATAAAAGGTCAGTGAGCTGTTCTGAGAACCTTCATCCTCATATATAAGTTTTTCAGAGCCCAAGGCAAAACTTAATGAAGTCCTTTTTTACATCTCCCACTTGTTTTTTTTGATTACATAATCTCAACTTTCCTCATTTAATATTAAATTTGTGCGTTTCACAATGAAACATGCTACACTTGCACACAGCCAAACAGCCAAACAGCCAATCCACACTGACAGCAATACCCATATGCCCTTTCCCTTATTAATTCTGTAGCATCAATATTTGCACTCATCAACTCCTGAACACTTTAATAATACATTTTACATTTATTTGTACAGCGATTTGTGATTGTATTGCACATGCACGCAAAAGAGTGTCACATGTCAGAGCTGGTGCTGCGTATTCCTGTACTGATCACGTTGTGAATAAATAATTTAACTTCAGTGATAATATTACAACCTCTTGAACCATCAAGCTGCTCTTACTGCTTTTTACTTCCTTTGTGTATTGGCTCCATATTAACTTAATACCATTCAGGTTTATAATAAAGGCTGCAAATGTGAAAACAACTCAAAAGGCATCATAGAAGCTTCTGATTTTCTATCAAATAGTCTGCTGTGCCTTGACAGAGAGCGTTGATGATTGTGCTGTTTGAAATCCCAGTCAAATAGGCTGCCAATGACAGGAGCTAGCAGTGTTTAATTAAAATAAGTGATGATAATTCATTCCAGAGAGGCGGTGTAATTATGTACTGGTCACTGGTCAGTGGCATCAACACGGCTTGACCTTCTCTGGTCGGGTGCTAGCAGAGGTCAGCCTGCACAGTATGACAGGACCATGGCGTCTATGAACTTAGCTCCATCGGCACCTGGCCAACACGCAGCATCAGTGAAAGTGAGGACAAAGCTCGACAAAGGAGAACCTTTTGAGAAACCCAGTGGGTTAATTCACGCTGCTTTACGTCCCTTAGATTTATTTAGCCTGGAAATGTGTAATTCAAATTTGGGTATTTGTTGCCAAGAGTGATGCCACAACAACATTGCCCTGACGATAGTGCAACACTAGAACAAGTATGGACTTTTTATACTTTTTTTTATTTGATGAAATATTTGAGAAGATCATAAAACATGTTTTGAATCAATGTCTGGGCCTACTAAGGTGTGATGTGCAGATCAAAGACAAACAGAGCTCTTTGTAACAGCGGCAGGCTGCATTGTGCGCCTTCCTGGTGGAAAACAAACAGACAGAAAATGTCTGGAATGTGCTGTGACCTATCAACTTAACCATGAGGAGAGGGGTTTCCAAATCCCCATCACTGCTGGAGGGCATGACTACACACAACAAATGGGCACAAAGCATAGCAGGTTGTCCCAGCGTTTTAAAAGAACAAGGCCAAGTTGCCCCTCCCCCTTTCCCTGAGGTGTCCCAACAGAATATGGGAGAGGAGGAATAAAATAAAAGTGCTTTTTTTAGATCTAAAAGTCAGCGAACATACCAGACAATGTGATTCCAGTCTGTGTGCTCCAATTGAGCATTCTGTTTTAGGCAAGCTGTGCTGCTGTTGCTCTCCTGAGACTTTTCCCAGTGTGTTATTAAAAGTGTACCTGTACAGCCAGAAAGACGGGAGGGCAAGTCAGGACTGTATTTTATGCTCCTAAGGCATAACTGACAAAGTGTGAAGTCTCTTTCTGCATTTGACAAACTGTCAAACTAATGTCTGGAAGTCACAATTTGCAAATCCTCTCGTTAGACATCCAAGCTGTTTGTCCTGTAGTTCGTGCTGCTGCATCTATGTAAGAGCTAGTGGCCTTAAACTAGCTCTTACAGAGCGGAAATTTACCCACACTCAACCAGGCCGAGCCAGTGTCATGCAGGTAGGAAATGAAACGACAGCTGAAGTGACTGGTGATATCAATACATGAACAAATATGAACATGCCATGAAAGCAGTTACAGGAGGATGCCCAGCGTGTTTCAACTCAGTTGGAAGAGAAAAATAAGAAAATATTATAACCAAAACTGTCCGCAAATATCTTGTTCATCTTTGACCATACTTGCAGGAGTTGTGTCCGTGCAAAGTTTTCATATAAAGCCGTCTCACTATCGGTTTCATTCCCACATTTGTATCTTAATATCCATATATAAGATATCTTTTTTTGGAACCTGTCTGATCCACTGACTGCACATATAAGTTGTCATGGCTTATAAAATGATGGCCTCCTCACAAGAGACCCTACTTGCAATAAACTAAAATTACCCTTTTAATGCTGAAAGTAAGTAGACAGTGATAGAGATGTTTAAAAAAAAGAAGCTGTAAATCAATGAGTAAATCCTGCTGCGTTAACTTACACAACCATCTGCTGGAAGCAACACACATTTAAGAGAAAAATAGAGCGAGACGGAGATAATTGTAACTGTACTGCCTGTATGAGTGCATATATGATAAATTGTGATTGAACATTAATGTATATGAATATATTCACCTCATCTATGAAATAACGACAATTCAAGGTTGAGATTGCCATAAAGAACTTTCGCCTCACCTCTCAAACTTTGTCTTTGATTTAGATACAGCTGTTCCTATATAATATCTAATGTTATTTCACATGGCTTCTGAGTACCCCAAAGCCTTTCTCTTATATTCTTTGTATTTGTCCGTAATAATTAAGCGATAACTAAAACATATCTTTTTTTTTTCTGAAACCCGCTTTCATTGTTAGCTCGGACTTACTATCCAAGGAGAAAGCATCCAATCTCCATTCCTGCCTAGTAATGTACGCATGTACTTGGTCTGAAGTAATGACTGTAATGTTTTCCCTGGCTCGAGCACTAACACACCAGATGTTTTCACCGATAAGGAGTTCAGAGAGAACTCGAGACTGCAGCTGGACACATTTTCTGAACCATTTTTCTTACCTTTAATTGCATTTAACTCAACTCTTATACTCATTGACTTATGTTAATTTATAGGGTGCTAAGCAGTATTTAAAATACCCCCCCTAGCATTAGGGCAGTGAGTACACCTTGATAATAACTAGTGGTCTGTGTACAGTATTTGGCCAATGAATACTTTGATCAAATGCACTCTTTTTGTCACCACGCTAAGCCGAATTGTGCTGCTTGTCAACACACCCGCAAGATTTTAAAGAACCTTATTTTACGGAGTGTTACTTGTGGAATTCCAGGCGCTCGAATACGAACAATGACATGGATACAACTTTAAGCTGACCTGTAATCTAATATAACGCAGATGCACACGTCACGTCTCAGTGCTGTTACTCACAACATTCTTGAAATAGAGGTCACAGGCCTCTGCAGTCTGCGGTTGATCCTCGTGGCTGCGGTCCCATAACATGTGTGCCGACTAGCCTCACGGTGACAGTTGGAGCTCAGTTGTTGAATCTCAGAAGCCTGTTCCTCATTCCTCGTGTCCCCCCTTTCCGTCGGCTTTATTGCCCCCACCCGAGAAACTCATTAGACAGCCAAGTATAGGTTTAACCTTTCACAAACCATTCTAAGTATTAAGCCGAGCAGCGGGGTGTATTTGTGTGTGTGCTGCAGTACAACCAATGATCATTCGTATGTTCAAATGATTCCCAGATGTTTTAAGTAACCAAGGCTTTGTTTTCAAGTTGCCTCATCCATAACAGTCAGATAAAATAATTAATAATATTTGCTGCAAACCCAAATGTGTATTACTGTGCACGCTGACTCCACCTTGTCTGTCATCAGGACGGGGAAATAGTCTGAAATGTCAACAAGTGGCACATAGCTGTTGGGAGATCACCATGTGTGTCATGCCCTGCCCTGATGACACACACACACAGACACACACACACACGCACACACTTACGCACACACTCACTGCAAACTTACTGCAGCTTCCAATTCGCAGCGTAATTGGCAATTGTATGGTGTGAGTAAGCCATGTGACCTGAAAATCTGAATGCAAACCCATGACAGAGTTGCTGCTTTCTGGCCTCCCTCCCTGTTTTCTAATTTGATGAGAAAAACTGAATTTAATTGTACGGTTGTTGAGGTCAGGCCAGGCTTATATTTAGCCAGCAGGACTTTAAATCATAGTACTCTGATAATCAATGCAGAGAGAGGAGAGTAGTTAGAGGATGATGAGTTCCTGCACAACTGCCATGTCTGCTGAAGGTGTCATCAATAGAACTTACACAAGGATGTAAGACTCCACAACTCGTATCGTGCAACTCTTTTGATCATTTAATAGTGTAACGTATACATGCAGTGGTTCCACTTGCTTTTTGTGTAAGGAGTAGTTAACTCTTTTTGGGGGGAAATGTTTGAATTAATGTCTTGTTGAACAAGCTATTGAAAATGTACTGAAAATGAAATTACCTTTCAAGTCCACCCCAGACTTGCAGTTTGCTCCGGTTTTCTGAGGTGAAAGTCAAGTCTATAAAGACCGTTGTGTGACTGTGTCCAGAGAGTCAGCTGAAGGAGTAGAAAAAGGGGAGGAAACGTTGGAGGAAAAGGGAAGCCTGGATTTAAGAGTTTCCCAATACAGAAATAGCTGGAGCTTCTCTAACATCAGGGAAATCAACATTGACTAATTATTTATATTGTTTGTTTGTAACCTATTTTTACCAGTTGTGTGTCCTTCTCCACATTGACTAAAACAGTGAATCTAGTAACCAACAAAAAAAAACTATTTAAAGTCTATCTTTTTTCGGGACGACTTACTTCTGATTATAGTCATTCCGATGCAGTAAATACAACGTTGAAACAAATGCTGAGAATTAGGGCTCCATAGTCACAAACGCTGGACGGCTTGTATTGTGTATTCTCTCAGTGCCGGCAGTATTGGCCGGCATATTGGTTTGGCCAATACGCAGTACAAATACATTCTTTCTGGATCATTATGGCAACAGTAGAGCGGACACACCTCATTCCCTTTGTCAGACTACAGGACATATTATGCTTTATCGAAAGCACTTGCCATTTACTAATAAAAGGTATTTGTTTTTCGATTTTACTACTGTTGGAAGAAATTTTTAAAGCTCTATGCTTCTAAAAGTGTACCTGGATTGGAGTAACGTCTAACTCCGACATCTGCCTCATGCATCAGTGCCCCTTCGTCTTCTTGGAGTGCCGTGAGGATGAACTGTCTGCAGGCTTCTGCAGTGTTGTCCTTGAGGCTTTGACCTCTGACCCACTGTTACTGCTGCTGCATCAGGATGAGCGCTCTATCCCCTGCAGGTCTCAGAAGACGAATGATGGGCTAATGCTGAGCTTCAGCGGGGCCGCCATCAATCTGCACTTTCTCTTCAGGGCAAAAGGAATGGGCCGCTGGCTAGAGACCATGTGTTCGCTCCGACAATCATCTGGGACTTCGTTCTGTATTTTTTTTTGCTGTCATCAGGCTTTGCACATGTGCGTGTGTGTGTGTGTGTGTGTGTGCCCATAAATACACACACAAATACTCCTTCCCCCTTCCTTTGTGTCACAGCCTGTTTGTTGAGTTAGGCTGTGGGTTTGGCCCTTGGCTTACATGTGTGTGAGGATAAGTGCAAAAGCAGACCTTTTGCTGGCTGCCTTGTCTGCCTCTATGTGGAACTGACCATGTCTTTTTTCTTTAAGGAGTGGTGGAGGGGTTTGAAGCACTGAATGCCTGGCTTTGTGAAAAATGCTATTACAAGACTTTGCCGGGGCAAGAGTTTGTTTTTGTCTTGGAATCCACTCCACTTGTTTTTGAAGTATCGTCTAACAAGTAAAACCCCACCCGTGGCAATCTAACACTGGTTCCATAAATATGGAGTATTTTGTCTGGTGTTATGCTCTGGTATTTATTAATTGCTTTTTTGGAGATGATTATTTAAAAACAATAGCTTACCGAAGTTCATGCATTCCTGCGGTGAAACCATTGACGAGATCCCCAAAAAGGGCCAATAATTCCTGAGGTTGAACTAGACCTTTTTTATTTTAACACTGGCATGTTGTTTACTGCTCTAACAGTTCACACAGTGTAAGCCACACTAAAGTGTTACTTTTTATTTACTTTGAAACCTCTTCTCGGGCTCTCATTAAGCTTAAACCATCTTTTGCTCCAAGCAGGTTGAAACTAATGCAATTTTTGACGCAGGTTTGTTTTTAAAATGCAACTTCACTTCATACACTTAGGGGATGTGCTTGAAACTTGTATTTCCCGAGCGAGGCCTACTCTAGCAGAGGCTTCGGCACCTCAGCTAATAGAAGCCGATTAGCCTGCAGTGAAGTTGGCAGACGGTATCAGCTAGCTGGTGTTACTGAGCAAGAACAATATCTCCACAGCTGCCTCTGTCTTATCATCCACATGTCCTGGAGGACAGTGAGCAGCCGTGCCGCTGCCTAGTCCAAAGGCTGCCTGACTTTGAATTGTGGGCGTATGTGGAATGTGTAGCTGGAAAAAGGCCTGGGAGGGCTTTGAGATTTTTTTAGAACAAGCAAATTATTCAGTATATTTTTCCCCATGTATGGGGAAGCTGTGAGAGCTGGCAGAATATCTCAGGAAGCTGGTGAAATGGACCTCAGGCTGTTGTCTGTTTGACAGACATGAGCAAACAAGCCCCCGTGGCTGCTGCTATTCTGTTTGTGTGCATGATATAACACCAATTATCTATCATGCATCTGTGGTGTTGTTCACAAACAGCATTATAAGTTAATGCTCCTAAGGTAAAGCTGTTAAGTACCATGTTTGTCAGAAAGTTTCCCTTTAGTTTAGCTTTAGGACAGGTTGCATTTTTGCACATTACTGCATGTTACTGCAGTACAAATGTTAAGAAACTGTCTGCGATCCACCCCTCGCTTTCTTCTTTCCCTCACAGAGTTTAAATTTCATGCGGCTAACCTTCAGCTCACTTCAGGCTGGGCTATCTTTCCCGGGTAAATTTCTTACTGTCTTCCTGTCAATTTCCTCACTGTGAGACTCACCTAGGGCTTTGAACGCTGACATTAACGCTTGAGATTTCAGCAGCTGGAGGATAGAGAAGCAAAACTACAGCTCGAATGAGGGTGACGGTGGAAAGGGGAGTAATGGCAGGCAGCGAGAGGGAGCATGGACGTGAAAGATGGAGGGAAGATAACGAGAGCCGACGAGATAAAGAACAAACAATGAAAATGTGATGGTGGGAATAAGAGTAATAGAATATCTCTTTAACATGGTAAGAAAATAAAACATGCCATTGGGGAAAGTATTTCTTATTGATGACCACGGCTATTTTATGGATAATAATTTGAATTGAATTAATTTTTTCCCAATGCCCTAAATCTAGGTGAGAGATAGTGGAACATTTTTCAGCAGGCAGAAGTATTATTCAACATAACTGATGTCTCACGGGCCTGGGAGACTCTTTAACTACTGTACATTGTGTAGAGATAGAGGCGTGTAAGTGTTACAGACCAGGACTTCAGGCTATGTCAGCTATGGGATTGGCTTGTCAATGTCTCACTTTCAGCTCAGGTTCAGTATGAAATAAGATGACAAAGATGGTCTAAAAGCAGTGGTGAGAAGCTCCAAATCACTTCACTGTAAAACAATCAGGCTGTAAAAAAAAATCTCTGCTGGATGGTTAAATTACCTGAGCCAGCAGGTGAACTAGCGATAGTGTCAGTTTGCACGCGGTCACAGACGAGAGGATCCAACAGGTTCTTTTAACATGACTCGAGGACTAAGATGTTAATCTGATCCTCTGCCCTTCTGAGTATTGTACAAGTGTCTTTGGTTAACTTGTATGCAGTCAGTGATGACATGTCTTTTTATATCTCCTGGATCGGTTCATAGTGGATTGCATTCCTACATTTTTAAAATGCGAGATCGCAAGTAATTAACAAGAGCAGCAACCAATCAGTCACAATCAGTTTCACAGATGAACGAATAAATAACTGCACGTTAGACACCACCTGGCTGAAGTCGGCCACTTGGAACATGTTTGGTCCAACAGACTCTCCGCTGAGTTGAAGTCAGTAAAGTTCGTATTGACCAGCTGGTCTTGTCATCAGTATTAGCTGTGATCAACTGAGGGATGAGGGCAGTGTTGACACTTACCAGCCCCACCAACTAATTTCCTGACCTGTTCAGGGTGTACATACTAAGCCTTTTGGCATTTTGTAATGCATGCTGGGATAGATTCCAGTCCACCACAACCCTGCACTGAATGAGTGGGTTTAGATAATGAATGGATGAATGCCTGTGTGGGGTGGATCTGACATAAATGCTGTATCAAAAAACATACGGAAAGTGTAGCTGTCATCTCAAGCACTCTACTATAAGCCAAATTTAACACACAATATATGAAAGTGAGCCAGCTAGGTTCCATTGCGCAGCACTAAGTCCCATAGCACTTGTTCTCCTCTAAATGTAATGAGCCTCCAGGTCACAGGGGAACACTTTCCCTCTGATTTCTTTCGCCATTTGTGTGCTTCCTGTTGCCAGATAAGAGCTTCAGACGTGGCTTTATCCCAGCGCTGGGATGTGTGACTGAGCAGCCAGGCATCCCTAGTTGGGACACACTTCTTTGTAATATGTTGTTCTTCTCCCCCTGCTTACCTCAACCATGCTGCTAATGAGGTGTAGGTGTGTGTGTGCGTGTGCGTGTGTGTGTGTGCATGTGTGTGTATATACATTCTGCCTGCTCAGGCAAATGTGAAAGTGGATGATGTGTGTCCTGTGATCGCAAACTGGAATGTGCGTTACGTTAGCATCTGCAAAGCGCAGTCACGGGTCAGCAAAGGCCTTAGTCAGTCACACACTTCCTCCTTTTTCCCTCCCTCTCTTTTTCCCTTCCTCTGTCTCTTTCTTTCCAGGAACTGGGCAGCTTGCCTGAGGAGGGTAGTGGTTAACACCATCCTCCAAAGAATCACTGGACTCTTGTCCTCATTGTCCTTCAATATGTAGCACAGTCCTGCTGATTATCTGATGAGTCAGTGTGTGGCTGTCGCTTTCATGACGATGGTGTCGTTTTTATCTTGATAGTCAAGCAAGGGAGATTTTCACTGACTCTCAAGGAAGCAGATGATTTCTTTCTCTTCTGTCACTGGATCTCTTTCTTCTTGAACGTGAGAATGTGAGGGTATATCATGTAATTGTTGTTTTTCTAAGACTACTGAGAAGGAAAGCAAGGCCCCAGATGTATATTGTTACATTCGGCTGTGTATTTTTACATTCGGCTCTGTTTGTTTTTAGAGTCAGTTTTATGGTATTGCAAGAGGCTCACCTCTTTCCAAATGTGATGTAGGAGTAATCTTCTGTTGCAGTGCAGGACTGTGGATTGTCTTCTGGTTGTCATACAGTGTTCAGTCCACCAAAAGATCCTTCCTGAGGCTTAAATAAAACACACAAGTTACATTACCAAAATTATATTTCACCTCCTTGAAATTCTTGCTGCCTTCGGGCATGTAAGTAAAACGCATTATTTAGGTCCTGAAATTTAGTGCCACTTTCCTCGAGGTATTGTGCTGAAATGAACTCAGGCTGTGCTGCAATTGAATCTTTCATATGACATATTTGGTTTTCGCCTGTTTGGGTGGCTGCTAATGCAGTAAAGTCTTTTTGGGTGAGGAGTTTGCTGTGAGGTAACCAGAGTAAACAGCGTTATCAGGCAGACTGCAGAAGGAAGTGTCCGTCATCAGCTGAGCGATCAAACCTAAGGCTCTCCTAGACGTTGGTATTTCCGACTTTTGGGTCACGCACTGATGAGTGTGTGTTTTTCTTGACCAACACTTAAACAACTTAATTTCCTTTGTAGTAGGACTTTGTGTAGGACTGTGAAAATGACCTTGTACTACTCTTTACCTATCCAGATGTATGTCTTTGTTTCCGTTCTAAATTAATCTCGAATAAATAAAAATATCTATAGTATAAAGCATTTAAAAGGCTTTCCTAAATGTTCTGTAAACGCACTTTAACGGACTTTCAGACACTTGTTTCTTTACTTTGAACTCTTGGGTCAGCCGCCCAGGGTGGATTCAGATGTTCACTTTGTGGCCCGGTAGGCTCTGCTCATATCCTAAGGTCATGTGTCACAAACACTGTGCAGCGGGCCTTTCCAGCATCAGTCCGGAGCCATCAGCTTCAAAAGACTCTGTGGCCTGAGGTTGACCTTTAATGCTTTGCCTACATAATTATACCTCCAAGCTTTGTTGGTCTGAGTCCCCTCATAGCTGCTCTACAGAAAGGCCACTCAGATGAGCTGTTGCAGTTTTGCATCACCAGCAAATAAACCAAAGGTCAATGAGGTCACACCCGGCAGGCAACATCAGTTGTGTAGTGCGTGGTCTATAAGTGAGAGCATGAGGCTGCGAGAGAGAGAAAAGGAAAGAAAGTGCTTGGGATTGATGTTATTGAATACTGGTGGGAGACATTTAATTAGGATCAAAAGCATATAACTTGATCCTTCACTTGAGAGACTGAGACTCTTATACCCTCTTATAGCTTTCCCTTATATCTTTCCTATACATAGATATATTTTTGTCATGAGTCATGTAGCCCAGACAAAAGACAGTTTCCATTTTCTCACTTCTAGCTCCGGGAGGTTGAGATGGAGGTTGGACTTCTGAAAGACGAAGCCACACAACTTCCTTCAGGACACCATGAAGGCCAATCCTCCTTTGTTTGGGAGTTAATTTGAGAAAGACATAAAGGATAGACATGAAGACAGATGGCAACATGCAGAAAAGACGGCAAAATGAGAGAGAGAAAGGACACAGTGTTCCTCCTCTATTTTGGGAAGATATACGTGGCAGATCTCCAGCCTGCCTTTACCGTGATGTCATCTAACATATCTCTGACCTAAGCTAGCATCTTGCCTGGCAGCGTAGCATCGAATGGTATGGCAACCAGATGACTGATTTCTATCCAATTATGTACTGCTTTTCTTTTTTCTTAACGTGTGTAATGTTTCTTACCATAGATGGTCACAGTGAATTATCTGTTGCCGACAGTATAATGAAAGAGGGATGGAACACAAACTCGTTTTGCTTTCGGGACAATGCTGAAAGTATGATTCAGTTGTTTATCCTGAGAAAATTCAAATTTAAGGCCAGCATGAAACAGCAGAGTGTCAAATAAATGCAAACGTGGAAAATGTTTCACATCGTGCTTGCCACGTAGCAGCACTTAGTTAAAAACAAAGGATTTGACATCATATAGTGAACATAAGGTTGTTTGCCAATCCAAAACACAATGCACTCAATACAACAATCTCATCACAAGGTACATTTTTCAGCTGTTCTGGAGCTTACCCACTTTCAGAACTTTCTCGTTCATGCCTGTTTCAAATATGTTTCAAATGTCTTTGTTTACTCTGGAAACAAGAACAAGAAACCTCCATCAGCAGATCACATATCATCAAATGTGTTAAAACAACAACAAAATACATTTTCCCAATCAGATCAAGAATGCACTTTGAACATCAGCCCATTACTGATGCACTGAGAGTTGAATGACTCATTGTATGTGCAGTTTTTGCTTCCCTCAGTTCTTTGATCATGCAGGTGCTTTTACTTTGAAATCCAAATATCCGTTGGTGAACACAAACAGCAAAGCACACTCTGTGTTTTTGGGGATGTAAACAAGAGTGTTGTCTGTGTCTGTTACATTGTTGTTACACCCTTCTCATTCTTCCTGCCTCCTGTCCTCCCTGCTCTCTGTTCACTCCTATTCAAGTCAAACTTCTTGCTGTACTCAATGAAAGGCACTGCAGTTGTACTTCACCTACAGCAGACTGGCTGTATTGCTGCATCACCAATCCATTGGTCCTTATAAGGATGTGATCCAATGCGCTTAGGCGGCCTCAGGGAGATGTCTCGCTGGTGATATATTGTAATGCCTCTATCTCATTTCTGGGCCTCTCCTTAGCCAGCACATAGCTCACCTCCATGACATGGGTCAGCACATGTGTTTAGAGACCGCTGTGGTGTGGCTTGAGATATGGGCCCAGGTTTAATATTAGCATGTTCTCCCATAGCTTGGATCTTTGTGGATCTCTGTGAAATGGCGTTATTTTATAGCTACAATAACACGCCCTATCAAACAACCCGGACAGATGAAATAATCAAGTATGTCGGTGAAGCTGCTAGACCGTGTCCCGAGTCAGAGAGCACATGTTTACATTAGTAATCCTTCCAGCACAATGTCCTTCATGTCACTCATTAGACCCGGAAAGTGTGCTGGACAGGAGATGATACCAGCTGAGTGGCAACATGTCAGGTTGTAATACGGCTCCATGAGGTAAGCTGCACATTATTTAGGTTATCTCTGCATATCATGAGAACCCGGATGGATTAGGGTTAAGGATTACGCTATTGTATGTCATTTCTTTTTGTGCACTCTTTCTGTGTTATGGTATACATTGAGCACGTGTGGTGTGTGAGCAGAGCAATAAAGTATTGCGTGCTCACGTGTCTGGACATTAATGAAAGCATGTATCTGCATGTGTCTGTATGGAACCCTTGCAAAGCATGTTCACGTGTATGTGTTTCTTCTTCTTCTTCTTCTTCTTCTTCTTCTTCTTCTTCTTCTTCTTCTTCTTCTTCGTCTTCTTCGTCTTCTTCTTCGTCTTCTTCGTCTTCTTCTTCTTCTAACCGGCAAATGATGATGGGATGGGATGTAGGGGAGTGAGCATTGATCCGACAGCAGTTGGCTGTAAACTCACTGAGCTGGTTTCACTCCCTGCTAGGAGTGGAGATATGAGGACTCTAGCACAAACACACAGCTGAGTTCACAGGTTCATAAAAACAAACACAACCCACATTGATATTCTGGAGTCAAGGGATGGCTGCAAGGTGGGGGCTTGTAAAAACGACACACAGCACTCCACCACTGTATATACACAAAAACACAGATGTATGAGTGCTTATAAAAAATAAGGGAAATGGTCTGTGAGTCAGAGGTCTACATTAGGATCAATTCAGGATGTGTTTTTGAATCTGAGCGTGACACAAAGAATTAGGTCTGTGTGTGTGTGTGTGTGTGTGTGTGTGTGTGTGTGTGTGTGTGTGTGTGTGTGTGTGTGTGTGTGTGAGGATTGTACTCTAAAGGAGTTGAGGATGTGCATAGACATCTTTTTAACAAATAAAAAACATTAATTTAGATTTCATGTCATATAGAAGTTATTTCCTCCTCTGTAAGCACCGATCTGCAATACTAAATAATACAAATACAGAAATTTAAATGCATCTTTCACAAAACTGTGTTGAAGTCAAAAGAGGGTTTCTGTTGGACTGAATATAATTACCGATGCTCGTGCGTCTGCAACGTGTGTGTGAGGTCCTGCAGCCCGAAGCCTTCAGTGTCGATGTTCCTTTGTAGTGTTCATCTCACATTCTGCTTCTCTGTCTGCTTGTTATGTTGTTAAGGTGTTTCCTGTAGCCTGTGCTAACAGGCACACAAGTTTACCTGTGTGTACATGTGTATTAACCGCTTTGTTGAGGCTTCCTTCCGTAGGTTTTTAGCATGCAAGCCTTCATGACGTAATATTGGACCACGTTTCTGAAGGCATTCTCTGCTGTGTGTGTGTGTGTGTGTGTGTACATGTGTATGTGTGTCTGTGTGTTTGTGTGTGTGTGTGTGTGTGAGAGACATAGCCAGCGGGGCAAGTGTGAGGTGGAGTGACAGGTGGCAGCTGGAAAATAGGAGGATTTCCTCTTTTTAGCAACGGCTCATTAACTCCCACTCCCTGCATTGTCCATTCCTGGAGACTATTCCAGAGGTTTCCAGCCAGGGCTGCATCGTAAAACTTATGTTTTGTGATTTTTAGTTTCTTCAGTTCACAATTATAGTCAAATATAAAGCAGCAAGTTTAGAAACCTTACATTTAGAATGACTGCAGTATCTTAAAAGTAGTGGAGGTATAATTCTCACACTTGAGAAGCTATGAACAGAATACTTTTTGGTATGACTTACTTATAAATTATATAACATTTTTTAAATTGTCTAAAATAATGAGGAAATGATAAATTGACTAATTGCTCTTGCACTTATCTCCAGTAGGGCAAAAAAATAGTCTAAAGGGACAGACAGAAACTCAAAAGACATCCTCGCTGCTTCTCAACATTTAGACACAGAGGTCATGTGACATGAAGAGGAAGGGAGGGACGGACAATGAAAGAGAGAAGTAAAATGGATAATGAAGGGTTAAAATAGGCTCGCAGAGAAAAGGAGGGAGGATAATACGATTGTTTGTTTTCCACGTCATTCCTGTCGGAAGGGGATTGCCCCTGTGGGAAAAGACATCAAAGAGCAGACCAACACTGTACAAATACCGCTCTGTGTTGTATCTCAGGCTTCCTTCTTTTCCTCGTCACTTTTTTTTTTTAAAAACTGATTGTTATTGTTGTCTGTGGGTTTGTGTGCTCCTTCAGGATAAATCGATCAGTTTCAGTTACAGATCAATTTTATCTCCTGGTGTGCTATTGTTTGTGATGTTTAAAAGGTGGCACACACACACACACACACACACATGCTCTCTCCCTTTCTTCTCGTCCTGCATTGACCCCGAGTCAATCAGGGTCTCTTGACCTCCCGTCACCCCCTCAGATTAGTTGCCATTATTATCACGCTCCATTAAACTCCCATGAACGGCTGGGATGGCCAGAAGTCAAGGGCTCAGCTGTCGCTTCTGTGCTCTAATCTACAGATCCTCATCCTCTCAGTGTGTGCCGCAGGTCACAATACACACACACGCACACACACGCACACACACGCACACACTTATAGATGGACAAACATGCATCTGGAAAAAACACACAAGCACACACAAACAGACACATGGGAATAGAGTACTTGATGTGACGAGAGGAAAAATGGTTCATCTTATTTGTTCTGTTTTCTCAGACTATTTGTTTTGAGGGACGATGTAACAGCACTGGATGTGTGTCACACTTTGAGGTTTTGAGGTGGACCGATTGGGGGCGGTCAACTCAGATGAAGTTCTGTGGGCTGAGACACGTGTGATTTTAAAGGGACCTTTGTTTGAGTTTCGAGCTTGATTTGTTTCGGAAAGGAAAGGAAAGAAAAGAAAATGAGACCCATAAATCATATCTCAAGAACAACAGAAACACAGATTTTAGTTGCTGATTATATTGGGGAGAAAGATCTGCTGAATATGTTTGCATAAACTAAAGTTTTAGACCCATAGACATGATGAAACCTAAACATAGATTGACAGAGAAGCATCCTCTGATTGAAAACTCCAACTTTCTTTAAACTTCTTTCTTCTCCCTCTGCGTCCTCCGTTATTGTTTTTGCTACTCGAAGATGTGCCAGAGCCTCAAACTAACAGTGGCATCTGACAGCACAACAGAACACCCCAGGTTTCCTCTCACTGCCTCTCACCTCCTCCTTTCTTTTGTATTTCTTTATATTTCTTTCCCCAGAGAATTTGCCATGCAGACACGCACGCACACACACACACACACACATACACACACACACACACACACACACTTGCCCTGCTCTGTCAGCCTTGTGAAACAAGGGTCTGATTAGATGATGCCGGGCTGTCGTTACTCTGCTCTCTTTAAATCAATCTTTCCGACAGCAGCTCTCACGCCTGCCTCCCTGCTCCTTTGCCTCGTTGTCCTCATCTCTCCATTTCTTTCCTCTCTGACCTGTCTGTCCAGTGGAACTAGTTTCTGTGGGTGTTGTCGGAAGCCTCTTGACCGCTTCCCTCTCTGCTCTACACTGCGCAGAGAGGGATTGTACGGATTTGTTATAAAAATTTAATGCAAATGTGCAGGTGCACACAGTTGAGAGCAAAGCATTATCTCTAAAAAAAAAAATTCAAATGAAAGTGGGGCAATGCAGTAGTGAAGAGAAGCATGTATTATATCCCAACGACAATGAATGGAACAGCAGAACAAAAAATAACATCACTCTGCAAATAAAGCACATTGTAAATAAAGGTATCCCACATTGGCCAGTTGTCCCATCGCTGGCTGCTGGCAGATTTACAGATAGAAAGCTACTGTTACCCTGTGGAAAAACATGACTCGAGTGTAAACGTGTGAAATCACAACAGATCCTTTAAAAAACAAAACAAAGACAGATTCCAGACTGCATTTAAAACTTCCTTCAAATGTGATGTGAAGAAGGACTCATGAGGTGCTTATATCACAGACTACTGAGTGATCTCGTTGGTGTATTAAAAGGATCTACTGTCAACCTTGTTTTCCTTCAGCGAAGAGAGAAGTAGGTTTCCACACACAGCTGAGCATCACAGCATGCCGTCACTGTGTCTGCAAAAGCACGCTGAAAGATTTTGGCCCACATCCTCAGCTTTTTGATGGAGCCTTGTGTTTAATCACCTCTTTTCTTGGCTATCAGCCATGCAGGGCATTAAGAGGTGGATGGGTGGGATATTTCTGACCAAAGGAGCCCCACTCTTCCAGAGGCTATTGTGTAGGCGTGAATCAATAGAGAGTAGTAAATAGAGTTGGCTGACATGACATATGTTGTTGCTGAGAGCCTGCCATTGTTGATTCATTTCATTCCCTGATGAGTCATATAATTGATCAATTTAATCAACAGGGATCAGGTGTCTAATCAGGCAAACTTTAACGTTCGGCATATGGCCGTCTGCCTGTTTGCCTGCGTTAATTGTCTGCATATTAAGTATCGGATATCGCCCCATATGTGCATTAACTGAACAGATCTTCCTGTTTGTTGGTGTCACCTGATGTTTGAAGGACAGCCTCACACTCCGCTTTATGTGTGTGTATCCAAGTGCAAAATTGTTCACCAGGAGCTGCTTCCTGGTTACTTGCAAACACAGCGTATGTGTTGTCCCTTCCTCCCAGATCCACTCGCATTCCTCTATTTAGTGTGCTCGACACCAACAGGAAGGGGAGAGGAAACAAAGAGCCCACTTCCTGTACGTACAGCCAGCATCCTACACACAATGAAACAGGAAGTGCCTGGCAACTGTAAGGAGTGAAGGAAAGATAAAGCGGTCCCTCCGTCCTATAAAGTGTTTTTTCTTTCCCTGATACCGCTCTTATGCCGCCTGTCATTTTCCATCACCTTATCTTTCAGGGTTTGTCTGTTTATTTTCTCTTCATGTCCTTTTCCAAAAGGATAAAGCGCATCATTTTACTTCTGTTGACGGATTCATCAAGTTTCTTGGAGTTAACGGCTTGTTTGTTGGGGGGGATTTCAGTGATGCACAGTGGTTTGAATTTACCGCATGCAAATGAGAAACTACATTTGTTTGGTTTAGTTTCTGTGTATTTGGTGTTTTCTCAGCGAGAGTGGAACAATTAATCTTTTTCAGTAAATTCACGTCCTGTGTTTGCATACCCTGGGTAGTAGCACCGCTGCTGTCACCATGGTGACCTTTTGGTTGGGACAGACCATCTTGGACAGCCGAGCGCTCCGGACTAGTGCTGCAGATGCTGAAAGCCTCGCGGTAAATCAACACTGCCGGCCTGGCAGACTCCGACGCGCATGCTGCCAAAGTCTGCAAGAGAAAGCAGTCTTAACGCAGACAGTTAAGCAAGTGAATGGCAGTAAAGACATCAAAGAAGAGCATTGTTCAGGTTTTTACCCTTGCTGCCTTGTTTTATGTCTTTTGACAGATAAAACATGTGCAGAGACAAACAGAAATATGGAGACTGAGAGAGGTCCGCTTTTATCGAGCCCATCATGATTCATCACCTTTCCCTTTGCGCCGACCATCCCCTCTTTAAGATTGCAGGCTCAAAGCCTCCCCGGGCGTTACTCTAGACAGGCACGTCTGTGGTCGGCTCGTAACTTCAAAGTGCATGCCCCCTCCTCTTTTTTCTGTCTACCACCTCCCTCCCTCTCTTCCTTTATTTGTATTCTCTCCCTCTACATTGTTCAATCGATATCTTTCCCCTTTTCTGCCTTTTTCTCTCTCTTTGTCCTCAATCTTCCGGCACCTCTTCCTTTTCCTGTTCCTTCCCTCTTTTTTCCTCTCTTTCCTGTTCTCTACAAGTGAATCCCACTAGCCCAAAGACATCAAAGGCATTTCTCCCCCCTCCTGTAGCCCGGGCTGGCCGGCACGTTTTCATGCCAAGGCCAGGTACCCTCAGGGGAGGTTCCAGAGCAGCGTGGAAACAAACTGCACCTTATCTGACGAAGAGATTTTGGAAAAAGTGACGGCCCCTTATAAGGAATGATGTCATACTTGGTGGAATGTATATAGACGAATGGTTGTGAAACGTATACGAGGCATCCTCCGGTTGCGTGCGGATGAAAAAAAAGCTGTGTCTGAGAACTAACAGCAGGCTATAATCTGGAATGACCAACATTTCTTTTTGCTCTTTCTTAGTTTCCAATTGTCAAAACTATTTTTAAGGGACTTTCCTATTTTCCAGGAAACCACCATAAAGCCACGTGTCAAAGCACAAAAGATATGCCAAACAGCCACTGAGAGTCACTCTATGACATCTATTTTAATAGCAGCTGAACTTTGTACCATAATATCTCCCTTCAGTTGTGATTGTATATTAGGCTTGACGATGGGTCTTTACAATGACGTGCCTCTAATATATCAGATGTCCTGCTACTCTGTCATTCTTTTCAAGGGGAAAAAGGGCCAGTTTTGAAGCCTGCCTTCACAAATGTGTTCTTTTGAATTGAGTTCATTTAGGTCTTAGACAGTAGAGAGCCGACTAGTTTATCTGATATCAGCATTCATTTTAAACGGTTGCATAGTATGTGTACAGATACATTGAAGTTAGTAGTACCTTTTGCCCAGTCCTTTAGTGGGTTGGGTTGTTGATGACACACCAGGGATGGGGCCCCCTCCTCCCGTCAGGTTGAGGCTGCCCCCTGAACTCAGCTCTGCTCGGACAATATAGTCAGCAGAGATCGCGCTACACGACCAAAAGACACACGCACAAATATGCCGAACCATTCCCACACATGCACATTAACCAAAGCAAACCCACACACTCTCTTGCCCCTGTTCAGTCAATGGTGACCTTCAGTCAGAGCTTAGAAGGTAAATGTCCAGTGTGCTGCACAGATTAGTTTAGCGTGGCGGGAGCTGTGCACTTACATTAGCATTGTGGATGCCTTTGAGGGTAGGTCACAGGCTGGCATCACTCATAGGTACAGTAACAAAATGTCACTCACCATTGCATCCTTCCCTGCCTCCTTCCCTCACCCACCTCTTTTTGTCTGCAATGGCTCACATCTGCATTCTCAGCACTTCGGTTGTGCATAAAGAGACATGGCTCGCTTCAGTTCAGATCTCAAAGGCAGTTCAGCCCTCTGACCTGGAATCAGTAGCTGCCCCTGTCTTCAAATGTGTATCGTATTAGTATCAATGCAGTCACTATCAAAACAAACATAATGGAGTATTATGTTTATATTTAGTCAGTGGGCTAAACAAACAATGCACACACAATCATAGAATATTGGCATATTAACAATAATGTAATATGTATGTACTTTGTTTGCTACAAGGATATTAAACCGAATAACAAAATTACAGTTGACGGATGTAATAAAACTTGCAAAGAACAGAAAGTTGGTTAGTTAATTAGTGATTCAATTTTTAAGCATTTCTTTACTATTTTTGTCAGGAACTATTGCTGTAACTTTAATAAAAACATAGATCCCGATGCAAACAAAAAACAATTCTTACCATTTCCTATTATTATGAGGCTTTTGCATCTTCAACAACGCTATCTGATCTCCGCCTGAATCAGATCACCCACAGATTAATAGATTATACCTCTTACAATTCTAGAGATTATCATTTCAGCACTCAGCCGAGCTGTAGCTACACTGATAATAAATAAATAAATAAATACATATCAACCCGCTTGGAAAGACAAGGGTTACTCCTTGCCTAGACTACCTGATAATAACTCTGAGAATACCTCTTGGCTTGTGCTGTTGAGGTAAAGTGATTAGAGCTTGCCTTTTGTTGAAGAGAGCTGATCACACAGAGCTCAGCCTCATTAAGAGCCTACTCATCAGAAAATACACACACGATACGACCACTGATGGATGAGCACAGGCTGAGTGCTGCCACTTCTTATTTATATGCTGAAGCCAGGGTTTGCCTCCATGTTCTGTCAATCCCTCTATGACCGCATCAGGTCCTGTGTGAAAGCTGCTGGTGCTCAGATGTAGTATGACTCACACACTCGTTACAGAGCCGCCGGCGCAGGCCATAGTGAAATTATGCTTTTAATAGTCTCAAATAATGGTGTAATGGGGTGTTATCCATGGCAGTCTTCAAGGCTATACTCCAGTAATTGAAACATGATTCGTATTTATTTTTTGCAAGACTGGACAGACTCAGGATGACACAATTTAGACCTTTAATATGTAACATTAGACAAACACATCCAAAAAACTCATGTGAAATAGTCCTGTGGGGTGTGACTGTGTGCAGATACTGATAGAAGAAAAGAGGGGGAGACGGAAAGATGAAAAGGAGTACGAGGAGACAAGATGGGATTAGATGAAGGACAAGGTGGCCAGAGTAGCGTCGGTGTGGGAGCCTTAAGTCTGCACATCGCTCTAGCACCCTCTGTTGGACCCATTGATCAAAAGCCCGCCACTATTTTCCTGTCTCCGTGCATCCCGGTGGGGGTGGACGAGATGCTATCGTGGAACACGATAAGCCTGTTTGACAGGAGCACTATTCACACTGCTATCCGGTTGTGTGGAGTATCCATTTATCACTGCAAAATGAATGTGTCATGTTAATGTGGGTGTGATTGTAGCTCAGGGGCAGAGAACGCCTTATTTTGGAAACATGGAAATCATGAATATGTTGAAAAGTGTTTGTTGCGGGTGGATGTGCATGTGTGTGTGTGTGTGTGTGTGTGTGTGTGTGTGTGTGTGTGTGTGTGTGTGTGTGTGTGTGTGTGTGTGTGTGTGTGTGTGGTGGGGTGGTAGAGTGGTAGGGTGGTAGCAGTTGTGGTTGCTGTGTCACCGACTAATGGACTCATTAGAGCAGGAGCTCTGCACATGTGCTCCAGCTGGACTGTCTCCTCATGCTATCTTTACTGCTCACTCTATGTGTGTGTGTGCGTGTGTGTGTGTGTGTGTCTGTGTGTCTGTGTGTCTGTGTCTGAGTGTAAGTTTGTTTGCCATACATGTACATATATAGCACTTATACTTTGTGTGTGTGTGTGCGTGTGTGTGTGTGTGTGTGTGTGTGTGTGTGTGTGTGTGTGTGTGTTTGTGTCCTAAAGTGCTTTAGTTGCGTCATCACTGCAATATAACTCGTCTATTAATGTGTGAGTGTGGTGAAGGGGTGGATTTTAGGTAAGACATTTTCTCTCTCTCCAACACACATTCACACACAATTTCCTTCCTTTCTACATTTGTTATTAAAAATTATAATCCCCCAAAAAAAGTCACGTCTGAATAAGAATGTCAAATTGTTCTAAAAAACTAAAACACCACAACACCTTGCACATCTGCTGTTGTTACTAAACACAAATGTGCTGGCTTTCATTATATTTACAGCATTTCTTGTTCTTCTCCCCCGGTAATAAATATCTTTTCTGAGGGCAACCATATGTTTCAGACAACCCAGGTCTTGTTAACAAGGGCTTGGGCAGTTTTGAGCTGTAGTGTTAAATGTAAAAGGCTTAAGTCCAGCCTTAAAAGCGCTATCACTGCTCCACTTAATTGTCAGAGCAGCACAGTTCAGCCGCTCGTGTGGTGGAGAAAGTGAAAGTGCCACACTACTGAATTATAGATTAGCAATCGCGTGCATGACATGAGCTACAATGTGTGCGGATATGCTCACATACACACAGACACATCTCCCTCAGGGAACATATGACACAACATGTTGAGGGTTCTGCACCTTGGTTCTCGAGGATTGCGGCAGCTTTTCAGTTGCAATTTCCCAACTTTGTCTCTATTTCTTGCAACTTTCTACTCTGGCATATGATCTGTGTAGGAGGGTCACCACTGCATTGGTGGAGAATGATGTTAAACTAAATAAGCAGCGCAGGACGAGGAGGATAAAGACAGAAAGAAGAGAAGGAAAACAAAACAGGGAGGTGGAAAAGGAGAAAAAGTAACCATGAAAGAGAAAGAACAAAGACAAAAAACATGATTCTCGTCGTTGGTTTTGCTGCAAAGTGATGGGAGCTTTACATTTTTTCACTGTGGAAATACTTGCGTCAGTTTACACAGTCATGGCGGTTTTAAAAATGAAATAAAGGGTGCTTAGATGTTCTTGTTTGATTCATATAAAACACCCTGTATAGAAACCGTGGGTTACTTGTTACGTCCTTACGATTTCTGGGTTTTGGAAAGGTGGGTTTGTGATGCAGAGGAGGGGAAATGGAAAGAGAGGAACATATGGTGTTTGAAGGAGGTGAGGCTCATGGTCATCCTGTCCAGAGCCTGGTGAGATCGGCTTGTTGTAGGCGTGTTAGGACGAGAGAGAATTGCAGTCGACCAGCTAGTTATTGCATCTGTGTACGTGAGCAAAAGGCCGTAAGACGCCTTAAAACGGCTGTAATTTATATCGCTGACTGCAAACCCTGTCCCTGCAATAGTGTAAAATGTGAGAATTTGCTTCATTCTTTTCTGTTGTCACTGCAGAAGACCATGAAGATGTGTACTGGTAGTACAATAAAACAAGCATTTTGAAAACATCACCCTGTAATCTGGGAAATTGTAATATTCCTTTTTCACACATTTTATTAACATTTACGTTACCATTTTATAAACACAGGAACACACACACACACACACACACACACACACACACACACACACACATCCGCTTTCATGTAATCAACACACGGGTGTACTGGGCTCCTTGTCAAAAACCCGGTCATGAATCACAGATGGGGAAAGAAAGACTTTGCCGAATAGCTTGTTAGAATTTGGAGGAGAGCTAGTTAGCCCTGGCTGCTGACATGTAGATATGGATACACAAATGCACAGTTGGGGGGGGGGAGAGAGGGAAGGGGTGGGGGGGGCAATAGCCTTCATCTCTAATACATGCGCCGTTTAATTGGATTGACACGGTGCCCAAGTGTAGATGTTTAGCTGTTTTGTGCGTTCATGCAAAGACACCCGGCTCTCTCCCGCCCCGATATCCCTTTCTATAGTACATAGGTGTGTGTGTGTGTCTCTCTGTGTGTGTGTGTGTGTGTGTGTGTGTGTGTGTGTGTGTGTGTGTGTGTGTGTATATATATATATATATATATATATATATATATATATATATATATATATATATATATATATATATATATATATATATATATATGCAAGGAGCTTAATGGCTAAGCCTGTGTCAGGCTGGCGAAAACATGGTCATTCATATGGAAATAACCAGGCAAAGAAGGAGACAATAAATCTCTCCACATCCTCTGAGACCGTACAGAGAAGTGAGCAGATCCCACCGAGCTGGGAGCTCCAGACGGGACACCATCCCACTCGTATCGCAAATGCTTGGGACGCATGGTTTCTCTTCACAAAGGTACATGCTGCAAGCTGCCTCTGCCAAGTCGGCGGGAAGTATGAGTTCTTCCATCGGGGCAGTGAGGTAAAATAACGAAAGGGAAGAAATGATGATCTGGATGGATTTGGCTCATGTTTGTCTGGGAGCAGAAAGCATCGGTTTCCTGCTCGGGTTATTGAACAGGCCTCATGAGGAATGCGAAACAGTCGGACTGCATGCGGCACATTGAATAGCGTCGGGACAATGGCACAAGATTTCCCATCAGGGTAGGCCTTTCTGTGTTTTAGACTCTTTTTGAATCGCAGCAGATTAGTTTGTCGGGTTTGAGAATGGAGCTTTGATGCCCTGAATGGAGGGCATTAGTACAGTTGAGTTTGACTTGATTTCTTACTTCTCAAAACTGCTCACAATGAGGAACCTCATTGTACCTCGTACACAGTCTGATTTCAGCCTCCTAATCATGTCACTTACCAGCGGGGGTCGATGGTTGTGTGTGAAAGGCTGCTTTCAGCTCAAGTGAAAACTGCTGAACACTCGCACAAGAAGCAGTTTTTGAATGAGGACAGGTTGGATAGAGCTCCTGTTTTCAACTGAGATATTCATTAGCAGCTAGTTAAGCTCCAGTCTTGCTTTTTGTGCTGATCGCAGCAGCTCTGCTCACTCTGTGACAACACCATCCGCCTGAGGGTGTGTTGGCCAAACGACAGTAGTACACATGTTTTCTGAAGCTGTCACGACCAGCAGATCTGATTTATATGCATGCCATAGAATAACGGAAGCGGCAGGGAGTAGAGTTATGTTGCCACTCGTAAACTAAACATGTAAAATACAGAAGTTAGTTCTTTACAGTTTAGCTTCAGGAAGAGTTGAGCTTGTTGGCTGTGAACTGATTCTTGCGTTTCATGGAGTGTTTACCCTGAGGCTCCCAAACTGGTCACGCCTGTCACACAGATGTCTTGCTCCACAAATCACACACATACTGTGTAGGGACGAACACACAAACACATTGGCGACAATAAAGGACTTAGAAAATGTGTGAGTCTAGTCCCTTTTCTCCACTCCGTCAAGCTGGTTTGAACAGTAGAAGAAGAATATATATATATATATATATATATATATATATATATATATATATATATATATATATATATATATATATATTCATATATCTGATGAGCTTAACCGTATTACAGATTAGTCCTTCCTGCACAAGTGCTCTTTGCTGTGATTGATATAGATGCTTTTAGTGAGCCATATGCACAGAATCACGGTGTGATGTTGGATAAAACAGTTTCTGCTGCTGTCAATGCAGGTGAGACGCATGTTTACACATCATAAAACTCTGGCCGAGAGCCAGAATAGCAGCACATCGCTCAGTTGCCGTGATTGTTCAGTTTGGACTGCAGCCAGCTCCCTCCGACACACAGAAACACACATATATTTAGAAGATTTGTGAGGATACCAATTGACACAATGTGTTCCTTGGCCCATTTCCCTCACCTTTACCATCATGATTAACCCCCAAACCAAAAGTGTCCTCACTCTGTAACAGCCCTTTGATTAAATGAGGACTGGCCAACATGTCCATATCCAAAATGATCATTCTAGGTCTAAAAACACACTCTAGGGCGCCATACTTTCACATTTGACACAACCAAAAAAATAATGAGCGAGATGTGTGCGTGTCTGTGTGCGTGTCTGTGTGCGTGTCTGTGTGTGTGTGTGTGTGTGTGTGTGTGTGTGTGTGTGTGTGTGTGTGTGTGTGTGTGTGTGTGTGTGTGCGTGTGTGTGTCTGTGTGTGTGATGGCCTGTTCCCTCTGTTTTAGCATTTTTTCTTGAGTTGATCTGCATCCACCCTTTTGTGAGCGCTGGACCAAGCATCACACCCATGTGTGTTCCTTTTTGATGTGAGTGCGTACAGTATCAGTGTTTAATCATGTCTGTTAATTACATTCCCCCCCCTCCAAGCCCCCCCTCCCTCCCACCATGTCTGCTTCCCAAATCAGTGCACAGCTGTAGGGCCCCCTGAGTGAGGCTGCGCTGCATCTAATGTCTTATTATTCACGCTGGCTGTCTGCTCATCATCCATACAGAGCCTGAGGGGATGGAGGGGATTTTGGGACTGTGTGTGCATATGAGATGAGGGGGTTATGTATTAGCAAAGTGGCAATGGAGGGTTCATTCAGTCTCCTAATTCGTTGGCACTACTTAATTAAAAGCGATATGATGGTGTGATTGGAGCAGTTGATGGATGGAGACTGAGAGCGCTTTAGGAAATCTGTGTGTGTGTGTGTGTGTGTGTGTGTGTGTGTGTGTGTGTGTGTGTGTGTGTGTGTGTGTGTGTGTCTCAGCGTGTGTCTGTGTGCCAGAGAAAGAAAGAGGAAGTCATTACCTTTTAATCATATCCTTTTTTTCCCCCCCTTTTCTCCCTTTTCTTTCCTCATCCCCCCTTATGTCTCTAAATTCTCCCTGAAGCCCCTCCAGTTACCCCCCTCCGTTTTTCCAGCTGGCTCTCAGTGTCAAGCTCCTTGTCATCTTCAATCAACCCTTCTTTTCTGCAACACTTACCCCTTTTCCTCTCGTCCCTGACTGTCTTTAACCTTCCACTAGGATGTGTGTCGCATAAATGATCCGGGATGTGCATTCATGTTATTCAGTATGACTTGAGCTGTAGAAAAGAATACATCTTCACATCTTTGTTACATCCTTGAGGTTCGATGACATCTCTAGGCTTTATTGAAAGGCACCGCACATGCTGTGTACAGCTGAAAGCTACATTCGGTACGTGACTTTAAAGGAATACTTCAGCATTGAAACAACCATTTGTTTATCAATTACTCACCCCTTTACCTTGAATTATTGCATTCCTGCCTGTCTAATCGGATGAATTGATTATCAAACTAGAGTTTATTAACTACCCAACTGGCTAAAAGTTCAGGAAATGTTGTATTGCAGTGCATTTCTATTGGAATCATTTCATTTGTCCTAGGGTTTTCCTATTTCCACTCGGTCTATATGGTGTTTAACATGTGAACAGGCTCTTATCATGCGAGTGTGAGCCAACATACAAGAAGGTGGCTGACCCACTCGTCCAAGGTGACATGTAGTTCATTCTTTAGAAGCAAAGGAGATGATCTCTTGTGGGCACATGTGCTGAAGTCTTTGTGCATGCATGTCCATTATGTGCGTGCGTGCGTGCTAGCAAGCAATAATTGAGCCTAATTATATGCAGCTATTCATTGAAATGTACTGCCACAGGGTAAAAAGGTCTAATTTATCAAATTAAATAGTAATGTACAAGCACACACACACACATACACACACACACACACACACACACACACACACACACACACACACACACACACACACACACAGACATACACTTCTGCAGACTTGGGCAACAAGCCTGCTGGGACTGCTGTAGTACTCTATCTCCAACCGGTTTAAACACAGGGAAGTGTTTTCCTCCACATCAAAAGGCTCCTCATCCCAAAAAGGCCAATGTTATCTCAGTGTAGCTTCTCCTTCGCTCTACAACACAGGCTCAAGTTTTCACAAAGCAATTTTGTGGTGGAAATTATAGAATCAACGCAGCGGTTACCGGTGTATTGTCAGGCAGCTTGCCCTGGTGGTTGTTACGCCCTTCGTGTCCACTTCTGGTGGTCTTTGTCATGTTTTAAAGTAAACATTAACTCTAATGCTGTGGTCGACCACGTCAGTATGGAAGCTTCTTCTTGACAATGAAACAAGGTTTGCATGCGCTGTAACTTGACCTGTATAAACGTGTTGTAACAAGCAAACAAAGCCTCTTCTTTAGTTCTTGTACAGTGTGTGTGTGTGTGTGTGTGTGTGTGTGTTTGTGTGTGTGTGTGTGTGTGTGTGTGTGAGAGAGATTGGTATGTGGGAAGGTGGGGGCAGGGGTCTGCTTTGACACCCTAATCCTGCAGCCTAGTTTGGCTTTGTGTGGAGACCTTAGCTGGGAGGAGAGAGGGATGGAAAGAGTGAGAGCGAGAGAGACATCGGGAGAAGGAGGGAGGGTGTCGGGGGGCAGTCGATTGAAGGGAGGAGGGGGTGGGGGGTAAGAGAGGGCGAGAGAGGGAGGGGAGTGATGGGAAGGCAGACCGAGGGTTTGCTCATTCTCCGGCTCTCACTATGAAAGGAAACAAAGGATGCTAAAGGGCCTGACTTATGTCAGCAGGACTTTATAGAGTATGTCTGTTAGCCTGTTAGCTGGTTCGCCTTCGCTGACCTGACTGCCCGTATTCAGCCGCCGGCCTCTTCTCCCCCCTCCATCCATCCGTTCATCGCTTGTTCATCGCTCTCTCTCGCTCTCTCTCGCTCTCTCTCGCTCTCTCTCTCTCTCTCTCTCTCTCTCTCTCTCTCTCTCTCTCTCTCTCTCTCTCTCTCTCCCGCTGAAGACGTCTCATCACTGCTCTGTGTGCTTCCCTGGCTTCTGCATGTAAGTAATTCTGTCTCAGTTTGTGTTTGTGTCTGTGTGTGTGTGTGTGTGTGTGTGTGTGTGTGTGTGTGTGTGTGTGTGTCTGTGTGTATGTGTGTTATAACATTTTCGTAGGGGTCTAATGTGGTCATGGCACACTGTACTTTTTCCTGCAGCTTGGTTAGTGTTTGTGTCATGCAGACAGATTAAGTCAGTTAGACATGTGGTTGAATCTGTGGTGGGGATCTGCTTCCTCTCTTCGATATCCCTGCTTCTTTTACTCTGCATGGATGGGCACATTTTCTGCATCTGTCTGACATAAGTGAGGAGGAAGTTGTGATTAGAGCATAACCTGTGGACTGGAATAATAGTTGACCATACACCTGATATAGATTTTGGCTGGTCCTCAAATAAACTGGCCACAGCAAATATGCACTGGCAAAGACAAACTTTCAGCGCCTGTCGAGGGTAAAGTTAATCCAAATGCCTAAAACTAACATTTGCATGCCGGAGGGCTAATGCTAAATGACAGCTGGCAACATCTGCTTTTGTTGGAGGCAACACACAACCATAGAGAGAAAATATGCTGCCCTGCCTTAATATAATTTTTTTTTGTGGCTGAAGGGCAGACGGCTCGCTTGCTGGCGTGGCAGCAGTGTTGGCACAGTGTGGGTCAGCATGGTGTAGGAACTGACATTAAGGGTGGGTGGGGCCACCTCTCTGGTGTCTGTCACTGATGAAGAGAGGGTGTCAGCGGGCAAAGACAGCAGGGTTTCTCATTTAAGCTGAATTTTACTTATTTAAGTAATTTTTAAACAAAAATGCCCCACATTCCTGGATTCCACCTTGTGAAGATTCGATGGGTTTTTTCTCTTCTCTGAAAATAAGCTGATCATTTTGAAAAAAGCAATTTGAATATGTCACTTAGGGCTGGGAGATTAAGGTATGCGTTTTTCAATTTTTTTTTGTCAGAATCGAATTGGCAGATTAACAGATAATGAAAATATTTAGTTGCAATTCCCTGTAATGACTTTTGGAAAATACAATATCTCAATATGATAATTTAAAACGATACAATTATATAGTATATAAATACATTTTGTTAAATTATTACCAGCCCTAGTCGCTTATCATGGTATACTCAAAGCCAGACACATAGCTAGTCTACCCTCATAGTGCTACACACACACACACACACACACACACACACACACACACACACACACACACACACACAAACTCTCGCTGTGGGTTCTAATTTTTAATAGGGTAGAGAAAAACACACACAGATGCAGGACTTCAGACATCGGAACTGTGTGTGTGTGTGTGTGTGTGTGTGTGTGTGTGTGTGTGTGTGTGTGTGTGTGTGTGTGTGTGTGTGTGTGTGTGTGCGTGTGTGATACCCAGGAAGACAGTTGAGAGTCAGCATCCCTGTCTGGCTATTTGCATCTAATAGAAGAGATGAAATGTGATTGTGCGAATGTCTAAATCTTGTCCTGTTCTAGACTCGTTTTTCACCGGTCTTGTTAAGAAAAGTCTCACACCATCTTAAATAAAGACAATCTCGCCATCTTTATTCAGCGCTCCATTATCCATCCTTAATGTGTTTGTGCTGGCTTGTATAGGAATGTGCTGTGTTTCAGTATTTCCCTCTCAATTAAAGAGCTCCGTCCAGGCAGATGCAATGTAATTCTCTAATGGGCCTCAGCTCCACTCAATAGCCATCAGTCAATTATACTCAATAGCATCAGTCAATATTAGTCAATTAGACAAAGCAGTGACAGTGGGCACTCTTTCTGTCACTGTTCAGTGTCACAAGATTGACCGTGTCTTTTTCTAAACTGGATTCAGTGCAGGGCGAGACAATATTTACGTTTGCAACATTAGATGATGTGCCAGATAGAAAGGTCTCTGGTCTCTGGTCTGGAATCTTGCCACTTCAGATGAATGGAGGTTAACATCCCAAGACTATAGCCCTAAAAATGTGGACATGTGATGTGATATCCCTTTTTTTTTTATCCCTTTAGCCCCACAAGCAAAAACTGCTGCACGTAATTAAAAAAGAGAGGGCAAAAGATGCCTAGAATGTTTAGGGTGAAGAAGGTGAAGAGGGTGGAGGGATGAAAGCCACAAAGAAGGTTGGTTTTGATGAAGGTAGATGCAGGTTGTGGAAAGAAAACTGGTGGTGGTCCCTGGTGGTGATCTCTAACGATCCCCTCAACCTTCCCTCTCCTGCTTTGACACATTTGTTGTCAGTTTTAATTCAACCCCTCTCCCTCCTAGGTGCTCGTTTAATGATACACCGTTTCCCTTTTTCTTTACAGCTCAATTATGTGGTAAAGTAGTAGTCAGCGCAGAAGGGTGTGGGGGGGTCAAATGAAGTGTTTTCCACTCTGCTGTAAATACACTATAAGCTACAAGCGTGTCCCTAGTGACTGTGCAATGTGGTGTTTGCACTAAGCTTCCCTCCATCCATCGCTCCATCGTTCTCTCCTCTGCATCCCACCACCTTCTCCCCCCTCAGTTATTCCCCAGGCGGCAGGCCACATATTGACCTTTGAATCCTCCTATTTTTCTCTTATGGAGGCACTCAAAGATCAAGCAGAGAAAGGAAATGGAGCATTTGTCTGTGAGTGCACGCACAAATATAAGTGCGAGCAAATGCAAACACACACTTTATACACACTCACATGGTAAACATTGAAATCCTCTGGCGCCTCAGACTTTTTTGTTTAGCGTTTGAAGACGTGTTTTTTACCATTGCACGCTTGAGTCCATTCCTCCATATTTATTGACAAAGCTGTTTGTTCTCAGATGAAAAGATTAGCTTCTCTGAGACATAACTTGATGGATCAGTGTGTACTAGGAGCCGCTCGGTCACCAAGGCTGCCAGCCAGAACTTGGAGCCGCCACAGAGAATAGCCCTCTATTGTGTGGTTGTCAGGCTGGTCGGCTGCTGTAGTGCGCACACTCAGACATGCTGGCATGCACACAAACATATACTGATGTACACGCATACAAACAGACACACTTATCACCAGAAAGAGTCCATGTTAGGTCAGCCGGCCCGGCCTGTGAACAGCACTGTATTGTTGTGAGCCTCCAGCTCTCCTGGACATTTAACAGTGCGGGCATTCAGCTGTTACTGGTGACTCAGGACCAGTGCTGCAACCAGTGTCACCGCCAACACCTGTCTTTACACTACCACACTGTTGGGTTCAAGAGGCCCGAGGAGAAAAGATTAATCCAGATTATATATCTATAAATTGATAGGGGATATTTTATTAGTTAATATAGGTTAAACACATAAGGAGACAGTCAAATAAATATTCCACACGGTGAGATGAAAAATGGGATCACATGACTTAATCAATTTGTTCTGTTCAGATAGCCCTATTGAACTTATTGCATTTTCACTTAACCTTCACCCTAATGGCCCCCACTGAGCGCCTACAGAGATGAATACAAAGCATAGAGAGATTTCTATTGGACTCCAGTGTTGACATCCAATGGGAAATCTGACCACTGATATCTTGCGTTGACTCTGATTGTGAGCAGTTCTAGCTTCCTGCCAAAGCGATGCATATGTCACGTCAAGTGTCTGTTGACTTTGACACTTCTTCCAGCCTGACTGTTTGACTGGCATATTTTCCTCTAGACCCTTCCTCCTCTTTTTCGTTCATCCTTCGAGGGTGTTGGGGGTTTGTTTGAGAGGTCTTGTGTTTATGTATATTCGCATGGTTTGTGTATTAGAGGTGCTGTCAGTCAGCCCTCTCCCAGTGAATCAATAACTCTTCTGTCTCCGCCCCATCAGCCTCTTCCCACTCTGTCTAATATACAGAAACAACGTGACGTCTCACATCCCCAAATAGCCACAAGTCAGTGACATAAGTCTCTGTCTTTTGAACAGGTGGACATGGATTTAATTTTGGATTTTGCATTTTTGGTGACACTGTCATGGAGTGATTGATTTGATGTCTCGCAGAAAATATGTTGTATTTCACTGGTTTAGAACATCTGGGAAGAAAGGCAATTGAAGGGCACGACATATACTGTTCAGTTCATGAAGCAATCCTCACTGTGATTAGGGATGGACCAGTCCAACTTTTTCTGCTGATACTGATTCTGATACTTCAATGTATTGTATCTGCCAATACCGTTACCAATCTGATTTCTTTCTTATCAGATTAATAGATCTTAAATTTGGGTTGTGTTTTTACGTTTGTAGGAAACCCATGTTCTTCTTTCCCATCCCGTCTTAACAACCGGCATAAGTTTCTTTCTTTGGGTCTTTTCTACAGCTTGCCAAGTCTAAAGACAGACAATTAACCGAGTGAAGTTATACATCCTGCTGCATAGAGTTGTTATATCACTTTGCCTTGTACCTTTACTCTACCCCACTTTATCTCTATCTGCCCTCATTTTTCTCTATCTTCATTTAATCTAGTTAAATTCTAGGTTTGAAAAGGCTTGTACATTGATGTTTCTTTCAAATAGGGCTATTAAAAATACCACGCAGCTAGATCTTATTTAACAGACTGCCTTAATTATGTGTGACGAGACAATTGAGGGGGATTCAGTTCATGCTGACATCAGCAGTTTGTTTTTACTTTTGGTAAAAACACTGTGAGGGAAAATGTTCCCATCATACCAGACAAATGATCTTTTAAATGGCTCTTGCCTTGTCGATGTTATCATTCAAGTATTCGGTCGGAAATTCTTCACGCTACCATATCTGTCAGCTTGAACATCTTTCAATTGCAATGTCATTTCCTGTGTGTGTGTGTGTGTGTGTGTGTGTGTGTGTGTGTGTGTGTGTGCGCGCGAGAGAGAGAGAGAAAGAGAGAGACATCCTTCCAGTGGTTGAAAGCTGATAGTCTGCTAACGCAACCCTCCTCTGGTGCTCCGTGGTGCCAGTGTAACCAGCATGGCAGTGTGATCCGTGGACACACACACACACACACACACACACACCACCACCACCAGGGCACGGCAGAGCTAATGACTCATCTCTCTGCCCCCATTCTTCTCTCTCTGTCTGTCTGTTCCTCTGTCTTTCTCTGTCTCTATCTGTACAGGGGACATCACTCAAAAGGGCTATGAGAAGAAAAGAGGAAAGCTGTTGGCACCATACGTCCCCCAGATCCAAGGTAAGGCACACAGGCCTGCAGGGAATTTACTGTCCAGAGCAGGTTTATATTTATCCCCTGGCGGTCTGTTAGCATAGCATTTAGAGTGGGCAAAAAAGAATCTTATGACTTTAATAGTGATGATTATTGATGTATCTTCGTTCACATACAGTACATTAAAAAAAAAAGAAAAAAAGAAAGAGAAATCTAAAATAAAATCCACAAATGTAAACACTCAGCCTACAAGAAATCTAAAACTAGTTGAGAAGTTTATTGTATTTCATTTATGTAATTCATCTGTGCCCTTAATTCTTTAACTGTGGTTCTGTAATCCTTTGTTATTATTGCCATAGCCCTGCAGCAGCCACAGTATTATAGTGTTTGTAGGGGCCAAATCCAAATAGATGTTAACCAACCAAGACAATGAAGATAGACTGTCTTGGAAATGTAAATATTCGGTCTCTCTGCTGGAATGATATCAGGTCTAGATTTTGTCTCAATTGTTTTTCTTTGAGTGTGGCTTTCATTATGCAAATTATAAGCTCCTGTCTTACAGAATGCTAATCATTAGAGGCATGTTTTGTTTATGTAATGCAGTTTGTGCATATTAGTGCATATTACTTCCTGTTTTAAGCTGTAGGTGTTTGAGAAGAATTAACTGTGAAAAAACAGGGGGACGTGAATTTTCCAAGATGTATGTCTCGACTTGTTATCACTCTCTGGCTTTTGACTGTGTACACACATTTATATATCAATTCAATGTATTTTTAGCCCCAGTCGAGCAGTCACTCGGTCCGAAACCCCAGAGAGGAGCCAATGTCTGTATACTTCATGCTTCCCCGTTCTTAAACCTGGCTCCATGGCAGTCATCGGTTTGGCCTGCTATCAGAATGGCAAGCCTCAGTGGAAACCAGAGTCTGTTGTGGGACGCTCAGTCAAGGCTTTCCACTGGGGTTAGCAGGCCTGTTATTCAGCTTGGGAGGATCATCTCCTTCATGCTATGTCTTTCTCTTGCTCTCTTTCCCTTCTTGTTATCGTGGATTCATATGTTTTCTTCCTGTCTTTCATTGTCAGATCCACTTGGTCTGGATCCTAACACTTAAAAAAGGGAAATGATGGATGTAGGGCAGAAATAAATGGGCTTTGCTATGAGTGACATTCTCCCAACGGGATGAATGGATGTGTTGGGAATTAATGACACATCCATCCAGCACGGTGAATGAGTGGGTTAGGGTTTAACAGCTGCTGGGTGGAAATAGGAGACCGGCAGATTAAAAGTTTTTGAGCTCCATGCAAAATGTCACAAACCGTTTTGCTGCCTTATATTTCTCTGTAGTCACAGGACCGTATGTGTGCACAATGAAGTAGGGTACAAAGCCAGATTGTTTGGATCATGACAAAGTAATTGCATTTCCTTTGATTTGAGTGTTTTGTACCTGCACTGTGAGCTTTAAGACTAAATGTTTAAACTATAAACCAGATTGGTTTATAGTTTATAGTATGGTTTAAATAAACATTTAGGAAAAGTTGTGATTCTGAGTGTGTCAAATTGAGCTCTGGGGGACATTTTCTCCATCCTCATTAAGAATATAGTGTTGTCTTATTTTGAGTGATTTTGTTTTTGACATTGGGTTTAAATTGTTGCTGGGTCCCAGCTCGTTCACTTTTAAATTGCCATCCATGCCTTCATATTAGGCACCATGCCATTTAAATCATTTATAAATGTCTGTGATTCTAATATACAATCGGGTCGTGGATGCAAGTCATTAGCCAAGCGTATTTGCTCTCTAAGAAGAGAGACACAGCACTTGTGTCATAAGCCGCCACACCTGTAAGAAGTGTAGGCATCAGACCGATGCTAAAAATTCATCAGGGAGCACTATGGGCCAATAACAACATCTGCTGTGACGAAGCAAGCCTCTGATTGGCTCTGTGCAGTGTGTCTCACAAGTGTGTTCTTCCCAGCAACCGGGTCTCGTGGCCTGGCGTGTTTATATCGACCTGATTCCTCCAGGGGCTGGAGAAAGGCTGATGTGTGACTGGGCTGTCAAAGCGATGTAAAGGACCAGCATAATATATTGATGTGTCTATCCATGCCCAGGGGGATGTGATGTTTGTATGTGGGTGTGTGTGTGTGTGTGTGTGTGTGTGTGTGTGTGTGTGTGTGTGTGTGTGTGTGTGTGTGTGTGTGTGTGTGTGTGTCAAACTCCATGCATTATGTGTCTTTAAATGACCTTTGTCCTTAATGAGGCGTGGCTAAAATTTGAAGGTGTTATTAAATAGATTTAGTCAAAGCGTGTGTGAATGTTGCTCAGCATTTTCGTGTGTGTGCTGCTGCTGTCCGAGAGTTGCTGACAATGTGGAGCTCGCTTATCCCCACTAAGCTGCTGCTGAAAGGCCAGGCGGGCTGATGGCTGTCTGGCTGGCCGCGTGTCTGACCGGCCAGCCAGCTTGGTGTTGGATCTAGCTGGATGAACATGGCATGGGAGGACTCTGTCCTTCAAAGGCGGTTTTCTGATGGTTACACTTGTAAAGACAGACATATATGCAACTGTCTATTGACAATTGTTGTACCTGGACCGCCTGGTAATGCATTGCAGTGAACTCAGTTGGCAATGTTTGCATATGAGGATTTCCTGGAGTTCATGTCTTCGGTACTGTATATTTTAGTATCCAGACTGTAGCTGAAAACCTGACTATATGATGTTTTAAGTTTGTGTTTGTCACCTCAAACAAGGGTTCTAGTTCCTTAATCACACAAAGTGTAATGTATTTGGTTTTGTTTTGCTGCTATTTTACATAGTGTTTAGGTATCAGAAAGTAGGCTGAAAATACAGACGGACACTGGCAGGAGGATGTGGAAACATGGCACTAGTTGGTATTGCATATTGAGACTAGGGCTACAGGAGCATCGTTTTAAAAAGTACTTTCATCTCTGTCCCACTGTCGGGAAAACATATGTTATAAAGCTGTCAGATGTATTGTTGAGTGATAGTACAGAAACTGATACTTTGATGGCTTCCTGTTCCATTGTTTGTAAAGTTGTCCCTCAACTCTGCCTAAAATAACTGCTAAGGGCGTTAATTACTTATCACAGAAATACAAACAAGTTGTGGAAGATTCCTTTAGTTGGTGTGTTCCTATAATATATATTAGCACTACAAATAATTTGTGAATTTAGATATGTAACATGCAAAACATGATATACCATATAGGAGTAAGATGAGGATTTTTCTGTGAATAAATAATGGTTTGACATTTTATCTGGATCAAACTTGTGACATACAGTAAAATAAGACTAATCTCATTTAGTCATATTTTACATCCTCTGATGAATTTGAAATATGTATACATACATCAAACACATTCGTACTAGAGCATGAGGAGAAGTCAATGGTGGAAGACTACAAACAGCTCAACCCACAATTTTCCTTCAGGCGCTAGTTCTGGGTTTCCCCTCTGATGTTAACCACTAGTAACTTAATGAGGCTCAAATGAAAATTGCATAATCAAAAGGATGAATCACTGCCTGTGTCACGCGGAGCACAGAAAGGTCGATGACTTAGTGTTTGATACTCTATCAGAATGCGCCTCATGTCTGTTACGTCTGTGTCATTTGCATTTGATTGCCTTGAAAACTGGGCAGCTGGAACGTTGCGAGAGAGGCTGGATTAATTTAAGTGAAGACTTTCTCAACTCCAAGCTACTGTATTAGAATAAAGCAGCCTAAATAGGGATTACCATTAAGCTTGTGGCTACTGGATCTATTCGAGCAATATTCAGAAGTGCTGCTTCATGTGCAAGGGACATTCTGCAAAGAGTGTATATGCGGGTATACATCTTGTTTCTGTCCTGTTACAAACTGCTTCGTCTCTCTACAGGTGTAGATCCTTCTCTGCAAATTGACAACCGGATCCAGGCATCTTCCCAAGCTGTTCTCCCAGGTTCCAAACACAACAAGTCCCGGGCAGCCAACACCCGGGATGAACGCTTCAGATCTGGTAATCATGTCTCCCATACTGCCTGGAGATTTTCAATGCCTGGTGCTCTTCTTTTATGCTGGAGCTTAACTGTGTTTATGTGTTCTCTTAGATTTGCACACAGAAGCCGTCCAAGCAGCTTTGGCAAAGTACAAGGAGAGGAAGATGCCAATGCCCTCTAAGAGACGATCTGTACTAGTTCAGTCTTCTGTTGAGGCATGCACCCCACCAGGTGAGATCTCTGTTCCTGTAACACTGTTCCCGAAGGGCACGCTTTATCCTGTAAACACGCAGCCCAGGTTTAATGCTTACAATAGGTTGTTTCCATGTGCTCGCATGAGCATTGGAGTGTAAGATGCTGACACTCTGTTGTGTCCAGTGGTGGAAGATGATGTTGTCAAGCTTTTGCTACTGGAAAGAAATATGCATTTTGATGAATGTGTCCATTCTGTGTGACTCAAAAGGGCTCAGTTCTCACTGTTGTGTTCCCAGGGAGACCTTCCCACATGCATTGCATAATGGATGCATAATCAGATTTTTAACATAGTCTCAAAATCATGACCTTTTGCCTGCTTTTATAACGGCTTGAATTGTGTGGGACAGTTTATTTTAATGTCATTTCACTGTGTTCTGCAGCTTTCTTTTGGGTTGTGATCTTCAAGGCCGAAAAATCATTTGTTGTATTGTCTGATTTTGCACCATTGTTTCCAAAAAAGCTATTTAATCATCTTTAATTAGTGAGATATAAGTGCAAGATTTGAAGAGAGCAAACTTTCCAGTCTCTTAATACTGCAGTGGCTTTATCATTGGTGTTTAAGAGTTAATTGGTTGGGCCTTAGAGCCTCATGTCTTGGGTAAAGAGAGACGACACAGCGGTGCAGTGAGTAAACGGATTAAAAGCTCAGACATTGGGGTTTGAACAGTCGAAGGAGGGGGCTATTCGTGGTCACTCTGAGTGTTGTACTGAGATCAAGTGCTTAGTTATGGCTAACAGATCCATAAAATCATACACTGAACATACAGTATCATTTGAGGCTCTGCTAGATTTTCAACTCTAATGGCAGTTGCAGGTATTAGTGGGCACACAGTGACATAGCATGACATGTCACATTTAATCTGAGATTTGAATTGAAATGGTTTCATTAGACAGCATTAGCAACATTTTATGAGGAGGTAATAGGGTGGTGGATATGTTGGCCACTAATGGTGCTGTTAAGTCATATTTAGATGAACAAGTCCCCCTATTGTTGGTATCTGTATTTAACACTCATGCACATTGATCAACCTTTTCCTTTTCCAACTCTTATCTTGCTACTCTACTGTGGCTGGTTTGCATCTGGTCACACTACGTGTTCGAACACTCCATGTCTGATTGTGAAGAACTAGTAGTAATGTGAGCAAAATAATACAGTATGTGTAGCCAATGTACAGACCAAGAGTTACAACAACACGTTTAGCAATGCTTGAGATTATTCTGTGTTTAGCAGTGCTAGCGACATCACCCTATGGCAATATTGGTTTGAGAGTCGGTCCGTCAGTCTACTATTTGATTCCAGACTGAAATATCTATGAGACGGATTACCATCGAATTCGGAAGAGACATTCATGTTCTCCAGAGGATGAAGCCTACAGTCCTTTGCCTAATTTCCACTGCACGATTGGGCTCGGCTCAGTTCCACTGCAGATAGTACCCCCTGAAGGTGTGATTCTCAGCTGATCGTCATTGCAACGCTGCGTGAAACTGACATGACATCATGTGTGTTCGCTTGATCCTTTAATGGACAACCAAACAGAGGAAAGTCTGTACCTCGCCACATGACCACGGCATGGGCTGCTTTTTAAAATAAATCTAGTATAGTAATAGTTTGGAGCGAGACAAGCAAGCTGTGCCGTACCATGCAGTGGACAGTCTTGACTTCTACTTTAGCACCACCATGAGGTGTATGTTTGTGCTTTCGACAACTATTTGAAGGGTTTGCCATGAAATTTGGTTGAGTCATTCATGTTCCCCTTGGCATGAATGCTAATCATTTTCGGATCTGTCCAGCACTTTGGTTTAGAACCGAATCCCTGCAATGAAAATTACATTACTATCAGGCTCAGTTAGACTTTGTGTAAAGAGCATATTAGCAAATGTTGGCATAAACATGGTACCCATTGTATCTGCTTAACACTGTCAATGCAATGTTATCATGCTGATGTTAGCATTTAGCTCAAAACACTACTGTGCCCAAATACCACTTTAGTCTTATTTTCACTACTAGTTGGCAATCGGATAAAATTGATTTAACATTTATTCTACAAAGATGAAGCATAGATGGAACCTGGAGACTCCAATAGGATGCCATCTGTACACAGCCAGTATAGTGAGATCTGTTTCTGCTTAAGTTTACTCTCTTTTATGTTCCTCTCTATCTCCAAATATTACATCTCTGACTACCTTTCTCTAACTCACTCTTTACTATCCCTGTTTTTGTCTGGTTATCTGTGACTAATATCTCTTTTTCCTTTTTAGTTTCCGTCTCATTCTTTCCACCTCTCTATTTCTGCTTTGCATTTGTTCTCTGTCCTCTGTTTCACTCTCCCTCTGTGTACCAGTGTCAAGGTTACTGAGATTGTGAGACAGATTGGACAGCGGCAGAGAAATAACAAACAGACTCATAAATGCAAGATAACCCCCATGAGTTTGCTGGTTGTAGAGACATTAAATTCGAGCTTGTTATGATCAAACCTCCTCCAGCCTTGCTTTGAAGGCCTCAGTTGATGGACTTTACTTGTCACTATATACTGTGAGTGATTAAGTGGCAGATTGATTGCAAGAAGGCTTATTACTTTAGAGAACAACCTCAGGCACGTGCTGATCTCACACACACACAGGCTTACTCTCTGTTTTCTAAATGTCTCTCTCTCATCCTCTCATACCCTATTTCTCCCAACTCAAACTGGCTGGTGCTGGTGCCAGTTCACAGTCGGTTCAACAAGCGAATCTTCTAAGAACCAGCGTGCTTTCCCGCAGGCTAAAGATCCAAGTCATTACGTCACCATCTAGGCCAACTGAAAGCAGAACAATAACACCGACGGACTACATCATCCCTTTACAAGCGTTATCACTGGCTGTGTGAGTCTGACACCTGATTGTCCCTCAAGTGTATCTGGATTGAAACAGTGCAAGGACACTGTTTGTCTCTTCCCTGTACCACTCTGGCTTGATTTTATTTCCTGAATGGAGCTCTGGGTTTCAAAAGTGTTGGTCCCACTGCAAAGACAGTTTTCCTGTCAGACAGCTGTCATATAATACTTTGTTGTTGTGCTATCTATACACCAAATTCTGCAGCTCAAACTGCCTTGGTGGGATCAGTAAAGAGGTATCAGTGGACTTGGGATGGGTTTGTTTTATAAAGTATGCTGTGTGTTATATTTTGAGACGTGTGAACGGGTTTGGTTGCTTATATGGGTTGCTGCGGTTTACTTCGTTAAACATGAATAATGTGGGAGTAGTCTGACCTTTCTCTGTGATTTTTGAAAACAGTTGTTTCATTTTCTCAAGAGGACGATGCCGAAGCCCGTTTAGCCCTTTCATTACACTCGGTTCTTTGCAAAATGCAAATCTCAGACTGGCCCGCTTTTGTGAAACTTCAGTGGTTCTGTCGAAAGAGACATTTCTGGGTACTTGGCAGATGAAATGGAATGTGTTCATTTTTGAATGATCCTGACTTTGCTTTGAAGTTGTTCCTGTTTGGGCTATTTTTGCTGAGACCAACTGCTCACAGCTGTCTCAAGGGAGAGACGGTAAAATCATCAGTGACTGTGTTTGAGTCCAAACACTAACTTAAGGATACACCGCTATTCCAAAGTATCATACCAATGCTATAAAGGAAATTTGGTCAGGCTATTTTAGGTTGAGTATGTATTGCAAGTACAGTGTACAGATGTTTTTCCAAATCCTTTCAAGCAAGAATACCAGTTTTGGTTAAGTCAGACAGTTCTCATAACTGCCTCGTTATAGCGACTCACTATAACTTTGTATAGTTTTCACCGTACATATTTTCCTTAAAAAGCTACCTTTGTTCCTTTGTTATTATTTTATATTATTTTTTTCATTCTGTCGTTGTCTACGAATATTAAACACTCTAGTCTGTTTGTTGTCAACGTCTATGACACTTTATCATTCATATAGGCAACATAATACAACATCTTGATCAACATTTTCCATCTGCATTGAACTCATCTGGCCAGCCCACTTGCTTATATGTACTCTCTCCAGTATGTATAAGTAAAATGATGTATCATCAGCATATCATCTAAATCCTGCAGCCCCATATCTTTGTCCACTGTTGTGACGTTGCCCTGTCTTGACCTGTCAAACACAGACACCTCCTCAGCGTCAGAAGACGAGGGCTCACTCCGCCGCCAGGGACGTCTGGCCACCTCGACGCCCTACCAGGGCCACGGCCACCCAGCCGTTGAGCACTGGTTTAACCGTGTCATCCAGGGTTCGTCCACCTCATCCTCCGCGTCATCCACCTCATCCCACCCAGGAGGGAGATCCGTCACCACCACCACCAACACCACTTCCCACGCAGCCCTCAACGCCAACGCCGCAGCTACCGCACTGGCTGACTTTATGGCACACACCCAGCTAGGTCAGTGACACACACGCAGTCTAACATGCCATGAAATGACGGCAATCTGTATGTTCTTATCCCCCTTTTAATTGATGCAGCGCTCTCATTCTGGTAGTCCAGAGATGGTTGTGAGTTGAAGTAAGGTATTCTGTAACTCGACTGAGATAGTGTTTTCATACCACGATAGGAACCAGTATTCAATGTTTTAAATAGTTTTTATTCATATAGTATTCTCACTGTTCAGGTGTGTTGGTGGAATCCTTCTGATTTAAGTTGCATTGCCTTGACAGTAGATCAACATTAGTACTTTTACAAGCCTGCAGATACTACTGCTTACCTGTATGGGTTTGAACTCATTCATCTACAATATACTTTATATATTCAGGTATTACAGATTCTGCAGACTTTATTTCTGCTTTATCCGTTGTCTTACTTTAGTTTATTACATCAGATGTTTGGTGCCAGCCATTCACATTTTGTTTTATCAAAGGTAGCCTCTTAATGTATGATTAAGTTGTATTATATTGCTTAGACAGCTTCTTAAACTGTAGCTCAATTGCAGAACGCAATGTCTTTCGCATCTGCTACTGCCAAAGCCATATCTCCCAACAGTTCCACAAAAGCACTTGATGAGGCACGACAAAGGAAACCGTGTGACAGAGTGTGGTAGTTTGGTTCATTTGGTTTGGACCAAGGGGAGACAATCATACATTTTAGTTTTGGTCCAGTTCCTGTTCACACCTATTTTTTGCATATGAACCAAGAGGACTAATAATGAAGTTACGCAGTCTGTTTTGGCGTTTGACTTCCTGCATTATCACGATTAGTTGTTGTTTTTTTCAACTGTGCTGAACAGGTTGAATGTGAAAGCCCCTTCAAGCCTAATTTATACTTAAGCTTGCGGAAAAGCTTGCACACGAGCTCATTCAGATTGTTTGTGGAGCTCGCAGACAACAACCACAGGAGTATAAATCAGGCATAAGGCTGCGCTGGTGTGAAAGCTATGAATAGCAGCCTGATGCTGACTAAACTCTGTTTGCCCTGTTGCAGTTTGTTTGTGAACCAACCACCGGCTTCTATTTAGCATGATTTAAAAAGCTAAATTATTAACAAATTCATCCGCTGGTTGTGAAATCTGTTCAAGAAGCGACCTTTAAATGTTTCAGTCCAACCAAATGAACCTTACTACAGCTGTGAAAACAACCTTAATTTACCTTTCTCTGACAAGCCGTCTCAGTCTGCCATCTCACTGTCATTCAGTCATGTGAGAGGGCTTCGCGTGTCACTGCGGCAATGTGAAGCCGCAAGCTAGTTAATGAAATGCAGTGGATTCATCTTCATTCGTCTCTCTTAGCAGCGGCAAAGTGAGACCGTGTCTCACGAGTATGTGTGTGTTCATGTGTGTCTGCTGGCGGAACGATACCCTGTTAGGATGGAGCTGTCAGATTTCTGTCCAGCCTGTCGTTCCCTCAAGGTTCCTGTCATAAAGTAGCAGCAGTTACTGCTGCTGAATGAAGCTGTAAATACATATCCCATATTATCCTGTTCCTTGACCCCTCAAACTATGATTCTGTCTGTCATTCACTTCAGCAAAAGATAATGACTCGAAGGCCAGGACACTTTTTGAAATCACACGTCTGGTGTGCACATGGTATATTTAATTAATACAGAAACGCATCTGTTTTTTGTTTTTTTTTTGCTCAGCTCTCTATAACCTTGATTAACGTTGGTTTGTGTTGGTGCCAACAACAACTCCATGTCCCCATAGAATTTAGGGTTAAAATCTTTGCATTTAACATTTCTTCGAGGTTGTGGTTTGCTGTGGTGTTTAACATTATATTGAAAAGTTTTATCCAAAAATATAATGTTTTACCCACCCCATTTATAAACACGAGCGGGGATGAATATCAGAAGCGCATTCCACTAAAATACAATCCAGTCCAACACCACTACTCACTTTGACGTCAATGATAAACAGGTGAAGTCACACCTGTGTGAAGTGTCTACAAAAGATGGACATCGTAATCTTCCTAAATATAGAATGTGTGTCAGATCTGTATTATTGAATTGGTTTCAGTTGTAATGGTGTACTTATATAGTAGACAGGGAGTGTGAAAGCTTTGAAACTTTATTGTAAGGATTCCTTTTTTTGGGGCTACGCACAGAAAGAGGTCGTCACAATGTCCCCAGGCTTTCCTGTTAATCATACCATCCTGTTCTGCACTGAGGGGAACATATCTTCTGAATAGAAACATTCGTTCATGTTCACGGCAGGTCATTAAAAAGGATGTAAAGCATATTAAAAAAAAAATGTTAAAACACACTCTTCTGCAAGGGCTCTCCATTTCCAGCCTCTTAATCCAATCCCTAAGCTGTCGGATCATTTTGTTTATATATTTGAATTTAGTAACGATAGATACTAAATGTAGAGATCAAAATAGGCCTGGCGTTTGACCTTTTGACCCCCGACGCCCCACTCATCACAGATAACCACTCGGCGCCCCCTGATGTGACGGGGCTGTCGGAGCGCTCCTCGCTTCATACGGAGCGTCCCCAGGTGGCCTCGGTGCGAGGCGTTTCCCGGGGCTACATCCACCACACCAGCGTCATGGAGACTGCAGATGGTGAGTTTCCTACTCTCATGCACGCACGCACACACGCACAAACACACACACACACACACACACACACACAGACACACAGGAACCCGGTCACCTCCCTATCTCCCCTGCTGTCGGTCCCTCTGTCTTCTGCTTCGTCAGACCGGCACAAGCTGCTGACTGACCCTCCTTATGTTGCCATGGCAACACTTCCCCACCAATAAAAAACACACACAGTTGCTAATGGTTTGTCCAGAAACATTTACTCACAAGATTCAGTTCTTGTCATGTTATTAGAGCTTGAGTAAATACACAATTAATAGCCACTAAACATCATCCATCATTCCAGCAGCACAGTCTAGTGTGCACCAAATGTGCAGTGTAGAGACGGGTAGCCACTGGAGTCAAGCCAAGAGGGTGTGTCATTACAATGTTTAGGACACACAACTGAACTCAATATTTCTCCGTGGTATTAGGTCAACTTGAGTCATGCTTTAAGATGAATGCTTTTAAAGTGTATACACCAAGCTTATCGTCTTCAAAGAGTGGCCACACATAACAATCTTGTCGAGCAGTGGTTAAAAGCAGCGCCACTGCGTTCCTGTCTCTCTTCCAGCCCGACTCATTCAACGTCAGAGGTGAATCCAGCTATGAATTAATGTTCAATGTATGAGCTCGCTGCGAAGAAACTGGAACAGTGCTTCAGCAGATCTATTTCCTTCCAGCCGTCCGGCCTCGGTCGTCAAGAATGTTTGTGTAGTTTGGGTTTTTGCCGCTGATAAATGCATAACCGGCCCACCTGAAAAGAGAGTTTTAAAAGATGTGAACAGTTACATTTATTTCCCTTCCCTTTGGCGGTTTGGTGTTCAAGGTGTTTCAAAGCCACGCTGCAAAAAGTCATTAACAAAAATGACAAAAACTTGCAACAAAAAAAACGCAGCAAGAAATCCTATCTTTTTGTTTCTGCTAGCACAATGGCAGTGTGTGTCTTAGCGCTTTAAGCCCGCTCTCACCTTTGTCTGGCTGCAAATGCTAGCAGGACTGTTCCATTGACATCCTGATGTGTCTCTCCTCCAGGCTGTGAGTGGAGAAGTGAAGGATCCCTCAGTTTAATGGATGGTATTTATAACCGTTCTTCCAACTCTATGGCAGTCTTCTATATGTGCACTCTGCTGCGTGTGCATTTATGTTTGTGTGTGTTCCTGCCTTCGCCTCCACTGTCAGGTCGAACACTTGTCCAAACTGTGTGTGTTTTCCAGAAATATATGCAAAGCTGCAGTGAATTGGGTACACATTTGTGTGTGTTTGTGTCTGTGTGTGTGCGTGCGTGTGCGTGTGTGTGTGTGTGTGTGTGTGTGTGTGTGTGTGTGTGTGTGTGTGTGTGTGTGCGTGTGTGTGCCTTGTAGCTGAGTGTACTGCAAAGGCCTTAGCATTCATAGCATCTTCAAGCAATGTCTAACCATGCTCTGCAAATTAATGATGTTAAAGCAAGTTGTTGTCCGTGACAGGTGCAACTATTCATTCGAGGTTATGAACAATATGCATGTTGACACACTGGTTTCTGCGCTCATCCTAACAGATATGTCAATTCATGTTTCTCAGGTTGAGTTAGTTTGGATCCACACAGCGTGCTCTTTGATGGCAGTCGGCTAGTAATGTTGCCATTTTGAAAACAGCACATACTTGGGTGGAAACATGCTACACACTAACTTTGGTTCCATTAGGACCCGGTTACTGACGCCGTATGTGCCTTTCCTCATGGTGCATGCATATTGTGGTGCTTTTGCATTCACAAATCACAAGAAAAGACAGAAAAAGACAATGAATCTGACTAACAAGCATTGTCCGTGCATCCACAGTCTGATCTAGCGTATTCCTCGGTGCCACAGATGTCAATTGTTGTGCAAAAACAGTTTAAAAAAAAACAGTGAGCCACTCTTTTCACCTGGGTGACATGTTCCCTCATTAAAATGACCATATGCACCATAGTTAATTTTGAGCACATCCAACACACACGGTCCTTGTAAATGCTCCCTACAGCACCCAATGTTCAATAATCCACAGCTGAAAATTGTCCTCAACAAATGCTCCTCTGTTTTGAGTAACGTTTGATTAAGAACGTCAACGCCCTGCTGTTTTAGGAAATTACATACTATAAATTAAACCGTATATAATGAGACATTTTTAAATAAATATGGCTTCGGTAGTAACAAATGAGCTTTGAGCCACAGACAGTGTAACGAAGTCAAGAATATGAAGAGATGGATGAACACATCATTGGTTTTGGTCTTTTAGAGGGATTCATTAACAATACGAAACAAGTCTTGTTCTTCATCTACATCTTTGCTCTGGTCTTAGCTTAGTTGGAAAATGCAGTACTGATGATCATTTACGCACATTACTACGAAGAGTAACAAAATAAACAACAGTGTTTGCTACACTATTCTAATGATGTGGGTGGATATATTATGAAAACGTAAATTATAGTTATCATGACATGAAGGTCCTGGTTGGGTGTGACATTAATGATCATGGCACTCGGGTGGGCGGGGTTCGGAGCCCTCAGATGCAGTCCTGTGTGTCTAGGGCTTTCTAATTGGCCCATCAGGTGCAGCGCTGACCCCCACATGTCTGCTCCCTGTGCATCTGTCCCTTCACAAGGAGGCAGAGTCTGTCTGAGCCAGACTTATTATAGTGAGATAGATCAGGCAAGCTACGTGCAGCTGTGGCCTTCGTCTCCTGTGGCTGTCTGGAATGTCTGACACAGACCACCCCTCCCAAACTAAGTATGAATTAATGTGAAGGAAACAATGTCCGATGACGATTCTAAAATTTGCATCCATGTCTAAAATGTGAGCAAAATCTAACCTGACACATACATGCTCCTTTGTGTCTTTACAAGGCTCCATGGCTCTGCGAGTAGGCTTTTTTTGTATTGCATTTATGTTGTGGTTCTGCATTTCTAACACTTTAACACTTCAAATGACTTCCATATATTGGGACTTGACTGGGGTATGGTTAGTTTAAGCCTCCACAATTATGGATTTTGCAGAGCGTATGCGAAACAGACACTTTTTTTTAGACATCTTATGAATCACTTAATGCAGGGAGGATATCTTTGTTGCTAGGCAGCAGGCGAGGAGGCTCCTCACTTCCTGTTTTATTTAGCCTGTGAGGTTTGTGGGTGATTCTAGGGATTATCGGGACTGAATGACTGTGACCCTTTGACCTCCAGGTGACTTTAGGGGACCTCATGGTCCACTGTTTTGTTGTCTTGCTACATTGAGTGACAGCTGATTGTCCTCCAGAGCACCACATTGACCTTTTCTTTTCTTCCCTTTCCTCCCCTCATCCATCTTTTTCTTACTTCATCCATCTCTTAATCAATTTTTCTACATTTCTATCTATTTCCTCCCCAACAATATTCTTCCTCTCCGAATCTATATTTCTCTCCTGATCCTTTCCTTGTCTTGTTTATTTTCCCCGGCTCTTTTCTTTTCATCACCTCCAATATCATTGTGTAGGTGTTCCAGTCAACAGTCGCGTCTCCTCCAAAATCCAGCAGTTGCTCAACACTCTGAAGAGACCAAAGCGGCCGCCGTTGCGAGAGTTCTTTGTCGACGACTTTGAGGAGCTTTTGGATGGTAAGCTGGCCTGAAACTAATTACATAGCTTCTATTCAATCAATAATTCATGAAAAACAAGCGTTCCTCTTTCTGTGCTGTGATCAGCATACTGATCAGGAATTTTAGTAGTTAAAAGCTTTATTTGATTCAAACACTCCTGCTCTTTTGAGTGTGTTAGATTTAAGATGTTTTCCAGCTTCAGCCAAAATGGAAATTATCATGTTGACCTCACCACGCCTCACAAATAAAACAATCAAGGAATACTTTTAGATCAGTGGTTGTTATTTTATCTTTTTATGGCGCTTAGACCACCAGGTGTGTGGTTAGGGAATACAAAAACGCACACACGGTGGACCAGCCCTGTGTAACCATTTCCTCCATTCCAACCAGCCCATCATGGATGTTTATTCTTCTCTGCCAGGCTGAATAAACACTACGAAAATAAAAAATAAAAAAAGTGTCAAGAATGGTAATACATCAGCAGGTAATGTGTAAAGCCTGCCTGAGTTTGGCACAGAAACTGTGACATGGCGAGCCTCTGCTTGTGCTCAGGGCAAGCAGAAAAACACAGAGCTGAAAATGGCAGCACGCTGAACACTATGTGTTCTTGATATAGGTGTTTTTTTGGCATGGGACATCTTGCGAGCTCAGTTAAGCATTTCTGAAGTCCTTTTACCTGAGTTCAGAAGAGTTTGAGTGGAGAATACTGATGGACACATGGAAGTCAAATCAAAGTGCAAGGAGGGACAGAAGGTAGAGAATAAAGGGAGCTGCAGTTTCTTGAAAGGCGCAGGTCGCTCTAAGTTTCTCAGGAATTGATATCTGAGGCAGCTATATGACCGATAAGGACAGAACCCAGCTCACATTTAATCCTCCAGCTTTCGGTGTCTTTTAATCCTCACACTCCTTTTATTACCCTGCCTTTTTCTTTTGACAGAGTTATATAATTGAGAAATGTACCATTTATTTGTAAATCACTCAACCAAAGACAGATACTTTGAACCCCCCTCACACCGATGCCCCATTGTCTTCTCTATTTAGTTCAGCAGGCAGATCCCAACCAGCCAAAGCCAGAAGGCCAGCACATGAGTCCCTTGGTAGGAGAGCCTCTCGGGGTGGTCAACAACTGGCCTCCCTCCTTGCCAGCAGCCTTACAGCGTTGGGGCACTACTCAGCCCAAGAGCCCCTGTCTAACGGGACTCGACAATGCTGGCAAGCCGGTCTACACGCTCACCTACGGTAGGTATCAACCTGTGAATAAGGGGCTCAGAATTTACACAAGCAGTATCACCTCTTGTCATGTTTTCTATCTGGGTTTTCTCTGTACAAATGATGGAAAAGGAAGTGCCTGCGTCTGTCTCCACATACATTGTTTTGTGATCTATTATTATCAGCTATTGTCTGTGTTTTTATTGTGGATTTGGGAGGTATGGGGTTGTTGTATCAAAATCAATATTTGACCCTGGACCTTCACATGTGTAGGTAAACTCTGGACCCGCAGTCAGAAACTGGCCTACACTCTCCTTAACAAGCTGAGTACCAGAAATGAGCCTTTGCTTGTGCCCGGCGACAGGGTAAGTCACGAGATAACACTGTTCCGTGCTGAGCGGTTGTATTTTACATTCCTTGTTGCATTTTAGCTATTTGGAAGAGGCTCCTCAAGAAGTAGTGTTGAAAACAAATGTTTGCTTTCAGATGTTGTTCATGATAGACTCTACACACCATGCCGCCTGCTTCTTATACTTGTACTTAAAACAGGAACTGCATGACATCCTACTGTAACATATTGTGTGTGCCCCACCTGTAGGTTGCACTTGTTTTCCCCAACAACGACCCAGTGATGTTCATGGTGGCTTTCTACGGCTGTCTTTTGGCAGAGCTGGTACCTGTGCCTATCGAAGTGCCGCTGACCAGAAAGGTAAAGGCAAATACCATCTCCTGGGAATGTGTGGACATTTTTAGCACGAGCTGTGTAGGGGTCACTACTGCACCAAAGAGCAGTAGTGACCCCTGCTGGACAATTGACCCTTGACGAGAGCGTTAAAAGTTGTGCACAGTTGCTTCAGTATCTTCCAATATCTCAGAAGATCTTGCATGATAACCACCGTGGCAGCAGTCTTATCTTTTAATGTTCTCATTATGTTTTGATGCATCCAAGTTTCCAGCACATCATCTGCTCAGACTGAACTAAATTCACCCACATTAGTTTGACAGTCTGAATATTCATGGCTGTTCTTGTTTGCTCTTCATAAGCATGCTGTTGGAAGACGCTGTGCTGTAATTAATGAGATTTAAGTGAGGTGACATTATGTGTAATTCCAGTCAAAATATTAGATCACAGGCCAAGTGTTCTCATGAGTCATTTTGTTCTTCTTTTTTTAGTCTTTTTGCTTTTCTTTCTGTCCCCTTTTTCCTCCTCTTTCTGTTTTGATACGCCCATCCAGTATCTCACTTTTCTTTCTGCTTTTGTGCACACTGTGGTTTGTTCAGCGTGAATCTGTCTGGAAGCTAATTTGCACAGCCATCAAATACGAGTGAATGTGTGTCAGATCTTGGGCTTCATTCTTGCCGTGATTGGGCTTTGATGCTCCGCAGTAGAGCTTTTAATGGTGATTCGCTGTCAATCTTCGCTCTCACCTGCTGCTTCTCTGATGTGCAGTGTACTGAGGTTTCTTCGTCAGTCATCGTCCTTCCATCTCTTTAAGACACAAATCCCTCAGAGCATCTTTTCTCAAAGCCTTTCTGTTTTAATTTTATCGCTGTTGAAGATTGTTGTGCGACAGACACTGCCAAGGTTTTTGCCAGTATGAACTTTCATCCCCTTTTGCCCACCAGGATGCAGGAAGTCAACAGATTGGCTTTCTATTGGGCAGCTGTGGCGTCACGTTGGCATTGACCACTGACGCTTGTCAGAAAGGCTTGCCCAAAGCACAAACGGGGGAGGTAGCCACTTTCAAAGGTACGCTCTCATTTTGACTGTCAGTCTGTCTGCATAGTTCTATTTGGTTTGAACTGACTTCATGCCTCCGTCTCTGCAGGCTGGCCACGGTTGCTGTGGTTTGTGACAGATGGAAAACATGTTGTGAAGCCTCCGAAAGACTGGCATCCTCCGATACGGGAAGCCAGTAATGATATAGCTTACATAGAGGTCAGTGTGGTTTCATTGATGTTACCAGTGAAGAAAAGAGATTTGTAGATTGGTTATATTTTACTTTTAGTTTGATGTGTTCTTTATTTATTTTTTTAAAATCTAAATATTTCGCTCTTTTTTTTCATATAATTGATGTGTTTCTTTGTGTCCAACGTCTAGTATAAAACCAGCAAGGAAGGAAGCACCATGGGGATCACAGTGTCCAATTCAGCCATGCTGGCCCACTGTCACGCCCTCACACAGGCCTGCGGCTACACTGAAGGTGACGAGGACAGACTGCATTTTCTTCTCAAGTACCATACTTAATTTGGCTCTTCGTCTTCTCTCTTCTATTCATTCTCCAGACACAGAGAAAGGGATCCAGTTGCTAGTGGTAGCGTGTGCGAGAAAGATATGATTTCTCCTTCACGTTGCTCACACATCTCATCAGAGTGTAATTACACTAGTCGAGTTTGATAAATGCAGCCGCTCAGTTGGTTGTGTTTATTTCTGAGAACGTAAGGCGCCTCCTCTCCTCCAGTGTCCCAGTTTTTCTCTAAATAATCCTGATCGCATCAGCAGCCCCCTCGAGACTCTCCAGGTCTGTTTCTATCACTTAGTTTGGTGCTTTGCTGAATACCAGTGGCGTGCGCCGCACGCCTTGATCAGCCGTTAAACAGCAGGCGTGACTACAAAATCCACGGCCCACCACTGCTGAACACAATACTGCCACGATCAGGATTTATTCATCATTACTGAGCTTGTTTTGTATTCAAAGTAATTTGTTGATGTGCTTTAGTATGTAAATGCCAGAGGAAATGTCTCAAACCGTAATCTTGCCAAAATCTCCTTTTTAAATTGCAGCTGAGACGATAACCAACGTCCTGGACTTCAAGAGAGAAGCAGGATTATGGCACGGCGTTCTTACTGTGAGTGGTGTTGAATCATCTGGTAAAGCTAATAGGAGTATTACATTATAATTAATGATTACATAATCCTGAAACATAACTCAAGAGTTTGAGACCTGTACAAATATTCTCTTTCTTCTAACACATCCTCAAATCAGCTCTGGTTGCAAACATGCTGTATACATATACGTCACCTGCAGTTACACGTTTAAACTCCTGAAAATAACACAGTTGCACAAACAATCTTTTCTTTACACGCTGAGCACTAAGTGATCACATCTTGATGTGACTTGCGTCTAGCTTACCGTGACATAATGAAGTTATGAAACTCCTTGGACCTATTTTGGTGCTTAAGCGTTGCTCATCTGTTCTCGTGGCAGAGTGTCATGAATCGGATGCACGTGATCAGCATTCCCTACTCCCTGATGAAAGTCAACCCCCTCTCCTGGATACAGAAGGTTCACATATACAAAGGTGAGGATCAATCCACTTCACACCACTGTTACTCTGCCTAATGAAGAGGGAATTAATACAGCACAACTATAGGGTAAAACCATTACTTTGTTGCTATTTACTATGGAAAAGTATTTAATAAAGTCTGGTGTGTCATACCTACAAAGCATGTAAAGGTTATTCACAAAAAAATGCTTCGGGAGCATGCTTCATGGTGAAATGGTAGTTAACCCAACACATTTTTTTGGAGTGTCTGAAAGCCTAAATAAAAGCATGTTTGACTTTCAGAGAGAGTCTGTTTTGATTCTCACTGCACGTTTGACTGGAGAGGATGGATTGAAGCAATAGTTTGTACCCCAGTGGAGGGTGAAGACAAGAGGCCTGCTGTGCTGAATGCAATTCATTGCAATGCAATCTCCTTTCTGGTCCGAGCCACAGACCGAGCTTTGCTGAGTCACCTGTTGGCAACTGAGTCAGACTGTGTTTTTATTTGCTGTCGGATTTTGTGATCTGCGATTGGCTGTCAAGCTGGATGACAGAGTTGTCGATTGGGTGATTTTGTTGCGAGCCTGTCTCTTTGTCTCTGTCCCCCCCGCACAGCGAGGGTTGCGGTGGTGAAGTCGAGGGACATGCACTGGTCTCTGTTGGCCCAGAGAGACCAAAGAGACATCAGCCTGAGCTCTCTCCGCATGCTCATCGTAGCCGACGGAGCTAACCCATGTGAGTCCACTTGCAGATTCTCATTTAATAAACCCTGGAGCCACAAAAGATGATCATTGATTAGTTGTATTTGCTTGTAATATATGTGTTGTATCTGTATGTTTATATATATATATATTTATGTGTGTTGTCACAGGGTCGATATCCTCCTGCGATGCCTTCCTCAACGTGTTTCAGGCACGTGGGCTGCGACCTGAGGTGATCTGTCCATGTGCCAGCTCTTCAGAAGCCATGACTGTTGCCATCCGCAGGTGAGCTGCCGTTATTGCACCGTATGAGAACAACAGCAACCTGCCACCGCTTCCCTACCATGCTATTAAATCCCACTGCATCTCATTAGCTGAATGCTGCAGGGGGAGAATGGGATTTGTGCTTTTTTAACACAGAGACGAAGTGTAGGATGTCTCAGCTTTTTGCTGATCACAGGGCTTAGTCATGGAAAAGGATTAGGATGACAGGCAGACTAAAAACACATGCTTTGAATAAGCTATTTTTAGACTTAAGATATTTTTTGGAGAAATATGTGAAAGTCTAGAAACGGTCTAATGGATCCAGACTTGCATGGTTTTCATATTTTACTGAAACCATATGCTTTTTTTTTAAAGTGTCGGTACTGCTGCAATAGAGACGATATAGTAGCAACACATGGCTCAGTTCAACAAAAGCTGGCATCATTTGTTCTGTTTGCAAAAAAGTCGAAGTAAATTAAGGAGATGTCTTTCACTGCAAGTCTTTCCATGTTCACTAATAACTAGTGTGATTCAAATCATTTTGATGTCTTGCAGACCTCCAGAAATGGGTGTTCCTCCTCCAGGGAAGGCGGTGCTGTCTATGGGTGGGCTGAGCCACAGTGTGATCCGTGTGGACACAGAGGAGAAGCTCTCTGTCCTTACAGTGCAGGATGTGGGACAGGTCATGCCTGGAGGTGAGTACGCTGCGCTACTCATTAACATTTTGCTGCTGTATTTAGTTTTATACTGGAGATTAAGATGAAAGATGGATATATTGTCAATATAAAGATTTTATATTGACAGAACCGTGTGTCTCCAGAAAATGGAGAATTGAAGTATCAATCAATAATGCTTTAAGTATCTTCTACATTGTCAGCATAAGCATTGATGTCTGCTAATGTTTAAGTATTTAATGTTAAAGTATCACATTTTAAACAAAATTAAAAAAAACATGTTTTGACAAATGATAAGTCAATTCTTCCAAAAAAAAAAATGTATTTGCTCAGATGAAATCTAATCAATAAATAACTTTTACCTGTTAAACATTTTATCGTGTTATTTTTTTCATTTTTTTAGAATGTAAGACATACGTAATCCAAACAGGGATCTAAAAAACAACTTTGACATCTACTTTAAATGTACATGTTATTGTTTCTGATGTCCCGCCCTCCTGTCATCATTGTGTGTCTGCAGCTCTAGTTTGTGTGGTGCGGGTGGAGGGGACTCCCTACCTCTGTCAGACAGACGAGGTTGGAGAGATCTGTGTGAGCTCCGGCTGCACGGGCGTAGCTTACTACGGCCTCCCGGGCATGACCAAGAACCTCTTTGAGGTCAGTATCTTGTTTTTGGAACAAATTAATAAATGTTTTTTTGCACTGCCACCTGTCAAGGTAATAGACTTTTCTTCTACGTCATTCATAAATTCGAACAACGCTACGTCTATTTGCAGACCATCCCAGTCACATCATCTGGAATTTCCATCAGCGACAGACCATTTACCAGGACGTCACTGCTGGGCTTTGTGGGGCCGGTGAGTTCCACCTCATCATTATGCAGTCTTTTATCATTAATATAACCCTGTTTCACATATGAGTTGTGATGAGGTGTAGTTGTGGCAGCACATGCTACTAAAAGCATGAAATTACAAGGAACTTTCATTTTGTGTCGATTTTTCAGCAGTCGTGTGTCCATGAGCACCTCCCCATCTCTGTCACTGTCCCTTTTAGCTTTCTTTTGTTTTTTGGTGAATTCTTTTATTTTTCTCTTACCACAAAGTATACAATTTAAAACCTAAAGGCTTAATTTTAATAGGCTAACATACTACTCACTGCCAAACTCTGCCTGTGAAAATGTACATATAGGCTCTGAATGAATCACTGATTGAAAAATATGAACTGCAGTGCATCTTTCCACAAAAAACATCCCAGTCTCTCAGTATCATTTACAGACCTTCTAGTCGTTTATACTGTAGTAGTTCCAATGAAACTAAGAAACCTTTAGTTTTCACTTTCTTTTCACTTAAAAATCAGAGAAGGAAAGAATAATAATTTAAACAGCTGATCTGCTACAAGCTAAATTCATCCGTGGCCAGTACATAATAAGTGAAGCAAAAATGTGGTACAAAATAGGCAACCTCATGAGTCATCAAGTGTTGATGGTTTTTATTCCTGAGCTCAAAGCCAAGTTATTTTTTTTGTATTTTCGGAACCTTTTGACGTCTTTAATATCAAATGTACTGCTATGTCCCGTGCTTGTTGTATAGATGCACCCTGTACTTCAGATTACAGTAAATGTCAAGATCTAACCATCTAATGTTTTGTGCTTTGTGTTTCCCACCAGGACAGCCTTGTGTTTATTGTGGGGAAGATGGACGGGCTGATGGTGGTCAGTGGGCGGAGACACAATGCCGATGATGTGGTGGCCACAGCACTGGCAGTGGAGCCCATGAAGTTTGTGTACAGGGGGAGGTAAAAGTGGAAGCAAATTCACACTTTCTAACTCTTGCTTGCAGGACAGAAGCAAAGGTGTAGTTTGATTGCATGAGTACAATCCAGCTTTAACAGTGTTTTTTATTCAATGCTGTGTGTTACAGGATAGCAGTGTTTTCTGTGTCTGTGCTGCATGACGAGAGGATCGTCGTCGTGGCAGAGCAGAGGCCAGATGCCTCTGAGGAAGACAGCTTCCAGTGGATGAGCCGCGTCCTTCAGGTGATCCTTGTCTTTTTCACATCTTATCACATGGTCACAAATAAGTTGACGACACCTGCACGTTTGCAATTTGTAAATACATTTGTGAATGAGAATCAGGTTTGTTTAGTTAATATCACATTTTACTTTCTACAACACATCACAAGGCTTAAGCTAAATTCTACATTCAAGGAAAATCATCATTGGTTTTCATGTCAGATCCCGATAAAAACTTACTTGAAAAACCTTCAAACCTCCTTCATAATTTATTGGGCTGAATAAGCAATCGAAAAAATGTAATTGCAAACGCAGTAGGGCCCAATATTTGTTAAAGGCAAAATGAGTGTCACGCTGCAGAGATGTCCTAGAACTACAAACTATAATTGGGACCATTTGGTTTGAAAACTTTGCTAATCTCCAGCCCTCCTCTGTTTTTGCATGTATTATCTGTCTGTTTCCAGGCCATAGACAGCATCCACCAGGTCGGGGTGTACTGCTTGGCTCTGGTGCCTGCCAACACGCTTCCGAAGGCTCCTCTGGGTGGCATCCATATATCTGAGACCAAACAGCGCTTCCTGGAGGGCGCCTTGCACCCCTGCAACGTCCTCATGTGCCCGCACACGTGCGTCACCAACCTGCCCAAGCCCAGACAAAAACAGCCAGGTAGTCCACCAGATGTCCCGGCATGGATCGAGTTTCAAAACAAATCTATCATAAAAACCTAACTTTCCTGAATGTGGTTGTTGACAGAGGTTGGTCCTGCTTCTATGATAGTGGGCAACCTGGTGGCAGGCAAGAGGATAGCACAGGCCTGTGGGAGAGACGTGGCCCAACTCGAGGACAATGACCAGGCACGTAAGGTAGAGATTCATCCTCATTTCACTCGCTCATCACCTCCTCACTTACACTGCAGACACAGGTAAGGATCCATACTGGAGGGAGTGGAAACTGAAATACATACAGCTTACAGAGAGGACATGGTCTTGCCCACCTGCTGCCTGAACCATCTATATGCACACATCTGTTGTGCCATTTAGATATCACTTCCATCATGTACTCCACTTTTAAGCTTCACATATAGCTGTCATCCTTTTAGTGTAAAACACATTGTGTGCCACTATGCTTTATTCATTCTACATTGTGTGTGTAGTGATTGATCATTGTCTCAGTTTGTATTGTTCTTTGCTGTGTGTTATTGTCTGTGGTTAACCGTGTGTCTCTCTCCTATAGTTCCTTTACATACAGGATGTGCTGCAATGGAGAGCTCAGGCCACTCCAGACCATTCTCTGTTCCTTGTTCTCAATGCTAAGGTACTACCTTTTTGTCATTGTATGAAGAGATAGTTGTGTCTATTTTGGCTAATAACTGACAAAACAATGCACTTCATTGCATTGACGTTCAAAAGCGAAAGAAATATAACGTTGTTTAATGACTCAGATAATGAAGACTCTCCATTTTATCAACTTGTATGTCTGTTACGTAAAGAACAGACATACATACATACGTAAAGCATTGCAGTATAAATGTATGTTCTTATTTTTTGCTCCTCAGGGCACGGTGGCTAGTACAGCTACCTGTCTGCAGCTGCACAAGCGGGCAGAGCGGGTGGCTACAGCCCTGATGGGACGCCTCAACACTGGAGACCATGTAGCACTCGTCTACCCACCAGGTAAGAGGTGTTACTGCTACTGTGCGTCTTGTCCTTTCAGTTCTGGTCTTTAATGTCACTGCTGTGTCTTCACTATCCTTGTCTTCAGTTTCTAATAATGCCTGGTTATCATAATCACACACCAGAAGAGACTCAATAGATGTATTCATATTATTGTAAGGTTTTTTCGACTGTCATTTCATCAGTTACGAGGTGTACAATGCTAATAGCTGAAAGTATCAACATTTATGTGTAGGAATCGACCTGATTGCCACTTTCTACGGCTGCCTGTACGCCGGCTGTGTGCCAGTCACTGTCAGACCCCCCCATCCCCAGAACCTGGCGACCACGCTGCCCACCGTCAAGATGATTGTTGAGGTAACAGAGAGTCAGCTGCTCTGCATCAAAATGCATGTGTAATCCCTCACAGCACATTTCTAACCTTTTCTAACCTGGTGAAAGAGATGCAATAGTAATGCAAATTGTGTTAATTTTAAATGATGTAATATATACATATGTGCTAATACTGCTGCGTCTGTGTGTTAAAGGTCAGTAAGTCGGTGTGTATCCTGACCACTCAAGCAATAATGAAGCTGCTTAAATCCAAGGAGGCTGCAGCTGCTGTGGACGTGAAGAGCTGGCCCATGGTGCTGGACACAGGTGAGTTACACACACATACCAAGCACGGTTTATGTTGTCACCAAAGAGTACATTTTGAAGTAAAGAAACAAAATGGTCTGGGATTTTCATGCTTGCTTCATGCTGTTCTTTCTCTCCCTTTTTTCCTCCTCCAGACGACCTCCCCAGGAAGAAGAGTCCTCAGATGTACAAACCCCCCACCCCGGAGATGTTGGCTTACCTGGACTTCAGTGTGTCCACAACAGGCATTTTAGCGGGGGTCAAAGTAAGTTAAATGTTGATAGCCACTTGGGTTTCTAAGTTGATGTAGCAGTCATGTTGGGATTATACCAGTCTTTCAGACAGAAATCATCAATATAAGAACAACATGGTTTTTGTCATTACAAGCACATAACAGATAAACACATAATAAAAATAAAAGCTATAAATTGAGTAAAACTCACATCTAAATCTACAGTCTCCATCTGTTTATCCTATGAGTTCTTTGTTTTATTGGGCAACAGGCATATTTTGGGTACAGAAAGTTCTGAGTATCCAGCGACCGTTCACACACTGTTGAGGTGTCCGTCAGTAATACAATGGATCCCCAAGAGCTCAACTTTTTTTGTTTTAATTGACTTTTTCCTAAAGCTCCAGTTTTGATGCATCAGTCATGTTTCTGTGTGTCACATCACCTCTCCTAGATGTCTCACACTGCCACCAGTGCCTTGTGTCGCTCCATCAAACTCCAGTGTGAGCTCTACCCATCCCGGCAGATCGCCATCTGTCTGGACCCCTACTGCGGCCTGGGCTTCGCTCTCTGGTGCCTGTGCAGGTAAACCAGCATCTCTGACGAGATGAATGACCCAATCTGTGCTCGGAAAAGAAACCTTTTTTTTTTCTCTGTCGTCTCACTCAGCCTCTCTGTCTCTGCATGTGTCTGGTTTCAGTGTGTACTCGGGCCACCAGTCAATCCTGGTTCCCCCTCTGGAGCTGGAGAGCAACGCGTCTCTGTGGCTTGCGGCGGTCAGCCAGTACAAAGTGCGCGTCACCTTCTGCTCGTATTCAGTCATGGAGATGTGCACCAAGGGCCTGGGTTCACAGACTGAAGCACTGCGGGTTAGTTTGTCTCTTTGCCTGTTAAGTGGTGTCAGTGAGGGAGCAACAAACTGCAGCATTTTTCAGAAAATTTAACGGTTTTCCTTCAATTACTATATTTCCCTGTGGTGCTCTAGCTACGGAGCCGTGATTATCAACACATAGTGGGGTTGAAACACTTCACTCCCCTGTATCTGTGTGCTGATTACTGTCTGCAGCACTTGAGATAGGGATTTTTTTATGAATCATGTCTGTGGTTTAATGAGTCGAATCAAATCTAATAAAAAAAGTTATATCATATAAATATAACAATTCAATTTCCCTGGTCAACTCCGAGTTTACATGCACCCGCAGTCGTCTTTGCAAATTGAGAAATAATGCGACATTTTAAATATAATTGCAGTGTTTTCACACTTTTAAATTCTGCTGATCAAACTTCTTTTTCTTTCCCATCTCCAGTTGCGAAATGTGAACCTGTCGTGCGTGCGTACGTGCATGGTAGTAGCAGAGGAGAGGCCCCGCATAGCACTCACTCAGTCCTTCTCAAAGATCTTCAAGGACTTGGGCCTTTCACCGCGCGCTGTCAGCACCACCTTCGGCTGCAGAGTCAACGTGGCTATCTGTTTGCAGGTAAGCATTAAGGGAGTGAGGGAAGAGGAGGAGGAGAAGGAGGAGGAGGAGGAGGAAGAAGAGGAGAAGGAGGAGGGGTCAATGTTTTAGGGGGAAAACTGACTATGATTCCAAACGATTCTGATTAACATTCACAAAATCCTTGAAAAACGCAGGATTGGCAGAGTGAATATTAGATTTGATGCAAGTGAAGAAAAAAAATGTAGAACAGGGAAATGTATTAAGTTTTATATTTCTAGGATTTTTTTTTAATGATGACAAAAACACCATGCACTTTTTGCATTCTCAGTCTGACATTTTTCTTTTCTCTCGTGGCCCTTTAATGTTCTGTTTTATTTGTTTATTCCTGTCCCTTGGGATTTTGTGTGTGTGTGTGTGTGTGTGTGTGTGCATGTAGATCCAAGTATATAAATACATATATTTATTTATCTGTCCTACATTGTCCCGTCAGCCCAACAGGTTAGGGAAACTGGCTGAGCAGGTAACCGTAGGATAAGAGTTGCTGTTTATTTATTTGGCTGCCGCTGGGTCTGTGTGTGTGTGTTTGTGTGTTCATGTCAGTGTTCTTGCATGGTTTTTGAATACACTTAACTTTTTTTTTAATCTCGGACAAGCTTGAGCTTTACTCGCTACTACTAGAGTCTTGAATGTAGCGGCTGGCTCTCAACCATTGCTTTAGGACTAAGGTTATATATACATCCATATATATGAAGGGTGCTACTACATCATACTAAGAGCGAGTAGCATAAACTCTGCTCTGATTAGGTGTTTTTGGTCAAACCCTATGATCTTTTTCCCCCAATGTGTTTTTGAACCAAAGAAAGGCCGATTTCCTTTTTTTTTTCTCATTTACATCAATTCACCATACTTTTTTTAAAATGATTTTTTTCTTTGTTTGGCAAAGACTAATGGCTGGACCAAGTCTCGAAGATGTTTTCCAAAAAACGTTCTTTTGCTAAAAACCTTGGCTTTGCTCAACAAACTGAATCCCCCTGCTCTGTGTCGGCTCTGACCTCACAGATGATCGTGCAGCGCCTCGATGCTAGCTTGTGCTCTGGCTTCACACTGGAAAACAATGGTGGAAATGGTGTCTTAGAGCAGCGATGAGGATAAATCACAAAGCAGAAGGACGACCAAAATCAGTAATTCATAAATGATTCGATTAGACTGCAGGCACATGGCAAAGCTATCGACAATTAGTCAAAACAAATGGTGCTCAGTTTGAAATGTTCAGACATTGCGGTGCATTCTTTTTGTCACAGAAGGTAAACATCTGAGGGAAATGATCTGTGTTTAATTTATCATTCCTGGAGGCTAGCTTTGGCCACCCACCATATACTTGTATAAAAACAAGCTCGCAGCATCAGACCAGCTGAATTTAACTGTGCTGGTACTTACAATGTCTGTGACTACTTGGTTGAGTTTCAGGAAGTCGTAGCCTGGCTGGTTGGCTTCTGGCTGCCCCCACCCTCCTCCCCCCTCTGCTTTGTATGATATAGTCGTATCATAAGTCGCTTCCACCTCCGCTCCACTCAACGAACAGCATTCGTGTCGGAGTTGGAGAAGTTACATTATCAACTCATGTTGCTCTCTGCTTGTTTTCCTCCAGGGCACAGCCGGACCAGACCCCAGCACCGTTTATGTTGACATGAGAGCCCTACGACATGACAGGTAGGGGGCGCTGATGCAGCTGTGTGGACTCTGACGAGTTGTCTTTGAGATATCAATGACTTCTGTCACCTGACAGACTGTGGAGACAGTCCTATACATCGCGTAAATGTTGAATTAAACTGTTTTGACCCTTCTTTTTGTTGTAATTATCAAGAAATAGAATGAAAATGGAGATGTGAAATTGCTTGTATTTCTTTAGGGTTCGCTTGGTAGAGAGAGGGTCACCACACAGCTTGCCGCTAATGGAGTCTGGGAAGGTATGTCCTCATGTAAAACAAACAAACAACTGTGACCGTATGCTGCAGAAGGGGTGCTTTTTGCTCAGACTTTAAGATATTATGTCTGTCTGCTGTTGTAGATCCTCCCAGGAGTGAAGGTGATCATTGCCAACACAGAGACTAAAGGACCCTTGGGAGACTCCCATCTGGGAGAGGTAAGTCTCAACTTCTTCTACATGTTTTTCAGAGCCAACTTGTTTCATTTGTTATCATGTTACAATCAGCTTTGTGCTGTAAGCCAATCAATAAAACATTATTAAGATGACGTCTTGCAAGCGACAAAAAAAATCTGTAAACAGGTGAAAATAAAAGACTGGAACCTGGTTTCTTGCGGCTAGATTTCTCTGGTGTAGAGCCAGTCCCTCTGAAGGTCACATCCATAAGCAAGTCTCTTATCAGACGTGTGCATGTATGCAGGTGCATGACAAGTCAAGTACTCCAAGCAGAACAGAAACAACACAAAGTTGCAAACATTTGTATTTGTAATTTTGTTGCCGATAAAGAAGAGTAAATACATTATTCTCTTTTTATATAAAGGTTGGATAATGGCTCAATAGATCCATTACTTTGAACATAAGTGTATGTGTCCCAGTTACCAATCATCATTATTGTGTGTGTGCTTGTGTAATAGATCTGGGTGAGTAGTCCTCACAATGCCACGGGCTACTACACAGTCTACGGGGAGGAGGCACTGCACGCTGACCACTTCAACACCACGCTCAGCTTTGGCGACACGCAGACTGTCTGGGCGAGGACGGGCTACCTGGGCTTCCTGCGGCGCACGGAGCTGACGGATGCCAGTGGAGGTGAGAATCAACAGCGTTCGCTCTAACTCAGTACATCGCTTTTGATGTGAGCTGGACTCATTCATTATTTTTGGCACACTAAATCTCAAACATCACCTCAAAACTTGACATATTTAACTCATAAGACATGAACTGACATATCTGAGATTGTTTTGTGTGTGTTTGTGTGTCTGTGTGTCTCAGAGCGCCATGACGCCCTCTATGTGGTGGGCTCTCTTGATGAGACTCTGGAGCTGAGGGGAATGAGATATCACCCAATTGACATCGAGACCTCCGTTATCCGTTCTCACAAGAGCATAGCTGAATGGTAAGACATTTACAGGAATACTTTTATTACTGTTTGGTTGAAAATATTCATTTTGTAGTCAGATGTGTCTACATTTAAAATTCAAAATATATTTGAGCAACATGAATTCTGACTACTGACTTCTCTCATCTGCCCTTTTCCTCTTCGTCTGTCTTTCTCTTATGCTCACCTCATTTTTTATTTTTCCCCGACTTCTTTTTTTCCAACCCTCCAGTGCGGTCTTCACTTGGACCAACCTCCTCGTGGTGGTTGTGGAGCTTGAGGGATCGGAGCAGGAGGCCCTGGACCTGGTGGCTCTGGTCACCAACGTCGTCCTGGAGGAGCACTACCTCATCGTAGGAGTGGTGGTGGTGGTCGACCCCGGCGTCATCCCCATCAACTCCAGAGGGGAGAAGCAACGCATGCATCTCAGAGACGGATTCCTGGCCGACCAGCTGGACCCCATTTATGTGGCTTACAACATGTGAGGGCCCAGCTGCAGGAGGGCTACCCCTCCACGGGACTTCTCACACAAAAATGTGGGACACATAAATGTAGCAGGACGGGGTCCGAATGGCTTCTGCTGAAAGAAAGCATGCTCTTCTTTCTCCCTCTCAAACAGGGGAACTATGAAAGAAACATGGATGCAAAACTTCACAGCAAAATGGAAAGAAATTTCAAGAGAAATAAGATCAACACAAACCTTATGTTTTTTATTTCCCCCTGTGATTTCCAGCCTCAACAATTGTTGGAGATTGTTGTATGTATGTATGTGTGTGTGCGTGTGTGTGTGTGTGTGTGTGTGTGTGTGTGTGTGTGTGTGTGTGTGTGTGTGTGTGTGTGTGTGTGTATGTGTGTATGTATGTATGTATGTATGTATGTATGTATGTATGTATGTATGAATGAATGAATGAATGGATAGAGTCTGACTCCTTGAACCCGGAACACTCACAAGCAGTACAGCAGGTGGCTACAGTTTGATCCTACACTGTGCCATTGACATATTTTACTTTGCCAATCTCCAATATTGTGAATGTTAGTTGTGTTTGCGATACACTTGTGCCATAGAACAGGACTGACACCAGTACGCTCACCCTGGTTAAAACTAGCTCGAACATGTTCCATGTTGGCGGAGCCTCCTGTGCCATTGCAGGTCGTATTCTTTTCATAGAAAAAGTCGATCCCACGTATACTGTCATTTCCTCTGTAGGAGCAGCGCTTCAGATTACAGCTGCACCCTGAAGCGAACCCGATATTTGTGTTTAGGCTCAGTCTGATCATGGCATTACATCAACAAAGTCACACAGCTGTGGAAGGAGGGCGGGGGGGCAGTTGGTGTTATTTGTTCCTCATCCCGGCAGTGGTTACTTTAGTTTGTGGTGTCAGTAACAGAACGTGTAGAAATAATGATGTGGTTTGACTTAATATTTTCCTTTCTAAATCTAAAATGTGTAATATAGTTTTTGTTTTATCTGAACAAAATGCAATATGAGTGATGTGAAAGAGGAATTTTGAATGACAGCAGACAATAAGTGCCGATCGTTTGAAGTCCTGAGATGGCGAGGAATATAATCGTTGCTTACTCTTAGCAACGTGCCAAATGATATGAATTAAGCCTTAAGTGTTTTTTCAGACGCCTGATCCTATTCCAGCTCCTGTTTTACTTACTTTTGTGAAGTTTATCAGCTGTTGGATGGGAAGGCCAAATGCAGAGGGAGGTTAGCTATGGTAAATCTTGCTCTTATTGCACCCAAAGTCTTTCATCTTTTTGGCTAAGATGAATGTACTTGATCATAACAGCCATTAAAAACACACTTACTCCATACATATGTTCAATAATGTCTGTCCTTATTGTTTGTGTTAAATGTGTGCTATATAGCAAAAGCCTGGAATAACTTGCAGTTGGTAGAGGTTTGATGCAGAATGTTATAGCCTCATATCGAGTGCCATGAGGTTGAATGAGAGTTGAAGTGTTGTCAGTTGCATGTACCATATGAAGGCAAGTGTCTAATATGCTATAACACCTTGACCTCCCACCTTATCCCATTGACTTTGCAGAGATTCACTTCACTGTAAGTTGCTTCTTTTTTCTACGTGCACATCCCTTCAGAAACAGGCTCCGGCCCGCTGTAAGTATGTACAGGTTTTATGTAAATTATTAATGGACGGAGGAGACGACAGGAAGCCTAACAAAGACTGAATCTGGTATATGTGAACTTCTCCCTCACAGATAAAAACATATTTTAAACTTATTCTCGTGTATGGACGTTGGGAAGAGACATGAAAAGCCTTGGAAACATTTTTATAGTCGGAAAGAACCGTGGGAACTTGGCACTTCAGTGAGGAGGCAAAGCACACTCCGAGCACAAGAAGACAGTTCTGCTGTGGCGACTGCTGAGTCGTCACATCCTCCACAGCAAACTTTTGTTGTTAACATAAGAAAAGAAACATTTGTCTGATATATGGTTACTTGTCATTATTTTCATAACATGATTTCTTAATGAATAAAAAATTGCTATTAACTTGAAATGTTTGTCTTCACTGAAGGTGTTTTGTCAAAAAAAAGGATTTTCAAAGTTAGGTTTTTAAAATGCAACAATCTAAGGTCGCCGTGAACACATTTCAGTTGTAAAAAACCCTGAAAAACAAGTCAATGAGACGGTACCGTCTCATTATCATTATCAAAAATAATTTAAATCTTCTGCATGGGTTTACCATGGGTGCTTAACGGCTCAATATGAAAATATTACCACCTCATACAGAGCTTTTATGACATGTGGTGCAACAGCAAAGCAACTTTTACAGATTCTATATTACTTTGATATATATTCTGTCACTTGAGCCTAAAGATTTAATAATATATTTTACTATTGGCAGCACTTAATATAGTAAAAATCATCTCCCTCAAACAGGTTGGCTTCAACCCACCTACGAACTCACCTGCCCAGTAAAAAAAACCACAAGCAATGGATTATTCTTTTTATTTAGAGAGTGGTAATTGAAAAGGATAAGGAAGTAAACTCAGTTATAGTGATACAGTTTCCATCACTGGCCGTGGTATTTTAGAACATGAAAAATAGGAACTGATGTTTACATGAGAAGGATGATAGGGTGAGTATTTATAAATGATACCAAACCATACTAATCAATTGAACTTATTTATTCATAAAGAAGACACACTATCATTTTTGGATGTGCCATGAAGCCATCTTATTCATTTTCAACTACAGTCCTTTGAATGTTTTGATACCAATAAGGAACAAAGTGATACAGAGATTAAATTGGTCCTAAGTGAGTAGTGAAAATTATAACTTTGCAGAAAAATAAACTGCCATATTTTCATTCTCATAACAGTTTTGTACATTGATTATATTTGTCTTCTTAATGACTAGTCATAACTCATAACGTTGAACTTTTCATAACAAATTTGCACAATACATACATGTATCTTCAATAGGTAAGACTCATACGTTCAGTGTGATAACATTTTTGTCCAAGGAGTACACTAATTCTGAATAATACAAATGATAACATTTCAAAAAATAAACTGAAACATGAAGTGATTATATTGGTACTCAATGCGTCGTTATGAATGATAACATTGCAAAAAATAAACTGAAACATGAAGTGATTATATTGGTACTCAATGCGTCGTTATGAATGATAACATTGCAAAAAATAAATTGAAACATGAAGTGATTATATTGGTACTCAATGCGTAGTTATGAATGGTAACATTGCAAAAAAAAACTTCCATATTTTAATTGTCAGGACAAAGTTGTACAGGGTTATATTGGTCATCTGTGAGAGGTTATAAATGATAATATTGCACAAAAAAAAACATATTTTCATAACAAATTCATATAATGATATATAAACTTGTGTTCAGTAAAGACTCAAAAAACATCTTTCATTTCAGAATTTGTACAACATAAGCATGTCTGCGATACCATTATTTTGTTTCTAGTAATGTTTCAATATCACAATATGGCTCGCGGTATTTGGACAACATGACATGTCTGTTTGTCTCCAATCTCTCTAATTCACATATGCCTCTACTTTACTGAGAAGCTCCGATGCGTTGTTCAGCGCGACCATTTCATTCTCTGATTTGAACTGATCATTTGGAATGTGGGGAAATTGATGATGGTTTGGATACTGAGTCTTTTTGGCATCCACTCCCAGAGTCTTCAGAGTCGCAACAATTTCAGGCAGAACTCTCAGTTGGCGGTTGTAGAGTGAAACCTGCGCAGCAAGGGCTGAAATGGAGCTGCCGCCGGCATATTGACCATCTCGTTTATACTGTGCAGCTATGAGAGACTTTTCCACTGCTTGGTGGATTTTAAACAGACACCATTCTGTGCTCGCCCCACCAATGTCTTTCTTTGCTGCGTTGAGATCACAGCGAGCTTGTCGACACCAGCGCTGGGCCTCCTCTTTGTTTGGACTCGGGACATTTTCATTGTGGGTCCAAAAGTTGTAGAAATGGTTGTCTCTGGAGAATCTCTCTCGACCACGTCTGTGATGCCCGGCCTCCTGATTCCATTGCGAATAGAAGTTGCTGAAATTTGAGTTTCTGCTTGAGTGGGACGAGCCTGCAGTGTTTCCTTTGCCTTTCCCTTTGCCTCTGCTAAGCTCATCAATTTGATTCTGTAAGTACTTGAATGCCTCAGTGGCGAGGTGTTGGCAGTCGGGGTTTTTGTCAGGATGCCATCTAAGGTACAGTCGTTTGATGGCTTTAAGCCTCTCCGCCTCCGGAAGCATCCAGATATCTGTCAGACATTTGTCAATTTCTCTTTTGGCTTCGTCAACAGTTGCTGGTGAGGATCTTGTAGATGAGGAACTTGTAGCTGATGGTTGGGAAGAATGGGGCACAGCTCCTGCTAGTAGCACTAGCTCCATGCAAGAAGCTTCAGCAGATGTGCAAGTCCTCCCTCCATGGTCTGGCTTCTTTTGTCGTTTAAACTGATACAGGTCGAGACAACTAACTTCAATTGGCTCATCTTCTCCAACTTCTATTTTGTATCTTTGTAAATATGGTCCAGAGTGACCAGACAGTTCTTCAACAACAACTGCATAAATGTACTTGTTGTCAGTGTTGTAGCCAACATATTCCCCCTCTTCAAAGTTATTGAGGATGCTCATGTCTAAGGAATCATGCCATTCCTCAGGAATTTCTGATCCAGGAGCTGGTGGATTGAGGACACTTTCAGTTTCAGCACTGTCATGGATCCCACTTTCAGCAAGACATTTCAGAACCTCTTGAAGACTGTCACACACAAGAAGTTGTGGGAGGACTAGGAGTTGACTTGATTCCATTATGTTACCTAAAAGACCATTAATCTCTTTTGTCAGTGCCATATTGATGCCACTTATTACCTTGGGGTCTATGGTATTGTTGTGTTTCAAGTAAAAGAGGCAATTTTGTTGCCCTTGTTTGACAAAAACATTGCTCTCAGTGGCAGTTTTGTTTAGTGGCTGTTTATTCACCCAAAGCATTGTTTTGAGACGTTTGCAGCACACAATCTGAATACTGCCAAAAGTCTTCTTGCACATATCAGTCGCAGCCTCTTGTGTTATTTCTCCCTTCGACTGTTCTCTGATCAGGCAAATTAGTCCATGTCTAAAGGCTCTTGAGGACAGATGTTTGTCAAACCATCCACTAAATTCACAGTCCGTTTCAAGCTCACAAAGCTGCATGTGTGTGTCCACTACTTTCTCCTCAGTGCACTGAGACAACATTTTAGGCTTGAAATTCTGAGGCAGCAATTGCAGCAATTGATGATGCTCATATATGTCACTGCTCAAATGACATTCACTGAGTTTCTCGAGCAACAGGAACTTATTCTCCAGCGCTTCTTCCAACCTTCTGACCTCAAACACTGTGTCATTGTAGTAGATTGTGCATGATGGGTATAATTTACCATCTACTGCAGGAAGATACAAAGTCTTTACATCATCAAGGGACTGTTTTTTTTCAGATTTTAATAACGTGAAAAACTGCTGAACCGCACGTTTCATGGTTTTCTGTTGGTTTGGGTGGAGTTGTGGCTTATCACAGGAATCAGCATGAACTGCTTCCAGAACATGACAATACTGAGCTGCAGTTGGTTTGTCCTTCACACCAATTTTCTTGAAGAAGTCTGCAAACATGACATCCTGCGGAGAAATGTTATACAAATATGGTCTGAACTCACGGTCATCAGGGAGTGAAAAAAACACATAATCAGTCCTCACAAGTCCTTTGTCTTTTTCAACCAACACAACTGGAAGACCAGCCATTGGTTGTCCTTCAAACTTGTTTGCTTGCAAGTAGGCATACGCACTTCGAAACACTTTAGCGCGGGTTTGGATCAACTGGTCAGTTTTACATGGCGACTGACAGATGTTGCGCATGTTCGTGGTTACACAGTGTGAAGGTGGTTGTTCAAGCGCCCCTGCATTTTTCAACATTTGCAGGAGCTTCTGTGATTTATAAACTGGTAGATGTATAATTGGCATTGAAGACCAAATCAATTCTGGATGCTTAGGATCGCTATCAATCAAAGACCCTCTTATTCCAACAGTTCTCTCAGAAGCAAATGGTTGGTGATAGTTGCACAGATCTTTTTTAATATCCACAGGGAAAATGAACTTAATGTCAGCAATGCGTTCCAGCAACTTTTCCTCTTTGTGTTTGTCGTCACTCATTCTATTCAAGGCTGCTTTGAAAATGAGTGATGATTTCTGTTTCAACTCTTTGACTTGAACATTGTCTTTTGCTTCTGATTCTAGCTGTTGTGCAAAATGTATGATGTCATCTTTTGACACAACATGGTTCATTCCAAGGTCTCTGAGTAAGTCTTTTGGTCTGGCTTGTAGATTTCCTTCACACAGCTTAGTCCAAAATGTTCTGGGCACAAATCTCTCTTGGGGCAACATTTTCTTATATAGCTCGACACTCTCATCAAAGTAGTATGATGCCGTCTCCAATCTGCCTTGAGAATTGCGAATCAATCTTACTGTCTTCATTGAGGAGATGATTTTGTCTTTATGCTCAGAGTAACTGAATTGTGGTGACAGCAACAGTTTGAGGCAATTCAGCATCTGCTGCTCTGTGAGTGTGTGTACAATGGGCAGAATGAACTTCATGAAATAGTCCAAATCAGTCAGGGTTTGGATGTTTAATATTTGTGACAGACTACAGTTCTCTAGATTATGTTGGAGAAAAATGCTGTTGCTTTCGGACAGCATGAACAAATCTGGAAATGCATTTGAATACATGCTGTTGAGGATAAATACCTCTTTAGGCCCATCAATCCTCACTCTATTACCATGGATTGTTTCAAATAAAGGCAATGATTTGAGGTTTCTCTGATACTCTTGTTTGTCTGTGGACTTGGATACTCCAGACTGCAGGAAACGCTGTAGCTCATTCATCTCGTCAATAGAAAGCTTGGAAAACTCTGAGTGGTTAGTTTTGACGACCTGGTCCAACACAGAGCTTTTATCGTTCACATCCATCAGTTCTGAGGATAGAAGTGAAATATAAGTCCGGTCTACATGTATCTTTGTAAAGAATACACTGTCAACCTTCATAAAACCAAGTTTAAAGAGGATGCCAGATATGTCTTTTTCTGAAGCAAACTGAATCACACTTGGCATGTCTTTCATTGTTTGCAGGAAGAGCTTGTTGCTTAACCTTGGACACACAACAGGTAAAATGCAGCAGTCGTTAAAGAGTTTCCTAACATCACTTAATGTCAGGCTTTGTTCATCACCGCTAGATGTTGCAGGTTTAATTTCACTCATTAAGAACCTCCAAAGTGATTTTAACCACTTCAATGTAGTCTCATTTGGGACATGAAGACCACTGTGTTGATCAACTTCACAGTTCTGGAGAAGCTGCTGAATTAACGACTTCAGATATTCTGCTGCACAAGGAACCGTCAAACTTTTGACAAGGTTGTAACTTTGTAGAGCCAGCATGTGAGGCATGTTGGTCTGATAATCTGCAAATTGGGCCTCGTAGCCAAAGAACAGATCGTCATATCTTGATATCAGCTTGGGAGATTTGGAGTTAAACACTCTCAACACTTTATCTCTTGTGAGAAGAAGTGGAAGCCCATTGAGTAAACTGGAGTTGTCCTTAGTGAACTCAAGCTTAAAATCCTTTAAGCAGAAACCCAAGAGCTTTGAAAATCTCATTTCATCTCTGATCAGAGTGGCATTTATAGGCAACGGTAATTGCTCATCTGTTTGGGTTGGGTCATTGAGAGGTTTTTCTCTCAGGAAAGTCTGGACAGTTGAAGGATTCACATCTTTCAATTTAATGTCAGCGGATCTGAAACTTTTCCAAACTTTTTCCATGGAAGATGGAACCAAAGTCATTCCAAGATCTTCCAAAATGGGATCGATCTCATGTGTTGCAGAGTGTGTAAGGTAAGGTGCCTTGGTTGTTTCAGTTTCTCTGACGTTACACCAGTCAAAAGAGTACTGCATATATTCTCGGCCTGCAATTTTTTGTATGGAACTCCTCATTACTGGAATAACATTCAGGCCTCTTTCTTTGATTGATCTGTATACCTCATGGATCATTTCATGCCAATCTTGGCCAACCTCTTTAGACGCAGTTGGCCAAAAACATACAAAGTCCTTTATATGTTGATGAAGGACTTTTTTCATTTTTGCAAAGCCACAGCTGATGTAATGCAGAAGATCTGCATACAGTGGAGCAATGACATTCTGTTTCAAAGATTCATTCCAGTTTGATTTACGACTTTGCCCATCTTCTTTCCAAAGGTTTTTCCTGGCCGAATCTACCTCAAAGTTTGCATTGACATGAACTGGCAGTCCAGTTTTCCCTGGCAAAGGAAGTGAACAAAAGGCTTGTCCATAAAAATCCATCGGGCTGGATAGTGTTAGATCTGAACTCTTGCCGATCTTTGAGCTCACACGTGCTGCTATGGCTACTTGGGGAAGTTTGTCTGATAGTGCTGGCTCTCCGTCATCATCGTTTTCAAATGTGCCAAACTGTTCCGCAATGATCCATCTAGTTTGCCTTTCATTGGAGGTTGAAATCAAGGTTCCATAAATAGCCTTGTCTGCCATTGTTTCTTTGTCAGATTGCAGCGCATTTTGTTGGCGTTTTACAAAAGCATCTTTTATTTCTTTGCATTTCTCTGGTACACTTTTTTCAACCACAAAGATGGTTTGGAGTTTCCCTGAATGTTCATTAATTTCATGAAATTGTATTTTGCAGATGTTTTTCAGAAACAGAATTAGTCCTTCAGGATCTTCAGAGAGTGCAGAGCATAGTTCTTCCATATCCTGATTAGTTACTCCCTGCTGGGATATTTTAGAGCCGTTTGCCATGGTACCCATTCTTAGAGGTAATCTGAACATGGTGCCTTCTTTGAGAGAAAATAGGTCTGGAAGAAAAGATTTGTAAACATCCATGTACATGTTCTTGAAGGTGTCAGCTAGTGTATAGCCAGTGCCAGCTGGTGATTTGTCTGAATAACTTTCTATGTATTTTTGATTGGGATCAGAAATGCAAAGTTTGTCATCTCCAGTGAGGATTGATGGGCAGTCAGTCAGATGGTAAACAGAGTTGAATCCTACTCCATATTTTCCTATCTTTCCTGGAGAGTTGTGTTTTCCTCCTTCTCCCAGCTGTTGAATGCCAGCCAGGTCAGTATCAGAAAAAACTTTGTTGTTGAACACACACAGTGCTGGACCCTGCAGCTGGTTCCATTTCTTCCCAAATGTTTTTTCTTTGCCATGCTGTCGTTTGTCCCAAACAAAGTGAATTTCTGTTGCCTCTGCATCGTCAGCATTTTGAATAAGCTCTTTAAGGATATCCTTCTTTGCTGGGTAGGCTGAGATTATATTTTTAATTCGAACAGTTAGTGGTTCCTGCTGTTCAAACTGAAAAGCAAATGGTGAAATGTTCTCAACTTCATAGTTTTGGAGGGTATGATGCCTGGTAGTTTTTATTCCAAAGTAGCGTGCCATAACTCGGGGGATATCCTCGTGGCATAATGAGACACCTAAATCAACTGGCATCCATGGGCTGTCATTGTAAAATATCTCACTCGCAGGTTGTAAGACACCTTGTTCGTTGGGTATGAGATAGTCAATAGTCATTTTCTCTTTTGCCTCAAATATCCCATCTTTGAGAATTCTGAGGCAAATTGTGAAATCGCTCTTTGGAAGGGTCTTGTTGCAATGTTTAGAGTGCAGTTCCTGCAGCACATTTTGAAACTGACTGGTTGTAAAACATGTTTCAACACCTACACTTTCCCAGAGCCTCTTGAAACCATTGAAAGCAGTTGGAAGAACGTAGAGATAGGGTTTTGCTTCAAATTGCCCATTTTCAGCGACACAATTCACATTTACAAATGAACTACCAACAAGAATGAATGGGAATGAATTTGCTCTCTGTGAAATGAATGTGGAATCATCTGAGTCACTGAGCAACTGATCCAGGAACTTATAGCATTCAGATGCTATTTTGTGAAGCATGGATGGGTCAATGGATTCAGATTGTTCACATGCTTCTTGCAGCTGCTGAAGCACTTCCTCGGGCCCTGGGCTGTCATGAACTCCCAACATTTGCAGGACTGGATCAGCATAGTTTATTTTCAGATTGGTATGATCAAGCACATGGTGTGTCATGTTAACAAGTTGGGAGCATTTGCCAATAAAAATATTAGTAGGTTTTTGAAATGCTACATTTCCTTTCATTTTTGTGTCACCGGGGAAGAATGCTGGGAGGAATTCAGTCATCCTCAGTGTTTCCCAGTGGACGGAGTCTTTGTCATTTGTGTGACTCTTCATAAGATCAAGAAGGCAATTCAAATGCCCATATGCCTTTGTTTTGGCTGTGCCCCAGGTTTTGGGGATTGTGACTGCTTTCTGTGTGATGTCTTCGAGTGAGAGATAATCATGTGCCATTCCAAGCTCCAACAAGCGTTGAATCCTTTTGGGGGAGCAAAAGTCATTTTTGGTACCACTAAGCAAGCGTCCCTCTTCTGTTTCAAAAAGACAGGCCACTTTCCCTGACGGATTCACAAGTTTCTGAATATGCTGGAGCTGTCCACTTTGTGTGGGGATGCATGGATAACTGACCAGTAGTTTGTCAATTTCTGCATTATTCAGGTCAATAGCATGCAGTACAAGAGTATCTCTACTCTTAGGATCCATGGTATCAAGGTTGTTAAACACTACTTCTTGGTAAAACGTGTACCAGTTCCATGTTCTCTTCTGTATAACAGTCTCGAGGCCGGACTGTTTGAAGCCATTTCTCAACCACAGTGGAAGAGGAATAACATGGTTGGGTGCTTTTACATGTTTCTTGCACACCTGCACTGCAAGTGCACTTATGTCTTTATCTTCTTCAATGTTCTCATGTAGAAATATGGCACTGTTAATTGAGCACCAATGTTCTCCATCACTAAAAAGCTCTGGGCCACTGGAGTGCTGAGCAATGGCGGAGTACAATGCATCAACCAAAGGCTTGAAAGTTTCACTAACTTTCTCTCTATCGGGCCAAAATGTGTGATAGCAGTAAGGTTCTACTTGCTTGTTTTCAGACATTTTCTTGAGTGCTGAAAGTGCAGTAACATATGCCGTCACTACTGGATCCTGGAGAAGAGCTTTGTTCCAGTCATGTTTCACCCCACTCTCCCACAGACCTTTTCGGTTACTTGTCACAGCAAATGTTCCATTCACATTGACTGGAAGACCTGTGTGAATAGAAAGAGGAAGGAAGCAAAATGCCTGTCCAACAAGATCTGTTTGTAATGAGGCCAGTTTCCCAGTTTCTGGATCATTTTGCAAAGGCACAGCAACCCCCCCAATGGGCAAAGAGAACCTGGCTTGCTTGTTTTCTTGAAGGGCCATTTGCAAAGACTGATCTGTCCCAAAGCAGTTATACAGGAGCCAGGACTGGACTTCAGTTATACCAGTTTGCTGACTGGTTATTTGGACAACATTGACTGTGTCGCAGTCAATGAGTTCTTTGCATTTTTGATCAAGTTTAATCAATGATTTCTCAGCATTACGTTGCTTTGACATATTGGTTTCATCAGGAATCCTCATTGTACTCGCAGTGGTTTTGGAGACAGTGAGGATAGTTTTTATTTCATCATCCCTTGGAGGAGTTGATACATTGTTGGAGATCTGTTGGAGAGATAATGTATTGACGTTCTTCAAAAACAGCAGATGTGTTTTTGAATTGTCAGTAAAGTGCTGTTGAAAAGTGATGATATTGTGTTTGTGATACACCTTTGAACTTATTTCTGATTTGATAGCCTCTTCTTCAGTTCGGAAAGGTAGTCTGATCAAAGTTCCTGGATAGGGCTCAGGGGGACTTTGTCTGCTGAAGTTACAATCAAAAATGCGTTCATATGGTCCAAACTGACCAGGAAACCAATGAAAAAGTCTTTTCTGAGAGAGATCCAGCTTGATTCCAGGATTTGTATTTAATTTGATGTGCTTCTTAAGGTGTGTCACATTTGGATCAAGTATGAGAAGACTGTTTCCACTGAGGATAGAAGGAACATCTGTCACATGATACACAGTATTGAATCCAAGTCCGAACTTTCCAATTTTCTCCACCTTGTTTTCCTTCGAGGCAGAACCAACTCTGACAATATTTTTCCAATCCTCAGCTGTGAACTGCTCATTATTAAATGCCCAAAGGCAAGGTCCTTGACAAAGAGTCATGTCAGGGTCAATGAGACTTTCAGGGCTATCTTTGTGTACTCTGAAATCCACCAGGAATTTGCAGGTGTCTGCTCCAGCATCCTCTGCATTTTGAATGAGCTCTTTGAAGATGTCACTTTCTTCATCATACTCTTTAAGAATGTTTTTTATCCTAATTGTTATTGGTTCAGATTGTCCACACTGTTCTATTCCCAGTAACTCTGGATCAAGGATGTGGGTACTGAGAAATCTGATGTCGAACCATTCAGCCACTGCTTTTGGAATTTCCTCATGTACAACATACATTTCCTCCTGGCTGTATTTAAGCTCTTTCAATCCATTTTTGCTGACATCACAGAAGACTGCGGTTGACATTGGTTTTAGGGTATGTTGTTCACCCTCTATGAGGACTGGCACTGGGATGTCATCCTGAACTGTCTTCTTCTCTCTCCACAGCCAGCTAAGAATCTCTATTGACACTTTTACTTCAGAGGAATGTGCAATTGGTGGTTGCCTTTTGTCAATGGTTTGCTGGATAGAAGTAAGAATACCAATAACTTCTTCATCTGAAAGCAACATTCTCAGGCCAAATTCCTGGAGCAAGATCTTGTAGGGCCGAAATTCATTTGGCACCTTCCCAATGTAAGGGCTCAGATCAAGATTAGGTGGGTAGTCTAGAACCAGATCGTGAAGTGATACAAACTGGTTGTTGCTCCACAGCCAGGGAGTGTCTTTGTTCATTATTGTTGAAAATTCAGAGATGTGGTCTTGCATGTGTTTGTAAATGCTGTGCAACTCCCTTTTGAAATCCACATTTGTGTCAGGATCAGCCATTTTCTGCGCTTCTGATATCAAAACTGACAAATTATCCTTCACTTTTTCAGGTGGGGGCAGGCGTTTGAGACCAAGTTGGCTGCTCACTCTGTCACTGAATTTTCCCACAAAAGGCATCACATGCCCAACAATGTCCTTGTACATAGAATGTCTTATTTCATCCGGGCAGAAGAAACAACTTGTCTGAAATTTGTCATTGTTGTGGTACATTTTATTACCAGGTTTTGGACATGGGATCCATTTTAGCATCTTGAGGCGATGAAGCTGCTCATGAGTAAACTTTGAGAGTAGATCATTAGTATCCAACATCTTCAAGAGCACCTGAGCTCGATTGAGAGCTGTAGTTTGAGAATCAGGATGAAATCTGTCGATCAGTGTGGCGGCTTGAAGCAAGTGCTCAGGTGACACATCTACGTCTTTATATAGCAATCCGAGCTCCGTTAGGCTTTCAAGCATCTCCGATGTGCTTGTGTATAAAGGTGGAGGGAAGAAATCAGACTCAAAAATAACTTGAAAGTTTTCAATTCTTGGATCAAAAAAGCTTGAGGTCTTTCTCAGCTTTCCATTCACTTCAATGAAGCTCAAGTCCTTACACTTCTGTTTCAAGGTCTTGTTTTGAGAGAAAAGGATATTACCATGCTGTAAAATCCAAGACATTATTTTCTCAGTGTCTTCTTTTCTGCAGGCCCCCATCTCAATACAATCAATGAGGAGATTGGTTGCTTCAGCGGTGTCCAAGAGATTCACTTTGAGTAGCTTCAACAATCTGCGATCAGCCTCAGTTGTACACTGCACAACAGAATCAGGCATAGGGAACTCTGCTGGTATTGTTAGACCAGAAATGAGAAGCACAGCCTGTTTTGATTGAGCTGCAACATAGGAACCTTTCATAGTCTGAAACAGTGGCAACTTTGAGAGTAAATCTGTCTCAGTGGTTGAGAGAGAATCCATACGAGAATCCAGATGAGAAAGATAATCTTTCAGTTCTTTTCGTGCTTTGTTAGAGGCAGTCTTTAATTCTCTGATGAGATTCTGAGAATCTAAATTCACCAGGACTTTCATGACACTCCTTGGAGATGGGCACAGCACATACGAGTCAAGGTCTTTGTGTGTGAGCCAATCGTTTCCCCTCACCACTGTGCCACCGACTTTGTTCACCAACTGAGCGATTTGTTCTGGCAAATTAATCTGCTTGCTTTTCTGAAAAATTAGGGTTGTGTTCTGCTCTAGTCTTGCTAGTAAAACAGGCTGACTGACCGACAAGGGGCAGACTGGTATTAATGGCATTCCAATGAAACTACTTAACTCTTTGAAGTAAGTGTTGAGGAATTTCCAGAATTCTTGGAGCCAGTCTAAAGGTGGATGTTGAGTGCTGCTGACGTCCCAGGTAACGAGCCCTGTTTTGATCTGCTTCCAGTCCTGTGGCAAATACGTCCTCGTATAATCGGCAACATGGGCTGCTTCAACGTTGATGACCTTGAATAAATCTGAAAAATATAAATATATATACATAGAAATTTAAAAATTGAGATAAGAAATAAGAAACACCAACAGAAGATTCCATTGTGCTTACATCTCCCTCATAAAAATGCAACAAAACAATTAAAAAGGCAGGACAACTGTTCTCAGGTCTTAAATGTGAGCTTTTGGTTAAACCAAATCCAGGTTCTATACATGTTAGTATAGTGTGAAAGTGACAGATGTAAATCACTTTCAAATCACTTTTCTATAAAATTACACCTACTTTTTTTGGCCAGTTCTTTCAGGTGGGCACTGCAGGCTGGATTGAGATCATCTGGGATGAAGAGGTCTTTGCAGCATGGTAGCAAGACTCTGCACAGAGGATACATTTGTTCATTTGTTTGTAAAAACAAAACATAACATTGGCATATAGTATTGGTGTATATTTAGTGACCAAAACAATATGTATTATTTTACAATCTAAACAGAAATAAATAGTTATTGTCAAATATTACATTAAAGCAAGTGTGAGTAAATCAGTACTAATGATACTAGCTTAGTATGTAATAGCTCTAGTACAGTAGTTTAGGATGTTATTGCTTTAACATTACAGTTTTTATTATAAACTTATTTTAATTTATTTAATATCTACTTTAAAGAGAATAAAAACTGTAAAACCCACCTCGGAAATTCATTGCTGTCAATTAAAGCAGTGTCCTCCTCTCGGTTGGAGAAAGATCTGAAAGAGCCATCGTTGAGTGGAAGTAGCTGAAGACCCTCGAGTTCTCTGTATTTTCCATCACTTAAGACATATTCCAAAAGACAGAGTTTGTCGTCTTTAGAGATGGTGTGCACACTAGTCCTACGGAGAATGTCCCTTAGGAGAGTTGGAGTCACATGTTTTAGGGTGTTGAGGTGTGGATAGGCCTCCTTTATAGCTCTTGCAACACTACCTGGTAAACTGACAAGATGTTCTCCACACGAAACCAAAGTCCTTTTAATGGCGGCCATTATATCAGGGCTTGTTGGACCATTACAGGGGAACACAGCTTCTGATGGTGTGATGAACTCTTTTTCATCTTTGGCAAGAGAAAGGACAGCTACATTCTGTCTGAATAAGTGATAAAAAACATCCAGAGCAACAGCATGCCACTTATCTTTGTGCTTTAACCGGGCGATATCTGGCCACAGATCGTACACGGAAGAGACAGGCAGAAGAGATTCTTTAGCGAGTTTGATGGCATCTTGAATGATCATGACGTATGCCTGTGGGAGCACCTCCTTTATCAGCAATTCATTCCACACAGCATGCTCATCATGTTTCTGGTCTTCCTCTTGCCACTTGATGTGTCTTCTGTTGTCTGTGAGGCCAAAGCACGCGTTGACATAAACTGGGAGTCCTGTCTTGTTGGGTTCATTGTTTGGGAGAGGAAGAAAGCAGCTCAGTCTACTCTCACTACAGTCTCTCTTCTCACCACAAGGGAATGCCAAGTCAACTTGAGGGAAAAAGCTCAACTTTTTTGCAAGTGAATCAAGATTTTCGACAGTGCCTTCCTTCATGGTACATGTTGTTACAAGCCACTTTGTTTCTTTTTGGTCCTCTGAGTTAAGGGTTATCAATTTGAACCTTGTTGAACCCTCAACGATTGACTCGTCTTTGGACTCCAGAATGACATCTGTGGGGACTGAGGTCACTTCAAGTCTGGTGTTAACAATGCCATTTACATCGATATGTTTTAAGGACACAGAGGTCACATTTTTCAGGAACAGAAGGCTCAAGTCTGCGTCCACAATGAAGCTATCAAAAAGCTCAACTACCTTGTTAGAGTCATATAGATTATCAGAAATATCTGAAGCCTTGTTGCGCAAGGGGAACCTGAAAAGTGTCCCATCAAAGTGCTGATCCTCCATGATGACTTTTGACCATTCTTGTCTGCTTACAAGTGAAACTATATCTCGAAAAGGTTGGAACTGATCATGCATAGAAGTAAGAGCTTCTTTGTGTTCTGTATCATCCAAAGACCACAGAAACCCCCCTATCCTTTCTCCAAACGCTGTTTCTTGGGGGTCCATCATGCCAAGGTGCTCTGAACTGAATATACTTGGCACATCTGTGAATGAAGTAAAACAAATATTACCCCATTAATTGCCCAGGCCTATTCTTTAACTACAAAAACTGAAACTAAGATTATTTGGTACACGAATGTATCTGTACATAGTTTTACCTGTTATGTGGTAAATAGAGTTGAAGCCGATTCCAAACCTTCCGACTTTGTTTGGGTCATTGCGCTTGACACTCCGCCCGGCCATTTGAATTCCTTTCCAGTCATCCTCAGTGAACGCTGCATTGTTGTAAGCGTAGAGAGCAGGACCTTTGCAAACAAAAAAACAAAGAAATTGCTTGGAAGAATGTAATAAATTGGGTGATTGTGGCTCAGTGATTAGCATGCCTGTCTTTCAATCAGATGATTGGTCGTTCAAACCCTGGCTCTGCTTGTCCATGTCGTTGTGTCCTTGAGCAAGACACTTAACCCCCAATTGCTCCCTGTTGCTGTGTCTACGGTCTATAGAGCAAAAATATAAGTGACTTTGGGTAAAGGTGTAGCTAAATGAAAAGTAAATTAATGCATTTGTGTCTTCATCAGGGTTGCGGAAATTTTCCGGTAAATTTCTGGAAAGTTTCCACGGAAATTTTGAAAAAAATAAATGTCCCTAGGTTTTTTGCAAAAGCATATCATATAACAGGGAGCTTAAATGTAGTTGAGAACAAGACCATGCACGCCTAGCTCAGCTGGACCCTGAATGCAGCTGGTTGGGAACATTGTTTGCCAGAAACATAAACGTAAACATAAAGGAAAATCCTTGCAACGCAACACCTTAGCTCCATGTTTACTTCCTGTCAACTGATATCATTCACATAAACTATGGAAAGGAATTTATAAACAAATGAAGGATCAGTACATCATTGTGACACCATTCTAATTTTGTAAATACCAGTATCAAATTTGGTAGTCCTGACAACAATAAGAAACATTAACATTAGCCCTCCTGAATATTATTAACCATTATTAAAAAATGTTGTTTTTTTTTTAGGGCTGGGCAAGTTAACGCGTTAATCCTTTAACAGCCCTTTCGCAAAAAAGAAAACATAATAAATAAGATGCACGCCATAAATGCAATACAACGACACTGCTTTTACTTTGAAGGCGATTTATGTACATGTGCGCACGCTTCCATAGCCTCACCGACAGGCCGTGTTGATGACTTCACGACTTGAGACTGACGTGAAAGCACATATTGTTCTGTAGTTTCTGTTCTCAAAGTGCAGCGATGCTGCCGCTCCGGTTCATAAAGCTCTCACAGTCTACCGGCAGGCTCGCGCTCCAGGCTCAGCGTCCAGATTGAACGTTAATTGCACAATGCACAAAGCCACCGCTAATACCTGTCAGCTGTCCTTCATATCTCCACCTCATTCAACCAGACTTCAGTGCATTTGTTCAAGCCAACACGGACTTGACTTTTCTCACTGAGTAAGAAAAATTGAACTTAACTGGGAAACATGAAAAGCACTTATTGTTTTTGTATAAAGTTAATCAATTGCTGGTCTTTAACATACAACTTTAAGGTAAGCAACAGACTAAAAAAAGACACAAGAAGAAGTGGCTTGTTCCTCACAGGGCCCTTACTCCTAAACACCTGTTCACAAAAAAAAAGAAAACGGATGTACTGTATGTTAACTTGCTGTTGTTCCAAAGTGCCTGTTATATTGTTCTAATAACATTATTTTAAAATAAATACACAATACACTATTGTGCGCAATACACTATTGTTTTACTTAATTATTAAATTTGTCGCATAATGCATTATACATTTTTTGATATACATCCTTTCTTGAAAAATACATCACGACCGTTGTTGATAACCTTCCAAGAAGTGGTTTTCCTCTGAAGATGTTGCATACCTTGGTATTTTCCCAATTCATTGGTCCACAGGCTCTCAGTTCCATAGCTTCTCTCATCATGGATGAAGACCACTTCTGTGGCTTTAGCATCATCTGCATTTTGAATTAGCTCCTGTTGGCAGATAAAAACAATAACCATTAGAGCTTAGCAGACCAAATCTAACATTCAATTGCCATGTTCCTCTGCAATACTGCCACTGTGTCAAGCTCCAAATCCGTACTAACACAAGAGTATAGTTAGAGCCCCAGCACACTGTTAGTCAAACTACACAGGTGTTTTCTCTGAAAGTATGTTGCCTATTTAGACCACGTCTCAGGAACGTGTGGGCATGTACAAATAGCGCTTGATTGACATCTCACCTATTGGGTGTATGGTTGAACCCATTTGGGAGGGGAACCCATAGCCCTTTATTGATCTCATTTGTACATGGTACTTGGTGAAATGTCCTTTCCAGCACATCACCAACAGGCTTACACAAGACCAAGGGTCTAATCAGCCAGATTAAAAAACCCATTGTGGGAGTGTGGAGTGCAACTTTAATAATAAGCAATCAAGTGGTATCATGTGTTGATACTAACAGTTTATCCATTGCCTTTTTAAAAAATGTTTTTTAACCAAAACACTAACAACCGTCACTGTCGGAATCAGAGAGATGTTAGTGATATTATAAATTAAGTCCATTTAAGCTGCCATTAAGTTTCAGGGTCCTAGTATTGTGTGTGTTGGCTCACGAGCACACTGTTTTGTCTTACTTGGAAACTTGAATAGATTGATTAATGTTATTATATTTTACCACCTGTGCTTTCCTACCATGACAACTCAAAATATCTGTTGCGAAAAAGACTTATGAGAGCATGTTTTACAACAAATTACCAGTATTATGGGGTAGAAAAATATAATAACAATTTCTTTCAGTTAGCTCCACTGGTACATAAGTTATGTTATCTGTCCACTCAGCAAAAAAAGAGAAAGGTCTTTTCAAAACCATTTTATTAGGGGTGAGAATCACCAGACATCCCACGATACAATATTGTCACATCCTTAAGTCACAATACGGTATTGTCACAATACGATATTGTCATAATACGATATTGTCATAATACGATTATTATTACGATACTGCGATATTATCACAATCCAGCGATACATTGAGTCTTGGAATATATTGAGTATTGTGATACATTGCGATTTATGACCCTGTCTCAACTGCAAATCGCCCCCAAAGGAAAATGTTGTCAACATATTTGATCTAATAATATAAAGTTTTCCGTCTGTTCATCTCACTTCAAATCATTTTTATTTCAGCAAAATGGGATCGTCAAGCAGACAAACTAAACAACACTGTCATTAATATTGCATGCACTTAACAAACTGAACTGTTTGTATTAGTCTACATAGTCGCGTAATACGAGCTGGACACACCGGAGAGGGGGTGGGGCTTATCTTAGTGCAAAATGTTTTAATATCAGCCATCCACCATGAAAATAACCACTATTTCTGCTTTATACTCGTTGTGGAAACCAAAACCATCAAAGACCATCAAACTCCACTCTGACAGTGATGATAACTGTTTTTATTAGTAGTCAACACTATTAAATCAACTGCAAACATTATGCGATCATTTTTAATCAATATTTTAAGTGGATTTTTATTAGAATGTTTGCTAAAACTGTCCGGAGCAGAAAATAATTCTGTTCCGAGAAGCACCATCTAGTGGACTGAAAAAGCAATCGATTTTATGATTCTAGGACCAAAAAGTTTATAACTGATTAAATAAAAGGTTGATGCTTGGCTTAAGTATATCAATACAATATTGCTACACATAAGATTTACATACTATGCTGTATCAATTTTTCCCCCTACATGTAATACACCACAGTGTCAAAAGAACAAGATAGTTTGCTTTTACAAGAAAGCTGCCTTCTTAAAAATCTAACCACCACTATGCCACCAAGCTGATATTTACATGAACAGGAAGTAACAAAATTTTACCCACGAAATGGAAGTTCGTAATACAAAAAAAGGCTTTTGGACAGTGGCCATAAACTAATTACTGTCATACAAACAGTAATCTAAGGAAACAAAAAACGATCTGAAATAGTGTAAAATAAAACTTAAATAGTTGGAGATTGAATGCAGGAAAACACATTTGCAAATTTGTTGTAATATGTTGTTATTGGAATTGAGCAAATAAAAATAAAAAATAAATTGGCAGATTACTCAGTGTGACCCTAATATTAGATAGAATTTATGTTGAGCACTCAGCGTGTCCTGAAATTAACCAATTAACCCAAATTATATATTTCTATTGTGGGGAATAAAGCCCTCATGTCAATGTTTGTTTGCTATTTTTGTTAAACAGGGACAGGAAGGAACACATTAATTGCATACAGATGTTGCCAACGCTGTGTGGTGTCTCTGGTTTTATGCAATTAAAACACTAATGTCATACATGCATTTATTGAGTGTGACACATCATTTGTTGTGTTATTGGCAGGAAAAAAGTGCTATTTGAATATTTTGTTCATACATTTCCTGAATCAAATAAAATTCATAATTCAAACAGGATCATGCTGGTCATACCAAAAGAAATATACTTTGAGAATCCATGTGTGTGTGAGCTAGATCTAAAGAATAATGCTATCCATCAGTTAGAAAATGTATAATATCAATATATAATAATAAAAAAAATATTATAAATCAGTCTTTGACAGAGCATTGTACCGACCTTCAAAATTTGTCCACCATCTGGATATCGACGGAGAATATCTTGCAGGTAGTCAATGAAGGGCGGAGCTGTCGCCCCAAAGGACGTTCTAAACAAAGCGGCAGAATGAAAGAGTAACAAAACTAGTTAAAATTAAAACTAACAAAGAGGAAGTCCTCCTGAAGCAATCGAGGAAGAAAGAGGTGGGATTTGAGTCAAGTTCAACCAGCATAATTGACTTGTATGTTTAGTCATTCAGTGCTTTACTCACTTCTTTGTTGATCAATACGAATTGATTCAGAGCCCAAATGTTAAGTCTATCATAGTGGCTTCGCACACTTATAGACAAGGAATTAAAACAAAACTCTTGCTCTCCCTAATGTTCACTTATAACAGGATCGACAATGATTTTGAGTCGTACAGAAGTTTTAAAGTTAAATTAATGTATGGAATACATACAGGTTGGTGCTCCAAGAATACAAACATGTCCTGTATGAAATTGTCATGTACTGTTATTGTTTATAATCAGTCATGCAAAAAAATCTCTCATTTCTTCACCAACACACAGCACTTGCCCTCACTTACTATGAGTATAAATATAAGCTTGATTTAACAGCTTTTACAGTAAGTCTCTAGGTCCACTGGTAAATGGACATTTTTCCATCCATCTGATACAATAAGAATTTTCTGTACAATAAAACAGTGTTTCGATGAACATGAGGATGAAGAGCCTGAATTTACAGTCCATTTAAACAAGATGTTATTTTCCATATTGAGGCAACATACATGTTAAACTTCCCTAAAAAAGCAATACATATATGTAATCCTAGGGCTGGAGATGACTTGATTTCTTATCAAATCAGTGTCAACTCAAATGTTGCATCACTGCACTTTGGTCAAAACAGCATGTTCATCTTGGTGGTTCAGTTTGTACATAAAACAAAAAGGTGCAACTCACTTTTTCTTGGTCTTTGAACTCATCCCTTCAGACTTGGACACTGAAAGAGAGTCAGAGTACATGGCATTACATTGCAGAACATTTCAATGTGATGGCTGCACCTGCTGCCACACAGCCAATTTAAATGCCAGTAACACTCCAGCACGTCATTTAGTTTCTTAAAGTTTACACGTAGCCTGATGAATTTATTATTTAGTATTGTTTCAAACGCAAGGACAGTGGTCAATGGTCATACACCACACTCATTTAGTATTGTTGGCAATTGTAGTGCACATCTTAAGTTAACTTCTTTACAGCAACCCTTAAGTTTGTTATTGGATAACTTTGATGACTTGGGACGGTTTAGAATTATATTTAAAATCCTTCTCCTCACCTATAAAGCCTTAACTGGTAGTGCGCCATTATATCTTAAGGAGCTTATAGTGCCATATTACCCCACTAGAGAGTTACATTTATTGAATGCAGGGTTACTTGTGGTTCCCAGAGTCTTAAAAAAATAGGTTTGGGGCTAGAGCCTTCAGTTATCAAGCTCCTCTTCTGTGGAATAAGCTTCCACTTTCAGTCAGAGGGGCAGACACCTCAGTCACCTCATTTAAGTGTAGTCTTAAAACTTTCCTCTTTGACAGAGCTTATAGTTAGGGCTGGCTCAGGTTGGCCCTGCTCCAGCGCCTAGATATGCTGCTATAGGCCTAGACTGCTGGGGACATCTCAGGATGCACTGAGCTCCCTTTCCTCTCCTTTTTCCTTTTTTCATTTCTCATCTCCCTTTGCTTTCTTTTCTTTCTTCTGACCCCTTATAGCCTTCACTTTCACTGCCGGGTCAAATTGACCCGAACATCATCTCTGTAATATGAACCTGCAGGGTTTTTTTTAAACGTTGATTACACTAATTAAGGCAAGCAGAAGAAGTTTGCTGTGTTGTAAAAAAATGTTATTTTCTGTATACTTACATTTTTGGCTGTTAATCTCAGGTTTAATCTAAAAACATACCTTGTGTGAATGATAATAAAACTTATTTCTACAGCACATTTTAAAGCAAGTCGTAAAGTGTTTTAGAGACCGGATGCAGCTACACAAACATTTCCACATGAATATGTATTAACAAACAAATGTGAATAAATCAGAACATGGTCTGTAAACTCCAAGTAGCCCACAGATTTGAACTAACAGGAAGTAACTATTTCTGTAACTTCCTGTGTATTCTTTGAAGACAGCTGAAACCTGTCCGACTTGACCTTAGTTTTTAGTCAACGCCTGCTGATGATGTCACCTGCTCTCATCTGCTTTCTAGGCGAGGCAGAGTTTGGCCCAATCCCAATCTCCACTCTAAACCCTCAAGGACTTTGCGGGAGCACGCCTTAAAGTCTGTGAGTCCGTAAGGGTGGAGATTGGGATTGGGCCTTTATCTCGAACCAGCTTGTTCACACCCACTGAAACAGCCTTGCTCTGATTAGAGGACAGCCTGCTCCATCACCTGAGCCACCTGCCCTTTGTTAAGTCTGAATTGTGATCTGGCCCAGAACTTGGTTGTTAATCTGATAAATTGTTCGGTTAATTCTTAGTTAAATAGAACACAATTTATTGTTTGTTGTTTTCGAGAAATGAGGAGGAAAGTATAGCCTAAAAGGAAGAATGTATTCCCGGTTAATATATGATTTTACTTATGTACGTTTGGCCATATAAAAACTAAAGACATACGTATGAAAGAATGTTGGTCATCCTACACTTCTAAACAGTGAACTTATTGAATAATATTTCTAAAGAAAATTCACCATAATTAAGAATAATTCATCAAAAGCACATTTCATCAAACTAACAGCTGTAGTAGAGCAGGTGTGACACCATTGATGTATGAAAGGATTTGGGCCATTCTACACTTTATAACAGTGAATTTATTTTTGTAGGACGTATTTCCGCATTGCACTTTGCAGGATCGTCCTATTGTCATATTGATTTGGCTCGGATAACGCCCGTTTTGGTAAAATGAAGGTTAATTCAGTTGTAGCTTGTAGTCTACATCACTTACAGGTGTCGCTTGTGTTTTAACACGGTTTAACCAATGAGTGATTGATCCGGAAAGTTCGAATATATATTCAACTTTACCACACATACATTAATATCATAGACACATACAAAATGCATACATCAATTAGCTTTCGATGGCATTGGAAGTAAAAGTATTATTTCGCGGATACATGTATCCTGCAATAAAGTTTCAGCTTAATTTTTCATGCATTCTTCTCTAGTAATTATACGTAGTTAGCGTAATCCATAATCGGAAGTTAATAAACGTAACAAATACAATTACACATAAATTAAACGAAATTGTAAAGAAGGCAAAGTTACCTCAGTCATATTTGTGATGATTCGCATCAGTTCTGCTGGTGCCAAGTTTGACCAAAAAAAGCAACGCTGCAACATCACTTCGGCTATTTATACAGGCTGCAGATGACCAAACCCATAAACCACAAGTTCTGTTCCTTTCGTTTTCCAACAAAGTCGACGTCCTTTGTGTGAAACGAAACTTAAAAAGGGCGCAACATCAGAACAAAAACACCGACAGTTTCTTCTTATATTCACAGTGACTGTGAAACTACTCAGTGACTGTGAAACTACTCAGTTTCGAGGAAGTAAGCGTGTGTTTGGGAAAAGTGTGTGAATACAGCCAAAGACAACAAAGCACACATGTAGAATTAATACGCTAAAGACAACGATATATGTGTGGGTTGTATCTGTGCACACCGTGTTGTTGGATAACTAAAGCAGTCATCCGTCTGGGGATACATGCATTTTGAGTTTCGTTCAGGTGTTTGTGCCGCTATCCTCCCAGAGGAGACAGTTGTTCCTCCTCACGCTAGATGCTGCTGTCGGCTGCGAGCTGCACAAACTGGGCAGCTTCTTGCAGGAAAAGGCGCAGGACACGAACAGCGACGTCCTCGTCGTAAACTGGCTGTGTTTTGATTGTCTAACGGCGCTTACTCGACTATTGCTTTTAGTACACGCACATTTTCGAAGAAGGAATGAACATGGTACGTAACAAAAAATCTTTTGTTTAATGTGCTCGTCCTCGTGTCGAGGAAGCCCCATTGTTCAGGGCGACGCCAGGCCTCCAGCGGTTGCAGTTGCCCAGTTACGGTTCTGTTTTTTTCTTCTTCTTCTTTTTCTGATGTGTTACGTTCACCTTGTTTGGCCAGTTCACCAACCCTCGTCACGAGGACATCGTTTGTTCCCTCGCGGAGACAACACGGAACTAATAAGAGAGACCACGTAACCCGCGGTTCATCTTCGATCTGTTGTGATACGTATGCTATGCTTCATATGATGTGCGCGGTCACCCTCAGTTGCACCACTATACGGAATATTAACCAGTGTGTGTTCGTCACTTTTCAGATGACCCCACAGTGTGTCGATCAGTGAAAACCACTCTCCTTCCACTCTGGCTGCAGATAGCACCATGTTGGATAAAACCAGTGCTGAAGAGCAACCAACTAGGCACTGCTCAGACTGTGGATGCAGCCTGCCACAGCCAGACACTGATTCCCCTCCTAAACAGCAGCAGCGTGGGGCCAAAGCAGCCAGTGCCTCCAAATGTCCAGCCTGCCAGGCGGGCGGCCGCCCTCCCAAGAGGCGACGTCTCTCGAATGGACGCAGCCTCCGCCTGGACCCGCACAGCTGCAGCCTGTGCTCCAAAACCTTCATCTCCTCCACCCACCTGACCCTCCACCTCACCTCCCACAACAAGGAAAGGAAGTTCAAATGTAGCACTTGTGGCAAGTACTTCCATCAGGCCTCCCACCTGATGGCACACAAGATAATCCACAGCGGGGACAGGCCCTATAAATGTGAGTGCGGTAAGACGTTTGGCCGTGCCTCACATCTGAAGACCCACCAGCGTCTCCACACGGGCGAAAAGCCCTTCAAGTGCACCTATTGTGACAAGTCGTTCACACAGAAGGCTGGCCTGTTGGCACATGTTCGACTACACACAGGGGAGCGGCCGTTCAAGTGTGACCAGTGTGGTGAGGGCTTTCGCTCTGTGTCACTCCTACTCGCGCACAAGGCCGAGGAGTCGTCCAAACCAGCGTCAGCATCGGCACTGAACCAGCCCCAGAAGACGCAGTGTAACCCAGAGGATCTGAATTGTGGCGTCTGCTGCCGCACCTTTGTTCGATCGTCTTACATCAGACTGCACATACGCCTCAACAAAGGACAGCGGCCTTATCACTGCAAAGTGTGCAACAAGACCTTTGTGAAGCTGGATACGTTTGTGAACCACTGTGATAAACACTTGAGGCAGAAAAGGAATAAAAGTGTGGTAAAGGAGGTTAAAGAGGAAGTAGTTAAACCTCCCCTGTTTGTTCCGCTCTCCAGGGCTTCTCCTCCTGAACCCTTAGCCGCTCAACCTTTATCCTCAGAGGTCAACACGCGCTCCAGAGCCAAAGCAAAGAGTAAAACGGAGCCATGACCAAGAGGAGTGTATACGCCGAGACACAACAGTAGTGTCATGTTGCTGTAATAAAAACGTTTTTTTTTAAAGAATATCCCAAAACCAACTGAACTAGTTAAATAAAACAGTTCAATTTGAAGTTGAAACTTCCAAAACAATGTAATGCGATTTGTTTCCAACTTCCTACAAATTTTTTTGCAGTTATTTTGTTTATAAGTATGCATTTATTGTGAATGATTATCTCTGTAAATACCAAAATGTTGTCTTTTAATGCCTATTTTAGATTATAAAACTAATTGACATTTGTGACAGTAGCATTTCAGTGGCGTACATGTTCACTCAAATCTTTTAAAATCGCAAGAAGTATCTCAAACCATTATATTCATGCTTAATGTTTTCTTAAACTCATACAAGCCTTGTGGCATGTATAGCACTCAAACAAATGACTGTTTATTAAATGTCTCAATGTAAAACAATATGCACAAAATAATAAAAATAAAAGCATAGTGTGGAAGACTAAAGCATTTATTTTGTTGCACCATACATGTCTGTTCAAAAAGAATTTGCCAGTTCTCAATCATTGTCTTCTATAAAGCCTCTTTTTCTACCCAACCAAAGAGCATTCAAGACAAAGTTACAGAAACACTCCACAGCTCAGTCTTTGCATGAAACCTATTCGTTCACAGTGTGCCGTATGTATCACCTGGGCCTGTAGTTATCACGCTCAACACCACAGGACTACATGTCCTTTCAGATGAGTCTCACACTCCATTCCAGGTCACCTCACTGACCCTAAACTCAACAGAAGATGTTTTTTGGACTGTTCTTGTGGATCTCCACTGCTGATGAAGAATCTGTCACCTCCACATGAGGAAACTTTTAGTCCCAACCCCACGACAGAGAGGAAAATACAAGTGAGCAAATTACAAGATACATTTACAAGTTAAAGGTCAAGTTAATACTCTTGGCAAGCTGATGTATGGAACAAAGTCACATTGTATGAATCACAAATGTTAAAGAGAATACAACAATCAACCACCACTTGATGGACACAGTCAATAAGTCAGAAACAGAGAGTACAAAGTCAAGATTAAATGTCTGCCTGGCAGTTGCCAGTTTCCACTGATGACGTCTTCAGCATACACGCCTGTCGAGCATGAACAGAGTCTGCTTCCAGGGTGTGGGCCTAAAGAGAACATTATTTTAGACACTTGGATTCATGAGTATAACAACATTATTTGTAGCCTGTAACACACACACACATATACATATATATATATATATATATATATATATATATATATATATATATATATATATATATATATATATATGTATATATATATATATGTATATGTATATATATATATATATATATATATATATATATGTATATATATACACATATATATATATATATATATATATATATATATATATATATATATATATATATATATATATATATATATACTCAGATATTGTTTATGAAGCACAACGTATTTGCATATTTGCCACCCACACGCTTGAATTATAATTATTTGAATGGGCTATTAAAATTGGTCTTAGAGCTCATAAACACTGCCATTTGTGAATACACTATCCGTTTTAATGTTGTAACTACGCAACATGCGTTAGTGTTTGTGCTGTTATACTCAGAGTTAGGTTCGGTGTTCAGCTCCACAGCGGCACATCCGTCTCCAGGGTCTCAGACTGAGCAGTGAACTAGGCGGTGAATCTATGGAAAATACCAGACTTCTCCACATGGAAATGAAACCTACTCTGTGTATCCTGAGAAATGAAACACAGGGCTCCATTTATTGAAAAATCCAATGAGTGTGGAGTGAAACCATCCCAGATAAAAAGGAAGACACACAGTACATAGTTCTAGGTCTTTGACCTGCAGAGTGTACATGTCCAGATGCAGGACATCACAGGGAGCAGTGAAGCAATCATTGGGATCAATACAGAGGCTGAACTTATATGACTAACAGGGAAAAGGTTAGATAGAAATGAAGCACACAAACTTTGGGAGCTATTTATTAGATATTAAGTTATTTTACTCACAAGCTCTACTGTTATTATTCTAGTTGTTTGTCTACTTAGTTTTGATTTTTTTTTTTTATGTATTAGGATTTGTATTAGTAATAGTTTTTAGTTTAGTTTAATTGTTAAAAAGTACAAGTGAGACCAAACAGTGTTCAGTGAGAACAGCTGATTCAAGGCCTTTACTGAAGAGGAGTGAGGTCCGGGCCATAAGGCTGCTCCCAGGCCATCTTCTCTGCATAATAGCTGTTGTCCTGACATGGCACTAGGGAGAGGGGGCACATGACACTGCCTACTTTCTGACTCCACCATGACCTCAAACTATACCAGAGGAAGAGAGAGAAAACGTGAATAGGACCGACTGAAAGAGCACCATAAGATCCAATAAAACTGTGAAAACACAGAGATAAAGCATCTCAAGTAGAACGAATCTTCACGCAATAACTTGTATGATTAGTAATGACATTGCTATTGTTACCAGCAGACAGTTTACCATTCACTCAGCCACCAGGACGTCAGCCTGCTCCGGTAGCTCGATACCCTCAGCTCGCCCCTGGAGCACCATGACCACCTCCCCACAGCCGTTCTGCTTCACCAGCTGTCTGGTGTACTCTGGCATGGAGCTGGCCTCCACCATACACGTACTACCACAGTTAAACTTAGACAATGTGCACGCCATGCTGTGTATACCATGCAGCAACACCACTTGTCCAGCAGATGGCAGTATAGGTACACAAATATTAACAGTTTACAGAGACTTGAGGTTCTGACTTTTCAAATTCATAACATTTCTTGGAAATTGTGTTATCGTTTGAGATGTACTTAAAGCTTTAAACTACGTAAGATATCTATTACTAAATGTTTCCGGATATTTTTATGGTTTGGGTTTCAACAGCCCAAACATTGGAATTATTTAACTTTTTGCCGTATGGGCCGAGACATTGTTAATCCTTAAAAAGGGAAAATTCTCCTATCGTACACTTTAAAATCTATTTACATGTTTTGGGTAGTACTATTGCATATGTGATAAAAGCTGTATAACTGGCTACTCTAGCTGCTAATAGTATAACACACCCAAAAATCTGATAGAACCACTGCCGGTGAGGTTGCATTGTGGGTACTGCTGACCAGATTTTGACATGGAGGAACGAAAAAAACACAATATCTCTGGTTCTGTTGCATTGATTTTTAACCTTTAAAAAAAATGTACTGTCCATCCACCAACTACGTTAATGTGTGAACCGGTCTATACACATGCCAGATGCAGGAAAGGAAAGCCTCAATTAATTCCCTGAAAGTTTTAGGTTAATATACGTCTCAGGATCAGAGCCTGTCTGTAGACTCACCGCATGACCAGCAACCTGTGTGTTGGTGCTAAGCCTCAGTGTTTTTGCAACTTCCCCACAAGCTATATTGATTACATTACCGCTGAGGGTTCTGCAAGTTGAGCACAGAAGAGGCTGATGATGCCAGTGCCACAGCTAAGATCCATCACCACCTTGTTCCTCAGAGAAGCGCTGTTGCTGAGAATAACCTGCCAGTACGCCTCAATCAGCTCTTATCTGACAACATCTCCAAGTAAAGTCTCTGTGTGATGAAAAAATAAAAAGATAATACAAATATATACTGATATAATCTACAGATTGTCAAAATGATAGTGATCGTTTGATATAATCTTTTACAGAGACCCAATATGTTATTGACAGTTATTGTGTGATGAAAAGTGGAATTACTACATTAAAATGGACATTTCGAAAAATGCTGTTGTGAAATCAAAACAAGAAAAAAAAGTAAATTGCCTCCTGCATTTTTCATTAAAATATTCATATTTCATACTGTGTTTTCTATACAATATTGAACAATTTCGGTCTCTGTAGTTTTCCCATGAACTAAAAAAAATGTGCATGCTTTACAATAAATAACAAATATCTTTTAAAGCAAGCTGTACATTTGGGATTTAGTTTTCTACCTTCCAGATATCATCCTTAAATGCATGGTTGCATCTGCAAGTGGAGGAGAAACATTGTGTACTAGACGTTACTGTGAAATAAGCTGTAAAAAAGCATTACAAGCACATCGGCGTGGAACAAACACTTCCTGTTTTGACATCAGATTCAGTTACCGTGTCCTCTTCACGTGCTGTCGGAAATACTGTCATGTGAGTCTGACTTAGTTTTTTAGTTTGTCTTTATGTTCGTTTCGTATTCAGTATCGTATATAACTTCATCATTTTGCCATCAGTTAGGTCCTCTCTGTTGCTACAGCCCAATTATCTCACACACACAGACGATGATGTTTTTCCAGTAACCTTACTGCTCCTCTTCCAAATCTGTGACATATTCAGTAGTTTTGTGTGTCTTTCACTCTCACTCACAGTCTCACTCACTTAGAACCGCCTGGTTGTTTCTTGTGGAAAACAAAGTAATAAAGAATTAAGGTACATTGTACAATAAACACATTCCATATATAACAAAATATTTATTAAGAATTAAAAAATAATTAAGCAATGAACAAATTCAAACAAAACATCTAATTGTAACTCAATACAGCATTGAGTTATTTCATAAGCTCTATCAACGAAAGAGTTCACATCTTAAAATTCTTAAAAACACCTCGTCTCTGATTTTCATATTCAGAGAAGGTACATTCCTTACTTCACCTCAGTAAATCAAGACTGTTTATAGTATGTCTTCGCATGCTGTTTACGTCTATTGAGTTTTTTTTCAGGAGCGTGTCACACATCCTCCGTATGAAATTTCAGCTGTCTTTTGTCTTCGACTTGAGGAACGGTCTATGGAGCACATCGTAGAGTCGTCGTGCCTGCAAGCATAAAATGTCAACATGGTAATTTAAGAAATGTTCCATCTACTTTCTGTATATTCATATGGTGCACTTGTGTTTTTACTCACTTTTTGTGGTCCGAGGCCTGGACAGAGAACCAAGTCTTCCTTTGATGCATTGATGATTCCTTCTACAGACTGAAAAAAAACATCTCAGTATACAAAATGAATCAAAGTACACCATAAAATCAGTCTGTGCATATCCACTGATTGCAGTGGAGCAGCAATCTGAGGAATCATTTTCACTGTCGTGGTACTCACTGAAAAAGTGGACAGCAAAGTAATGGCGTCAGTCTTGTTCACAGACTTCACAGTGGTCAGGCAATCAGTAACCTGAAAGCAAACCAATCCAATCATGCATGCATTGTTGAAAGACTAAAAAGCACGGCACACTTTGGCAATCCTATGCGAGTGTATTATATTCATTCAGTCACATTAAAATGTCTTCTATATTTTTCAAATTGTCCATATTGTCACATTAAAATAGCAATAACTTCACAATCTTGAAAAAAAAGAAGGAAATCCACACACTTTTGACAGGTAGTTTTTCTCAACTTGCTCCTTCAGCATGTCTGCAGGTTTCTTTTCGTATGATTTATATGTTTCCAGGTAACGCCCTGCCTCCTCTGGACTGTCAAATCAACGTGAAGAAAATATTAGTTATGATTATTTGTTCTTTTTGGTGGGGCTTTATTATCAAGAACAATGTTTCCCAGTCAACCGAAAAAAATAAATAAAACTGGAATCTGGCTAGAACTCAGATTTATATTGGTTGATCCTGGCCAGAATAAAACATAAGAAAACAACACATTGTGAATGTTACAATTGAGTGGTTGAAGTATCGGCATTGAATACTCATTACAAACCCAAAGAGGCATTATATAACAGTCCACTTGGCAATCTGTTTCAGGTCTTACCTCCAAGCCAAGATAAGAGTGCAGTCAGCCATGATGCAGATGCGGGCCAGCTCCTTCAACGTATGATGAGGATCTTTCTGTGATGAAGAAACAATATCAGTGACTTTTTTGGAAATGAACAGCTGACCAGATATTCCCATGGAAAAGGAGCATCAGTCTTAAACTTTTGGAGCGGGAAGCTTTGAACTAATTTGTGACAGCCCCTCTTAAAGCGTAAGCATAATAATAATAATTATACTTTTTATTTGTATAGCGCTTTAAAAAAGGTACTCAAAGGCACTTTACATGGTAAAGACAGAAACAATAAAAGCAATAACACTATAAACAAGGCAGAAAGAGGACACAACTGTAATAAACAAAACAAAGTACATAATGAGCAACACAAGTTAATAGCAGATTTAAAGTTTAAGAGTTTTAAGTGCTGCTTTAAAAGTAACGAGTGATGGAGAATGTCTTAGGTGATGGGAAAGAGAGTTCCAGAGGGTGGGGCAGAAGAAGGCCTAGTTATGGGGGGCGTAAGCAAATATTACAAATTTGAATGTAGTTTTCCCTACACCAGCACTTTATAGGTTTTGAAATATTGAGTCTGGAGTGTACCACAATAAGACAAACAGAAAACAAACATAACTTATATTGTTATTATTCTGTCTATTTAATTAATTAATGTAATTATTCAGATGTTATAGCTTTATAAGTGTAATAATACATCAATCCATTATAATTTAACACTGAAAATGTTGTATGTTATAAATAGGTACTAGTTTTTAACTGAGTACAATAGGACATTTACGACACCTTAGAACAGCTGGCATAGGTGGAGCACAGCGGGTTAAATAAACTAAATTTAATGATTTGATCAGATTTGATATACAGCTTTCACTTAATTAAAATACATCATCTTTGGATCCAATAATTATCGTAATGATTGGTTCTGGACTCTACTACCTGTGAAGTTTGATTAATACAGTTCTAACAAACAGAATATTGCCTTACAAGAGTTAAAACAATAAAGCACTTACAGCTGTGGGACGAGGTCAATGTTTACTGAATTAATATATGCTCTGTAAATGTCAATTATTTTGTTACTTACCACGTCTACTTGTACCAGGAACACGCGCAGGGTAAAAGTATTTCCAAGCTGCTTCAGACGGTCGTGGATATAGTCTGGATTGAGATTGTGATACCTCAGACTTTGAACCAGACCCCAGAACAAAAAGACAAAAGAAAACAAACATGAAAAAGAACATTTTGCACAAACAATATGCATGATTTTATTTTTGAATGTGTGGTAATCCAAAATATGTTTTGAGGGACAACAGGAAAAATTGTGTCCAGTCATCTACGCACACATGCAAACATATAATGTTCAACACACACACACACACACACACACACACACACACACACACACACACACACACACACACACACACACCTGAGGAAGAGAGCACAGGTTGTCTGACCCAAGACATAGTCTGGTACAACTTCACCAAACTCCCAAGGGACACTCCTCACAAATTTCAGGATGGGATTTCCCCTCTGAATGAGAAAATAAATATGCAATTAGATACAGGAACCTACTTTTTGAGCAAGACAGATAATAAGCCTGAAGAGATTTGAACTATTCCAAGCGGATAAAGAGACACAGGTAGTATCAACTAATGTATTATCACGTAAACCTGGTGACTCTGAATATGCAAAACATGGATGAATAAATGGAGAGGGGTGGTGAGTTCCTGCTATAGGAACTCCTGCTCAAGTGAAGAGGGACATACATGTTGATGCATACCTGTCGAGGACTGACGATAATGCTGCTCCCAGACCCCACTGGTTTTGAGCCCTGGTTTAGGCTTGGATCTGACCTTTGACCATTCCCCTCTTTCTGGTGTGTGCCAGCCACTTGCAGGTCCTCGCTGTTCTTAACACCTCCAGATCCACCTTCACCACCTTCAGCATGGCCCTGAAGGGTTTCACACACACCTGGGGCAGAAGACCCTGAGTCTGACTCACTTTGCTTCCTATTGGTCACTCCAGCACCCTCAGTGTTGAGCAGTTTGGAGGAGGAACCCTCTTTCTGAGTAGGAGCAGCCACATTGCTTTTACTCCGGACGATATATTCCGCATAGGAAAGATGCTCGCCCACGGGCTCAGAAGCTGGCTTTGCTGAAGATGAAGTAGAACCCGAGGTGCTTTGTCCTCCTTTGGATGAAGATTGAAATTGCGGCTTTGGCTGTAATAATAATCACATGGAAATCCTGCATGAGAGTCGAGATTTATTCAATTCCACCATGTAAAACAAACACGTATATGCGTATTTACAAGTATATTCACACCAAAACTTTGTGTTGCGAACTTAAATTGATGAAGGTATCGTAGCAGTTGTCACTCGTCGCTGGAAGGCAACGCTTACAGACGTAAAAGGTTAGCGGTAGTTGACGCCAATACCGACCGGAGTTCTTTCTTTGGCGAACGCGGTGTCGTCCAGGTTGATGTTAAATCTCTTCTTCATGTCGTTTAGCTGATAATGACTTTCCAAGTAAACTTACATAATCACTATCCTCTTGAATCGAGCACCACTGACAGAGCTACACACAACATGGTTCTCTCAAAAGCTTTATCAACAACGCTTTAACACTTCCGACCCGATCCCTTCAGAATAAAAGTACCGTCTCTAAAAATATTTTACTCTCCACAAATTATATTTTATTTTATTTTCACGTTGCCATTTCATTTGTGGCGTTAACAGCAAAAGGAAATAACACATTATGAAATTCAGGTTACGAATATTATTTTTAGACTTCCCTCAATTCAAAATAATGTATCTTTTTTGTGTGTGAAAAAAACAAACAATGTCAAACTTGTTCAGTTGTTTCTAAACGCCTGAATGAATATTTTAGTCTTCAGTTAATCTTGGCATGTCAATAAAGTAACACAATGACAGTACTTTAACATTACAGTTGCTAAACAAGAATAACACAAATGAGTTGTATAATCCACACAGCCCTCAAAAATACACGATACATTTATTTTCTCCTCAAATAATCTAATTAAGTGTAAAATTATGCTGAAAAGGAATTATACTGTCCATGTCTCAGCTATTACGTCAATGCCTAGTACAGATGTTAAAGCCAGGCTTCCAGCAGAGAATATAATGTTTACATATGCTCAATGCCTTATACACATATACACATATATCAAATGATCCCTCACTTTATTGTTACGTGGTTCCTATGTAGCAACTATATACTATATATATATATATATATATATATATATATATATATATATATATATATATATATATATATATATATATATATATATATATATATATTACATGAAAAAAATAGACAAGGCACATCTGGACCGTTTGCTAATTTGCTACAACGACGTAAAATATGTACGCTACCGCGGAGTTTGTAGTTGCCTTGGAGACAGTAACGCCGCCATTGAAACCGCGCAGCATGGCATTTCGGGATACTTGTCCCCATCATGGCGGATGTGGTAGTTGGCTAACGTGAGCGGTTAGCACATTCAACGATAATTTGTTGTCATACATTGAATGACTGTAGCCATCCTACACTTTCTGCAAAAGGACCGCATCCACGGGACGTAAACCGGGTAATTATATACAACAGAACCGACATATGTAATGAGCTAGCGGGCTTGCTTTGTTGAAACAAGTAAGTTAGCGGCTAAACGTCCGAGTCAGCTAATGGCTAACAGCTAGCTTAGCTCAGTGAACGGACGGGCGCGGAGTTACGGGACTAGTGGAAACGAGGCCGCGGCGTGCAGGCAGCATGTGAGACTATTACAGATTACACGACTGGTTAAACATACTAAACAATTTACGTTTCAGGAAGTACCTGTTTTATTAAAGCCCCTTTATGTGTTAATTTAAGTTACCTAAAGCTAGCTGCAGTGATCCGTGAATACACGTTAACGCTAGTCACGGCAGCGTAGGCCCGACTGAGCAGCGTTATCAAAAATGTTAACGTCCGTCGCAACGTGAAACTTTGTGTTCCCTCTCTTCGTATCTATTTCCACGGCAGCTTTGATATAACGACTCGTATTTGTTGTGCTTTTTGTAACTCAACACTGTGCTGTAATTTACGGGGAACAAGCGGGTGAACTAAATGTGTTAACGCGACTTAAAATTATAAGTAACATGTCGGCGACCGCGTCTTTGATGGCTGACTTGTAGCTTGAGCATCAATAAAGCGGCGGCGTTAACTAGCTAGCTAGATGCATGTTTTGGCTGCATAACCTCAAACGTTGTCTTGCAGTTTTAGTATCGTTGTTTTTGTAGAAGTGACGTAACTATTTTTCAGTCTAAGTCAATTGTTGCAAATTTATATTTTTACGACGTTTGAGTTCATACGCCGTTTGAGTTGCATTGACGATGTTTATGAGTAACGTTAAGTCGAGTTGGGTTTGTACGACAGCGAGGTTTATGTTAAAGCATTACGATTCTAGGATGACTACCGTTAAAGTGCAGACTTTGGACAATTTCCCATTTTCAGACATTTAACTACATTTTGGCCAAGTTTCAGTCGGGATTTAAGGCATGTATGTGCCTGTAGTTGTTTGCGGGCAGTTTATTCCCTGATTGTAGCTGATCTGTTGGTAAATACATGGCACTTTTTACTTATCTGAACAGGATCTTGTTAAACTAAGTCTCACAAACGTATGTAACTGTTAAAGAAGAAATAATGAGATATCATTTTTAAAGTTATATATTTTTCAAGCGTGATGTTTTATTTCAGCAAAAATCTGACACAAATCCTCTCCAGTCCTGCACCTATAGCTATTCTTTGTATACTTTATTTCTGTGTATTGTAGTCACATAGGATATACAACATCAGTCTCTAAACTGTACCATCATAAAGTCTATAATTTTATGTTTTTTGTTCAAACAGCTTGAGAGACTTATCAATTCAGCTGGCAAAAATAAATACCTATATTTATAGTATTACTTACATTTTACTGTAGCAGGGATATAAAATACATCCTCTTGAGTTGGTGCTGCATTCTTTGTTGCTTAAGGTTTTATAACTTTGTTTTCCTTGTCAATGTTTAGTGAGAGAGCAGCGCGACTGACATTAAGAGAGTGTTTTACAAAATGACCACAATGGACTGTGCAGTGGCTATCCCCTCAGGTGAGTGATGTTTATAACAGAAATACATTTTAGTCATTTCAATTTCAACCCATTTTGATATACTGCTGGTTTTTCTATATTTCAGGTATATAATGTTAGTCTATCATGAAAGTCAACATAAATATATCTTATTGATATAGTCAGTGAAGTTTCCCCCCCTAAAACAACTCTATGACTGACAGCTGTATTGTTTCAAGTTTTCATTGCTTGGAGGAATAAACTACATTATCCAGGTTCATCATTATGAAGAAAACAAATCATACAAGTATAACAATATAGTTTCTTATGCCATGACTTATTAGAATTTCATTTGTATGGGGAAATTTTTTTATACTGAATGCTGTATTGTCAAGTTAAAATGGCTAACCAATATTTGCAAAGGTCTCGTGGCTAGTCATCAGTTTACTCTTTGTGTACCTTGAATATTTTACACAGGAACATGTATAAGATCATCAACTCACACCTTCAGTTCAAGCAACAATACATTTACTTATTTCAAGTGCAGCTCTAATAAAATAACTTGCTCTAGTTATGCCCATTACGTGTTTAATCTGAAATATTGGCTCCCCCGTGCAGGTGAAGATGAGGCACCTGAGAAGGAAGCTATGCATGTCAAGGAAGGGAATGAGCCACCCCCCAAGAAAAACAAGAAGCACAGAAAACACAAGAGCAAAAAGAAGAAGAAAAAGAAGAAGGGGGAAAAGGAGAGCAGTTCAGAGTCTGGTGCTGAGTCGGATGGAGAGCCACCATCAACTCCAAATCCTGTCAGGACCACAAGAGCCAGGTCAGAAGATGATTTTGTGTTCTGTCAGCTGTTACGATGCAGATGTATTTTTCGCTTCAATTTAAATTTGTTAACAAAAATTAGTTTTGTTCAATGTGTTACTAATATATGTTCAATATATTCCAATATTTCTTGCTGTTTAGATGTCATATGCATGTGGTCACAGTATTACGCGGCATCACACAATTTTTTCTTGTTCGATATGCACCGATTGCAATTTTCTTGGCTAATTCAGATTTTTTTTCAAATGTTTGACTTGTTGATTTCAATTTTTGCTGAGTTTGATTTTCTTTCTTTGAACAATCCTTGACAGCAAGGTTTCAGACTTAGACTTTCTTGACCATTGTCCAGGAACCTCCCCAAAAAAAAATTGTTAGCCTTTGGCCTCGTTATTAACAGAACTGAATTATGCGAGACATGTGCTGTCAACAAACAAGCTTTGATTATTTTAATGAGAATGAATTACAATATAATAAGTGTGTGTTAGTTGTTGCAAATGTTTTAAGGTGGATCCTCCACGCCATACTTTAGACTTGCAGTTATGTCAAAATTTGAGCTTTCTATCTTCCTCATTTGATCGGTGCATCTGACATTCTTATCAAAGTGAATACTGGCAATACACCGCAGTGAAGGCTTGCTGGGTTTTATGTTGACTAATATACAGAAAACATTAACGTAGTGTGGAATATGATGTGTGAGAAGCACTGATAACCAAGCCACATGTTGAGACCTACATAATTGTCTTCAATATGGTTTTGAAAACCCACTGGAGATTTTCCAGGCACATCAGACTTGTGAGAGAACCCAGGGAAGACCCAGAACAAGATGAAGGGATTATATCTCCCAGCTGGCCTGGAATCCCTCGGGATCAACCAGAACTGGCTGGAAAATGTTGCGGGTGAGAGGGAAGCATGGGTCGGCCTGCAGCCACTGCGACCCAACACTGGATAACTGGGGGATAACCGATGGATGGATGTTTTTGAAAACAAACAAATATTCTGTATTATCTCAGGAGATTTGTCTAAACAAGATTTTACCTTTCCCAAAGTGAATAGGTGTCCTAATTGTATCCTGTATATTGGAAATCTTAGGTTTTCCACATGACCAAATAAAACCCTGATATTCCTTTTCTTTGTTTTTAGTGCCAGATTGGCAGCAGTTGCAGGAACTGGAGGCCAAGCTGGGCTGAAGGAGGAAGGAAAAAGGGATTTAATTACAGGTAGGAGACACTAATGTGCAAACTTAATTAATATTTTTTGTAAGTAATGCATTATTTCCTATATATATATATATATATATATATATATATATATATATATATATATATATATATATATATATATATATATATATATATATATATATAGAAATGTAACTTGTCACTTCTCTCCGATCAAGCAGATACGGAGGGAGACGCTAAATCTAAAAAACACAAAAGACACGCTGCCAAGAAGAAGAAAAAGAAGAAGAAGAAAGATGAAAAGAAATCCCCATCTCGCTCCCCATCTGAAAGTAGCTCAGCTTCAGGCTCCGACTCTGAAGGGGAAGGGGCGAAAGGTGCTGGTGATGGAAAATACTCTCCAGCTGCAGCATGTGACCTGCAAGAACAAGTGTCTAAACTTGTTTCAAAAAGCAAACGAGGAGATAAATCTGAGATGCTTGGAGTGAAGAAAAAGGAGATATCAGATATGGATGTGTCTCCATCTGGAGAGAAGGGCAGCAATGCTAATCAAACGGAAAAGGATATGAGATCGCCCTCTTTGGGCCAGAATCAGATAACGGAAACGGCAACAGTTAAGACAGAGGGTAGTCAAGAGGGTACATTCAGCCATGCCCAGGAACTCCCTGACATAATCCCTAAACTGGAAGGTGCTACCCCAAGAGATGACACCGGTCTAAAAGATCAGTCTAATGCAGTTCAGAAGACTCAACTAATGGAACATGATTCTTCCAGTTGCAGGTCTCCTTCCCCTCCCAAGGAAATTAAGAGGTCTGGTTCAAGTCATAGTCACTCACCAACACCTAGTCCCACGCGGGAGAAGTCTGCACAAACAACAACAGCAGCAGCAACAAAAGAACGTTCAAGAACCCATTCCAGGTCAACCTCTAAAGAAAAACGGTCTATAACTCCTCTAAAAACTCGGCAGCTATCCTGCTCTCCGTCGCCTAAATCTAAGAGGAAGTCACTTTCTCAGTCCCCCAAAAGAGATATCTGTCCGTCTCGGTCCACCTCTCGCTCCCTCACACCGAAGAAGAAGGTGTCAAAGTCTCCAAGGAAGTCCAAGTCTCCTAAACGTCGCAGGAGTTCATTGTCTGTTTCTCCAAAGCGACGCAGAAGTTCCCACTCACCGAGAAGAAAGTTGTCACGCTCCCCTAAACGAGGTGGGCGCAGGTCTCCCTCTCTATCTCGGTCTCCAAGAAGAAGTCGAAGGCACTCCAGGGCCTGCTCACCTCGGCGAGGTGGTGCAAGTGGCAGGCGCTCAGTTTCACGTTCAGCCACTAGAAAGCGACGCTCTAGTTCTAGATCAAGACGTCCTGTTCGTCGCTCCAGGTCACCAGCAAGACGTGTAGGAGGCAGGCGCTCCAGGAGTCGATCCTTATCTCGACGTAAGAGGTCACCTCCGCCCAGATCCCGCCGATCACGCTCTCGGTCATTCCGCAGGAGCAGGCGTACTCGGTCACGTTCTGTGGTTGTCCTTAAACGCAACCGGAACTCCAAATCCAGGACTCCCAGCAAACAGACCAAATCCAGAACCCCTCCCTCCCGGCGGCGCTCCCGTTCCCCCGGCAAAAGAAAACGTTCTCCACCAAGGTCTGGCAAACGCTCCAAATCTCGCTCGTTGTCTCCAAGGCGTCAGTCAAAGTCGCCTTCACCTGTCAAGAAGAGGTCCGAATCTCCTATCAGGCGTGGAAGAAGGTCAAAGTCTAAATCTGTTTCGGCAGGCTTAAACAGATCTAGATCTAGGTCGGAGTCGAGCAATGGGCGATCTGGCAACTCCTCCCCAGCCAGATCCGCATCTCCCTCTCCTGTTAAAGAGGTGAAGCCATCCTCCCCTGAAGCAGAGACGGTTGAGAAAAGTGGAGGATTTACAGCTACACCAGGTCAGGATTTATTTTAAGTTAGGTGTAGAAATAAATTCCAAAAACTTAAAATGTATTTTGTTTCTAAACCTTTTGTATCTGCTCAGTTATCAAGAGTGTCAGCCTTCTATTACACACATGAAACTAAAATTTCTTTTCTCCACAAACTGGCAAATGTTATTTATAAATCAATTTGATGAGTAACATTGACATGAGTGTAATATTACAGCTTTACTGTACTCGTCAATTTCAAGTGTCAAGTTACCATTCACCCTTCAGGCTTAAAGATGATCTGAATTGCTGAATATTATGTTCCATATTGTCAGCTCTTTTTAACAAGCAGTGCATTTTTATTATTAAATACTATACTATTAGTTTAATGTATGGATTCCAAAATGTTGTAGCTAAAATCTACAGTAATTTCTGTTACTGTTGTAGTGAAATGACCTAAAATGTCTTCATGTACCATGCAGGTGCTTGGAAACCCATGCCCGCAGCAGTAACACCAAGCCCACCAGCTGGGAGCTCCTCAGATACGTTACCAGAGCAGCCTCAGGCTCTTTCTCCCAACCATGACAAGGAACCGAAGGAGTGTGTCGGCTCAGCCAATGAGCAAGAGGCTTCCAGGTCCAGGTCTGGTTCTCGAGAGCCCATCGCTTGCCCAGAACGGTCAGATCTTTCGGAAGGATCAGATGAAGAAGAGGAGCCTTCACCCCCAGTTAAGCAGCTGTCCAAGTCACCCTCACCTACGGTTCAAAGGAAACCGTCCCGCTCACCTTCTCCACCACAACGATCAACACCCAAGTCTACATCCCGGAAGAAGCCGTCAAGGTGTGTGGGGGTGGGTGGGGGTGTGTGCCTATTACACATCACTAACAAGGTTTCTGTGGGTCTTAAAAGACATTAAAATGGTTGAATATTATGTAAAGTAAGAACTCGATATTGTGCATCTGTACAATTATTCACCAGTAGTGGTGTAACTCGCTGTAGTTGATCTGTAATATGTAATGTTCCCCCTCGCGGATCAGTCGTTAACAAACAATATTCATCAAAGATATGGGATCAGGATTTTGGCATTAATGCTTTTTTAGTCGCTGATCCCTCATAATGCAACATTATAAAAAACTGTTGATGGAAGTCCAAAGGTGGAAGGCTAGTAATGCTAACAGCTGATGTACATTACTTCAATTTAGGGACATTTATAATGCGTTCTGGCTCTGTTCAGTAAAAAGTTGTATTGGACAAATAGAAATTATAAATCATTATGATGTATTAAAATGTAATCTTGTTAAATGTAGTTTTTTGGCAAGACACTTGAATCAATTTAAGGATATGTTTTTATCGCAGATAGATGACCTAATTAACATCCTAACAATAGCTTTAAGCAGCTTATGCTACTTGATACAAAACCCTGCTAATTCCAATATTTTGCTCATCAATAAAAATATATTAAAATTAGTGCTGTGAAATGATTAAAAAATGTAATCAGATTAATCACAGGTTTCTGTGGATTAATCATGATTAATCGCGTATTACCGACATTCTCGGTATATTTTTGTAAAAACATGAAGATTTATGATAAAAGACGGATATATACATTGTCATTTATACATTGGGGTGCTGTTGTAAACAATGCAACTATAGGCCGTAAGGTGAACCCCGTTATCGTTTCATCCCCCTCCACAGTCGTGCATCTACACGATCTTTAGCTCATAAAAAACTACCGCGCTAAACTATCGTGCTAAACTACCAAAAAAAAGTTTGTCGCTGAAATTCCAGTCGATCATTGATGCAGCGATGTTTTATGCCGAACTAGTTTCTTCAGAGCGTAACAGGATATTCGTCGCGAGTGGAGGTGGCAAGTTGCTCAGTGTTTTGTTCTTTCCAGCTTTATACAGTTGGTGGATTTGTGTCATGATTGTGCGTCTTTGCGGTGCTTTGATGCTCGGGTTCCCCGTTGCCATTCGCAAAACTTTGGTGAACCCCTCATCCCCAACAATATTAAAACTGTGCTACTCAGCTTGTCACAGGCAGACTTAGTGGGGGTCTTTGTTGTTCAGTGAGGCTGATTTGACGCATTCCTCTTGAACGCCCCTCGCCGACCAACATGCTGCGCGTTGAGAGGGTACTTAAGCTGGTTGTGCTACGGTGAAACGTCAACGTCTTCCTGAGTGAACATCTGACATCTACGTCTGACTGCATTAGAGCGGAAACAGTTCAATAGGTATATTAGAAGCTCATTCTGCTTATGCGTTAAAAAAATTAACGCATTAATCCTGTAATTTAATATATATATATATATATATATATATATATATATGTCACTATGCATCATCAATGATCGGTAATTGGTATCAGCGGGGAAAAACGTGCTGCTCCGTGACTTTGATACAATCTGAGTTTTTATGATCTCTTGCACCCCTTTTCATCAGTCTTTTCATTCACTCCTTCTCAGGTCTAAGTCTCCTGTGAGGAAAAGAGAATCTGTCTCTCCACCGGAAAGGAAGAAGCGGCGGTCTAAATCTCGAAGTCCTGCCCGGCGGAAGAAGTCGCGCTCCCCTGCAAGGCGTAAGAGATCACACTCCAAGTCACGGACCAGAATCAGGCGATCCAAGTCCCGATCTCCAACCCGAAAGAGACGATCCCGCTCACCCAATCCCCGTGGGAGGAGGAGGTCCAAGTCTACAGACAGGAACAAGCGATCCAAGAGCCGCTCCACTGGCCGCAGAAAAAGATCAGTAGACAGAAGCAGGCGATCACGATCTCGTTCTACTGATCGCAGACGCAGGTCTAGGTCAAGAGGTCGAGGCAGGCGCCCGGTGTTCCGCAGTCGTTCGTTTGATAGACGGGACAGGTGGAAACGAGAACCCAGCCACTCTCCAGTTCTCATTCTCCGCAAACAGCGTCGATCAGGGTCCCGGACACGACGCAGCACGAGCAAGACTCCTCCACGCCTCACTGAACTGGGTAAATTACTTTGATAGTAACTTAGGACACAAATTTACATTAATGGTTTAATTTTTGTATGAATTGTTTTTTGATTTTGACAAGTGTATACACTGATTGTATGCTTAATTTTGCCCTTTCCCCCTCTCTATGCCCTGTTGTTGCATTAATCCTCCCTCTCTTTCTTTAGATAAGGACCAGTTACTGGAGATAGCTAAAGCTAATGCTGCTGCAATGTGTGCTAAGGCGGGGGTGCCAATTCCTGAGAGTCTTCGACCGAAAGCCATCCTCCAGCTCCCTCTCCCCACTCCATCTCCTACTCCTCTCTCCTTACCACTACCATTGCCTCTCCCAATGAGCATGGGTATGGGTATGGGCATGGGTATGGGAATGGGGATGCCCAATATGGGTCAGATGGGGATGTCCAATATTCCAGGAATGCACAACATGTCAAACATCACTATGAGTGCCGCCATGGCAAGTATGACAGCAGCTACTATGACAGCTGCCCTGACCAACATGGGTGCCCTTGCGGCTATGCCTCCCCTTGCCCCGCTTCCTACCATCACTAACAAGCCTCCGCCGTGTCTCGCTCCCCCAACGCCAACCCTCAACATGGACCACATCGAGGAAGCAAAGAGGAAGGTCACTCAGCAAGCTAACATACACACAATAAAGGAGCTTACTGAGGTAAACGGGGACCTGTGAATGTGAATTTTTGTTTGAGTGACTGTACTGGAACAATAACAATTTGCGCATGTTTGATGGTAACAATGTTGAAAGAAAGCATGTGAGTAATGAAGTTGCGTTTTTCAGGGTATTCTGTGCAAGACTGTACGTAAAGTAACTGATTATTTTTTTCCTGTGTTTTTGTAGAAGTGTAAGATGATTGCAAATAGCAAGGAGGAGATGGCCATCGCTAAACCCCATGTTTCAGATGATGAAAGCTAAAATCGCTACACTCTCAAGGTAAAATTTCGGATGTTTATTCTTCCATTTCCTTTATCAATCTGTGTCCTTGTCTTCGTTTGAATTTTTCCATTATGGATGTTATTTTTTTTTAATTACCAAAATAAATAAAAATGCCGTTTACACACTGGCTCTCATTTACAGACAAAATAAATCAATATTTAAGTGCAATATTTTTCAGCAACTGAATAACACAATTGTCTTGACAAAACATTTTTATACTCAACCATATCCATATGACACTTATCCTTCAACTTGTCTTTCATGTAAAAACACATTCTACTGGTCACATCAAATGATCTTTACTTTTCCTTCATAGTTTTTCCCTTTGGCTTAGCATTAGCATTCTTAGCCCATTTTTGGTTGTCCTTCCCTACGTCCTTCATTGTTTACATCTGTTTATTTTTATTTTGACTAATACTGCACTGTAGTGTCCAGCATAACAATGGCTGCAGACAAGTCTTCCATGCAGCTGATTTTTATGCCACTTCTAGCTACATTGAAAAATTGTCAAACTCACTAAACCGCAGTTCTTTTTTCTAAAAACTATTCTGTTGAGTCTCCCTCGCCGTTGATAACTAGGGAAATGCCATCAGCTTTTCCGTCTTTGTGATGTTCCTCCACATTAAATACACAAGTTGTAGTTTAAATGAAACCTAATGTTTTTCTTTGTAGATGTTAAATGGTGAAACAACTTTGACCTTTTCTCTCTCTTTGTCTGTACACAGCCAATTCCTTCAAAGGCGTGATGGAAAGCATAATGGACGATTTACAGGAGGACCTACTTTCCCACAGTTCCCTTTGGCAGCCAGATGACCTGACTGAGCCTCATAAACCACCGCCACCAAGAATAAGAAGAAGAGCATCCCAGTTGTCACAATCAGGCATACAGGCACCAGCCACTGCCCCACCCAGCTCCCCAGTTTGTTTGTCGATGTGCGAGAGAGAAAGAGAGGAAAACTGGCAGACTGTCAACTGTGATACCACTGAGTAAACTGAACTCACTGACGTGTGCACCGTTGTATGACTGTATGGTGAGTGAGTCTGTGTGTGTATGTGTGTATATAGTGACTTTTACCACCTCAATGTTGCTGCTCATTTAAGCGGCCATTGACAAAAGAGGAAACAAACCAAACTAACAAGTGGCGCAAGTGTTTTTGTAAAAGATTAGTTTCTCTAAATTTAATTTCCTTTTATGCTTTCTAAAATAATTGTGTTAAGTGGAGACATCTTCCTTGTTCTTCGGTATTCCCCTTGGTTATCTTTAGTCCTGGTTTTCTAAACTAATAATGCAGACAAAGTTTTGGTAGATACTTGAATGTCATTTGTTGTCAAAAGCCCGGCTGTCCAGGGCGAGAGAGCGACCACATGTGAATCCTGGATCAGGGTGCCGGATTTGATTATTTAGAAGGAATCGGCTGCAAAAACAAGTTGGCTACGACAAAACAAAATGTAACGAATTCAGTGAGCACAGCCCTGGGTGTCATTTTCGTTCCCTCTATTTCAAACGCCTCCAACCTAATGTTGACTCTATCATGGTCTTTCATTTGGGTCTTGTTGGGATTTTTACCTATCTGGAAACATGTTTGCTGTAGATTTACATGGACATCCTAACATGCAGAGTTGTGTCTCTAGCACATATTATAATTTAAGATGCACCAAAAAGCATACTATTGGTATTTGTTGGGATTTTCCATAATAAAATTCTAGAACTAGAAGACGTGAGCAAGTGAAAAACATTTCAAAGATCTTTTTCTATCGTTTGTCATCCGGGTTTAAGTTTGAAAGCAATGCTGGTTGATGACGGTCTTCTAGATCTTAGACGGTGGCATACAGCAAACAGAACAGAACCTACCATAAATACCCATAATCCCCAGATCTCAACTGAGATTTGATTGGACCTCCAGCTGAATGAGTTTAGCTATTTTTTGTTTTCCTAATAAAACAGATGGTTGAAAATGTAACTTCCTTTAAACTTTACACTGTAAATGATCATTACTATTCATTTTTAACATTTCAAATTTTCTGACATGATGCTTGATAAACAATGGGTATTTAATAAAAATACGCTTTAGATATGCTTTTGCCTTTTTCCTACTCTTTACATTATTAAAACACAATTTCTATCGTTGACTTTTACACAGGCACACACATAATAATTCATGTTGTGCTGTGGGAGACAAATTACTTCTAGTAGTTATAGATATGAGAATGTAGCGCTTTGTGTATAATTAGACAATCAGTTTCTCGGCTCAAGATGCTTTTCTTGAAGAAAGCACTATAACCAAATGAAATTGACATGTCTTGCAGCATTGTCTTCAGGTGGCAAATAGGATAGAATTATTAAGATAACGGCAAACGTCTCGAAAAACCCAACAAGCCCTTTTTACTCATTCCTTTGACACACTTAATATCGTGAATTTTTCTCTACCCCTGAGTAGGTCTTCTTTGTGAGCTTCTGGGTAAATGTCCATGTTTCATTGAATGTTTTTGTCCCATTGGAAAACTGAGGAACAAAAATGTACTTGGTGCTTTTGGGGAAACTGGCAGTGGTGAGGTTTTTAGGGAACGTCTACTTGTAACTCATTTGCAGAGGGAAATAAATCGAGATCCATCCTTCTTTGTCGACATCCCGCACCCGGGGCTGTTTAACTGTGGAAGATAATCTGTCGAGGTTTCGTCAAACTGTAACTATACTGACTGTACCAAAAGCGTAGTTGAGCTGTTGGATTGATTCCCTGGGGTAATCTTTAGTTATTTTAATGACAGTGCATTTTAGGATTCATTTGTTTTGCGGGAGGAGGGGGTGGGGGAGGTGGGGGGGGGGGGTCATTTACATATGACATTGCCTGCGTTGTATATAAATGTGTTGATTATTAAAAACCTCAATGATCTGTATGTACTTGTGTGCTGCGTTAACTTTAGGCAGGCTCGTAGTGTATCGCATCACATTGGAGACAAATACATTTAAAAACACCTATTTTAGGCATAATTTAAGTACAGATGACTTGGTACAATGCTTTAAGCCATTTATTTGATTATTGATTTTTGTAATTTTATATTTTAATACTCATTCTATGAATATAATTAGAAGAATAGACTAGAATCCAGAATCATCGATCTGACCCTACCACATAATTGCTGTTTCTTATACTCAGATGACAATGCAAAAGATAAGTGAAGTGACAATGGCCCAGTTCTACACCGCTAAGCAGTGAGTGACCGGCCTTAATGGATCCCAACAGTGTGTGATTGTTTCGCAAGACTGCATGCTTGTGTTTGAGAGAGAGATAAAAATAGGTAAGTATGGGTACATGTTTTTGTGTTTTCAGGGGGGCTCATGCCAGCATGTCTTTTCTTGTGTGCTTGGATAATTAAAAAGTCCTTTCACAAAATGTTCCAAGCTGGAAAACACCTGCAGTTATGAAACTCTCCTACAAGTGGTGCACTTTCTCTTTGTTTCACTGTTATTGAGGAGGTCAGGGACCTAAAGGATGTTTCTATCAACAAAAAGAGCCTTTAAACACTTATGTAAAGCTCTAACAGAGTGAAGGAGCAGTGGTAAGGTAAGTTGAGTATAAGGGCTTTAAACACTTTATTTTCAGTTTCAAAGTTGTCTGATTCCCCAGATAATGAAGAGGAGCGACCCGGGGCGGTCTTCACGAATAAAGCTTAAAATGCTTTAATCTGTGGATTTGCACACTGACTTGGATAAAAAGTTTCCAAACCTCCAGAGATAGTTTCCGCCTTAGTCTTCATCACAGGGTTTGAAATACTAACCGCCATGGCATACACGAAGATGAAAAATACAATCATTACCATAGTCATGGATTCAGGGCTTTGACGGAACAGTTCTTCCTCTTCAAATGAGGCAAACACTAAAGAAAAGGAACAAAACAAGCCGTAGTCCTTTTTGTGTCTTACATTTGTTTCAAGAGTTTGCTTGCTTTGATGGCAATCAACACAGTTACACATTCTACGGTTGAAATCAGAATAATACTCCATTTAGTGCCTTATGTATGTTTGTGTATGTATATGTGTATATAAGGCACTAAATGGAGTATTCTGAGTTCAACAGTAGAATGTGTAGCTATTGATTGTCATCAAAGCAAGCAAATATATAAATATGTATATATACTGTGGTATTATAGAGAAAAGTAAGGGGTTGTATATGGAGTCATTTAAAGTGAAAAGTTTTAAAGTGAAAAGTTATCACACTATTTGACATTTTTCATATATAAAATGTACATTTTTAATTTCAGTCATTTTTCAATATTTTCCTAATTACTACGTTTGGGTTAGTAATCTGCATCAACTGCAATTTCGGAAAGATTACATCAGTAATTACAGTTCAACGCCTTTCTGTCATTGTCTGCATGTGTGCATGTTAACACACAGCATTCCCGTTTGCATGGAGGTGGGTTGCATGCTGGGAAACTATGAGTCATTGGAGTTTGCAGATCAATAGCTGTGGATCGATGGATGGCTGAGTGCTTCACACCAACCACCAAGTCCAAGCACTCGACCCACTCTGTCAGTCAGCCAGGAAAGGAGGTCACATACACAAATTTCCTCTCACTCCCATTTGCTTTCGAGTTTCACTACGCACTCTCTCACAGCACACACACCCACCCACACACACACACACACACACACACACTGGATAAGCTGATGAATCCAGCCTGTGGTGGAGTTCTGGATCGAGTGGAAATTGTTTCACTACAATGTGACTAACGAAGACAACAGAGACAGCGAAGAGAAAGGGAGAAAAGAGGATTTGAGAGAAATGAGAGTCTGGGTGAGATAAAAGCCGACGAGAGTGAAGAGAGAAGACTAAGAACAAAAGAGAAAAATAAGATCCCTAATTTTACTGAGGAGGATTTGGAGCGCTGGCTTACAGAACCGAGTTGAGCTGTGCCTGTAACTGTGAGGGTCCATGTACTGGTCAGAGGAGGAGAATAAAGGTTGTGACTTTGACTGTACTTGTCGCTTCATTGTACTGTCAAAACTGTTTGTGTGCACATTTCAGTTCAAGTGTGCACGTGTGTGTGGGTGTGTTTGTGTGTGGGTGTGTGTGTGTGTGTGTGTGTCACTGTCCTCCACAGGAAAGGGTCATACCAAATCTAAATTGCATGAAAGCAGCAGAGCCTGCCGTAACAATAGTATGGGAACAAAACACATCTATGATTGAAGACCCACATGTTGCATGAATGCATCAATATTTCACGAGGGCAGTGGATCTTTATTTATGGATGAGTCAAGTTAACCCAATTAAAATATTCCTGCAAACTGTATTAATATTACAAATCCAAATATTCTTTCCATTTTCCATCGAACATTTGAATGTGGAAATGAACAAATTTGCAAAGGATATTGACATGTTAACTTTGTCAAAGACATCTCCCAATTTATGATAATTGAAATTCATATTTGCCAGCATGAATGCTCCATAACACTTTGCAATAAGCAGATACACAACATATTTGAACTTGCTAATTTGAATGCTTTTGTGCCATACGTGGATCAGATCAGATCCCCTGACTCTCTGTCGATAAATCGTTTTGCATTCAAAAGGAGGCTGGATTCTTCAACAAGTGCAAGACTTCTTGATGTGAAACGTCAGACAAGCGATTCTCCGTGTGAAAGGTTTCCCACCTGACCTTTATTTGATACAACACTTAAGAAAATGAACAAAAACAACCCATCTCCCCATAAAAGGAGCAGACAGCCAAGTATCAAGGCGAAAGGTTGCCCTGCTGTGCAGCAGAGACAATGTTGTCTTGCATTCGTATTCTAATATGTGTGTGTTGTGTATGTAATTTCCCATATTGAGTGCTGAAGTGCGGCTTCTTGTCATCTTAGATGGACTTGGGTCATCAAACACCCTCCACACGGGCGGAGGACATGCCGGCCACTGTCACAGAGCTGACCTATGAAGTCAGCCACAGAGACGGATGCCTCCTGATTTAGCAAGCGTTGGTGTGAATGATGAGAACATTGAGGTAGTACACCATAGTGTGTGTGTGTGTGTGTGTGTGTGTGTGTGTGTGTGTGTGTGTGTGTGTGTGTGTGTGTGCATGTGTGCGTGTATGTGTCTGGCTCAATAGACTCAAAGTGATTCATTTCTATAGGGAGAGAGTGTGTGAGTCAGAGATCATAGTGTGTGTGAATGTGTGTGTGTGAGGTTGATATTGTGTGCATTCAACAAACACAGCAGCTCTCTCCCCCTGTGTGTGTGTGTGTGTGTGTGTGTGTGTGTGTGTGTGTGTGTGTGTGTGTGTGTGTGTGTGTTTCACAGCCGCAAGAATGTGTATGTTAGTTCCAGTCCATTGCTCGAGAATGAGAGCAGAGGTAGTGCTCTGTGTGTGTGTATATGTGTTATTTGTCACAGAAATGGAGGGAGTACCCATGATGACGTCCACAAAGATCAAGGTAGACCAAGGTTAATCTATGATTGTGTGTATGTATTAGCTGCAGGGAAAGAACGTTCCTCTTGTGTCTACTCTGATTAACTTAGCATGTGTTTGAACGTCAAAGGTGAGACTCAGTGAAACCACAGCGGCAACACGTTCACGTCTTACTTGTAGTGAGCGGAGCAATTGTATTTGCTTCATATACATTGCACAAAATCCATAGTAACCTTAAATAATGAGATTTGAATGAGGTCATTTGTGTACTCAGACAGTGTTTGTGTATACGTGTGCTTGTATGTGTGTATTTCCTGTATACAGTCTGGGAGGTTTCAGTGTTCACGTGCGAGAACCTAACCCGACTGCTGAGATGTGTGTATTACAGAGTCATGGGCGTTCCAGTCCATCGCCCGTGTTAGCGCTCACAGCGAGAATATCAGGAGTGTGTCACAGTCACAAAACGATGTAAGGTCATGATGCAACAAGGTAGGGTGGTGCAGCAGTGTCAACGTGTGTGCGCTTGGCACTTGTGTGATAGCAATATCTGGTTTATCGCTGACTTAAACAACAAAAGCTTTGACAGTTATCTGCATTCGTTTCCTTCCCACAACTAAATAGCCATGCGTTACATAAACATGCAAAACAGGCTGCCAATAAATACCCTATTATATAAAAACAGCTCTATTAGGATTCAGATTCAGATAGAGATTATGCATTTGTTAGATATTCAGATTCAAGGAAAAGTTTGCATGTTAAGCCTACAGGCTGCTACAACAATATTGAACAATGTAAAAGTGAACGCCACATGGGAACACTTCCATCTGTGATTCAAATAGCTATGTTTCACATCTTACCCACCTGTAACAGGCTAATCAAATATTGAAATCTGCAACTGGCTGATTAAATATTCATACTTGCCACAGGGCTTTAAGGTACTCACATTAGTAAGTTGAGTGGTCTCCCCGGCTTACTTCCAGATCACAAGTTCTACTCCTGGTGTAATCTTTAATTATAAACATGATCATTTTCGGCTGTATTCATTAGTCACTCCCTCCAGTAGTGATTAAATGCACCTTCTTCTTTTTGTCTTTTCGTCAAAAGCGATTTCAAAATTTTCAGTTGAGAAATGATCGCAGGTGTTTTGATCATCTTCGCTTTTTATGGCAATGCTAATAATGAAAGTCACAGGAAACATGGGTGTAGAAGGGAGATACAAAAAGATGAGAAAGACAGAGGATGAGATGCTAATGAGCCAGACTTGAACCCATTTAATGACTTTACATGCTGACTGATAGCATGTTCTATTCATCCCAGCAATGTGAAAATGTGAACTGGATGACTCGAGAGAGCTCTTTGATATGTAGTTGAAGTTAAAGTCACATCTTACTGTTTCACAGGTGTAAGCCAGAAAGCGCCCACAACTGTTTCAAGTTTCTCATTTGTTGTTTGAAAAGCTGTATTGTAATTTGACACGCAACATGAACTGTACGCAAAAAACATGTTGCAAAAATACAGTCGGTAGCAAAGGTATTGAAGTGTTTTCTAAGAGCAGCAGAAACGACAAATGTCTCTTCACTATCCCAAACGCTTCTTCCAGCGGACTTTATTTATGCAAGGTGTTAAACGCTGACTCACTTCCACCGACAGCAACAAACATTTTCACTCTGCTGCTTGTCCAAAGACTTTTCCCTCTGACTGTACTTGTACACATTGACAGCTCTGTTAAAGTTAACTCACTATGTCTTGACAAAGCAAGACAGCCAAGAAATGTATGTTTTTTGCACGCTGCTGCATGCATTAATTATGGCTTCCATGCAAAATAGATTAGATCTGCAACTTCATAGAGTGGCTGAGGCTCACATGACTAGGCCTCCGACTCCAATCCAACTAAATGTAGCCCACAATCTCCCACATCAACCTGAGAAATTCAAATCAGGCAATTTATGACATTATGCCCCTTGTTTTAGTTTCTTATAGGTAAATATGACATCCCTTATCAGACAGAGATCAAGTCAGTACTGCCGAGACACTGGACTGTGATTGAATATCAGAAAAATGGTGGAATCTGCAGCTTTTGGGATTCTTTCTCTTACAGCATGCATTTTGCTATGAGTTCTGTATCAATCAAATACAATGCAATGCCTAATTGTTTCTAGACTATGTCACAGTTTAACACACAGAAAATATGTCTATTTTCAGTCTGTAACTGTTTCCAGCAACATTGTGCTGTATCACAGAGCGGACAGGAAGTCGGATGTGTCATCGTTTTGGTTACTTTTTTATCATTTTTCCTGCAGGCCATGGCTGACTTTGAGAATACATGGGGCTGTCTGTTGTCTTCCAGTTTGCCACTACTTAATGCTTGTTGTACGACAACACTGAACCCGTATTTGTTCTCCTCGATGGAAACTCACAGTGAGTCTTACCTCTAGTGTTTCCTTTACCGCCATTTGCCAGAAAATCAGTATGCATCATGGATGAAGTACCGAGAGAGGACATGGGGTTGGAGTGTAACGTGATTTAATGGATTTGATGATGGCATTTCCAATGGGTACTTCCATGCATACAATACAATCGAACAAATACCTCTCTGTAGCCAAAGCATCTCCAAATCCATAGGGACGCATTTATAAATATGTTGGTCCCTCTGGTATGGAACATCTTTTCATTTGTCAATGGGTGTTTCCACAAGTTAAGACATTTAGTCTGAGACTTTTAATTTGAGAGCTCTTATCTGTATCTGTGGAAAGAGCGCTTTGCTGTAGAGGCTGTTATCGACCTTCTTTCACCCTAAACTGTTGTTCTTATTAGCTAACTGACAAACAATCTATGGCAAATGGACTCAGTGTGGTGCAGCAAATAGAGTACTAGAAGGAATTCTTCGCCTCTCATTTTGAATTGATTTGTTTCTCCTTTATATTCACCATATCCTCTTCTGCATCTTCTTATCTGTCTTTCTTTCACACTTGTGTGCCTCTATTCCTACATGTGAGCTATCTGCAGGCTGCTCCTCTCTTTCCCACTTCAGTTTAATTCCAAGACACTTTATTGGTATGAATGTGGATGATACATTATTGCCAAGGCTGCAGTATTGAATTCATTTTCATATAAAATATACAGAGATACATTGTCACGAGAAGACAGATATTTTAAACACTAAAGCAGCGATTCTCCCTTTCCTCAAATTCTTATCTGAACGATGCTGCTTTCTGCCGTTCCATTTCAGGGGTTGCTAGGTTACCACGAGCATAGGACACGTCTTTGTCCCATAATATTGCACTGCTGTGTTCTATCTATCCACATTTTGTAACCTGTGTTGTTCACTTTCTCCACTATTTGTGATTTCTACCATCCTACAGCATAACTTGGGGTCTACACATACAATTATGGGCTATGCATCAGCATCAACTTGGTGTTGTTTCCAGCTCGTCTTGACTAAACCTGTCACTGACCTGCCTCTGCACGGAGATAATACATGTATATCAATTGTCTCATCAAGTCTTAATACATGCATGACAAAATAGATTGTTTGCATAAAAGTGTTTTCTGATCTGCAACTGAAACTTTGTTACTGGAATCTCCACCAGCGTCAGCAGCCTCTCCTGGTTTGGAAGAATGTATAATAAAACCGCTGTTCACGGTTTATTAATCTTTAAATTACAACCATTTCATTAGCTTCTTCTATCTAATTCCCATTATAATAATCCATGTGTGGAAGGATGACGATATCTTTCCAGTTAAGCTTATCGGTCTGTTTCGGGAATGTGCTGCCGCCGCGCAGGTCACAGTTCACATGGGTCCGTCCCTGCATTAATGAGGGAAATACGCATAGAATGTATATGAGAAGGAGATAAGGGACTGGCATCGCACTTAGAAGGCTATGTTGGTGGACGTCCATTTTACTGGGATGCACGTGATGGATCACTTGTTCAGAATATCGAAGCAGCCAACATTTTACACCATTTACAACCCATGTGAGAAATCTTTTAGCAGCTGCTTTTGATGATTAATATAGCTACCTATACCAAAAATGTTCTTCCTAATGGTTCAAGAAATGAGAGGATGAAGAACATAAGTGATGGAATATTTCTAGTCTGATCCCGTGGATTATTATTTTCGAGCAAGTACACTGTATAACTAAATAACTGACACCATCTCAAAGTACAACGTGATGCATTTTTTATTATTAGAATTGTTTTTTTTGACCATAGAATATTTTATTTCATTGTTCCTGACTATTAAAAAAAACATACTTCTCTGTGTATAAATAGGTAAGAGCTTTCTTTCCTCCACATTGCAGAAAAACAAGACATGCAACATGCAAAGAGCCATTTAGTACATTACATGCACATACATATTGCATATTTAAAATCTGGGCTCTGTATAATCATGTGTTCACTTGCGTTTGTGTGTCTGTGCCATGGTGCTCCTGAGTATTTGTGTTTGTGTGTGTGTGAGAGACAGAAAAGCAGGCATGTCTTTGAAAGGAAAGGAGGTTGCCGTAGAACCATCTGTGGGTTTGATAGAGGCGGCGCTCATAGCCACATTGGAGACGATCAACCATTGGACCAAAAATGCCCGTCAGCCTGGTTTCCTTCAGTGCAAGCTGTATGCACAGAGCGTGCTTGTACCACCAAGGTTGGTTTGTACACCATCACACACCCACGAATACATTAAACCGAGGTCAACAGCCAGCAGCATCGATCACTGAGCATTCTCTCTCTAGAAAGCTCCTAAACACAACCCATGATGTTCAGGTTTAAACCAGCTTCTTGTCTTCTCTTCATGAGATTTTTGATTTTAATTAAAAATGTTTGATTTGTTTTGCACAGGTTCTGAATGCCTCCAATGTTGAAAGGTCGGATATAAATTATCTTATTATTATCATGTTAGTGTTTTTTTCATTTTGTGATACAATACCTTCAAAAAAACTGCTTGAGATGGCGACAGGTATCAATTGGTTATTACTCAGATCTTCGTTATGAGATTTATATGTTAATATGATCCTTGCTGTATGCATGATTGGTTTTGTGACCTCCCACACATTCACAAGACCTTAACAAAGTCCCATCTTCCTGGTCGACAATAAGCAGTCCCAGTAATAGAAAGGCTTTTCTCCAAAAGAATTTAAATGATAATGGTAATTTGGTTGGAACACTGCTTAAATAAACACAGCAGGAGCTTCTGCATAAATTAATACTGATTCATCAAATTGGAGTTGATGCACTTATTTCTACACAGGGACTTAACGCAGAGACTCATGCACAGTCGCAACACGAAGCTGACAGAGGGATGACACGCGGTAGAAAATAGGAGGATCTTCAAGTTCAAACAACAGGACTTCACCGGCACTCCTGGAGGCTTTGTCGGCTAGCAGTGCCCACGTGTCTCTTGATTGAGCAGCTGCCGTATCAATTCAGGGGCCACGGCGGTGGCTATTTGTAGTTCAGAAGTACCTTCCACAATAAATCCCCTGACACAGATAAAGAGGAAGACACATGTACACCTAACACACCCACAAACACAACACTCTCACATTGCGCTTGCTGCTTCAATCCAGTGTTTTGGTTGGACGAACCAGAGCTTTTATGGATACACAAATACATATTTTGAAATAGTGGAGCTCCGGTCCCTGAGCGCTGAGAGTTTGTTTTTCTATTTGATGTGAGATGACAGCAGGAAGCCCCTTTAGGCCTGCGATACATGGACATCAATTTCAGGCACTGTGGATTTACATGGGCAGTACTTCCTGCAACACGCTGGGACAAAGGCAACATCACCAACATTGGGTTAGAGGACACCTATAACATTACCAAATGCTATAAGATTCAGGTGTTAGACCAAGAATGTGTTCTTTCAGGGGACTAACACTCTGCACCACAGTGGGTCTGTGTTTTAGATAAATTGGGGAATGTGTTACGGAAGAAAAGCTGTTAATATGTTTTGCCTCATATCTGCTGTCTAATCTCAGTCCAATATACAAAATACCAATCATCCAGTCCGTCAGTCAAGTATCAGTCAATCAATACAATGATCATGGGGTCAGGATACTGAAACTACTCGTGGTGATAGCCTGGTCCCAGACGTCTGAAGAAATGCTCATATCTCCGATTTGTTCAGTCATTCAATTAATGAAGTAAAACCAAATGGAAATGGTATCTGATTATTCGGATTAATCTCTACTTATCTCATGGTAAAACGATAAAGGTCACGTGAACAATCAATTGCCCCATTGTCTGGAGCTTTTGATTGGTTGTACCTCTAACGAAAAAGTCCACAGAATGACCAATTATAGGACTTTTATTTTCACCCCACACAAGCATCTGGCATGTCAATTCCCAGCCTCTCAGCCTCTGGATGTATGTCCAAAGTCAATCGATACTCATCTTCACCTGTGTAATGCTGTGTCCATTTGCTTTGCACTGCATCACAGCAGATTCACAAAACTCTAATTTATAGATTGATAAAACACCCCTCTCAACATCTTATTGTTTTTTTTTTATTATCTCGGCATCGCTCTCACCTTTTCTAATTGCTTTTCACATTTTTTTTTTTACACCCTCAGCCTCCTCGATTAGCTCAATCTTCCCACCCTCCCATCCTATTTTCACCTCTCTCAATCATTTGTCTCTTTCGTCTTCTCTGCACCACCAATTTTTCGTTGCCTACCCTGCTTTTTCCTCTCCTCCAGGTTTCCTAATCTTCTTCTTTCTTACACTTTTTCTTCTCCTTTCCTTTTCCTTCTTCTTTCTATCTATCTCATTCAACCTCCCATTACTTGCTCCCTTTCTCCCTTGCTCCCATCTGACATCTGCCATTTACTGCCCAATCGCCATCCTCCCCTCCCCCTCTAACGTTGTGAGAAATACCAATAAGGACTGCGCCTGTTTGTAGCCGGTGCTACATACACCACTACTTCATCCTACAACCTGCAAGATAGCAGCTGAACTGAGCTGGCCCGTACCACGCAGAGAACCACTGACTTGATAGCCGACAGCTGCCTACGCATGCAACACAGCGTGGGCGAGTGTAGGTGACATTTTGAAAGTGAACAAAAACTAAATCCGGAGTAAATCAAATTTTGGCATATAACTGCCTGCCAATGTGAGCCAAAAACAAAGGGTTGAGTTGCTGGAAACAATAGTTTGGACAGTGACTAATATGTAGGTGGTGTTTTTTATCGTATTAGTAATAGCTGGTATTTGAAATACAATTAGGCTGCTAATTGAATACTTTGTAGTATAGCCACTAATCAGTATATGTCCGTGTTACCCAGTGACAATTTAACAGCATGACAAACAACAGCTGATGAGACAGAATCCTCAGGCAATCTAAACAAATAGCAGACCAAAGAGCCAATAACTCAATAACCTTGTAATTACTTTGTTTAAACTTTCATTAGATTTTTTTCAATAACAATTACTAGTTATTTAATGTCCTTGTACCTTCCAAAGATTTAGCATTACTGTAGCACAGGTGTTGAGAGAGAGAGAGAGAGAGAGAGAGAGAGAGAGAGAGAGAGAGAGAGAGAGAGAATAGATCTAGTACTGGTCTGAACTGGACAATTCGATTCACATCTTCTCTGTTCTCTCTGCTGTCTATTGCCATAGCTTCAAGATCTTTTATAAGTCAGATAATGTGCTGTAATTTCCTCTCACACTATGCATATCTCTGTGTCAGTCCACCCATTTAATCATTTCAGAGAACGTGTCCGACTACACGGCCATTAAGTACTACAAGCTTCCTACACGAAGAGCGGCGTTATCTATCCATCTATGATGGCTGCTTTCTTCCTCGTCTCATGAAGACTCTGTTTGTTTTAATATATTCTCCATATCATACAAATCGTTGTGTGAGGATATGTTGTGACAGACACATTTACGCATACAAACTGGTCTGTGTGTGTTCTTGCCTTTTGTCTTTTATTGGCCCTTGTTTTATTGTGTGTGTGTGTGTCTTTTGTTGAAGTTCTTTGTGACAAAGCCCTTTGTGACAAGCGCTTTATAAATAAATCTCACTTGGTTTGACTGCCCGGCAAATAATACGATGGGTGGGATAAAAATACTTTTTAAAGCACGGCTACAGCAGTGAACCATGGTCAGGGAGAAGGGCAGGATGAGAGAGGCTTTCAGACAGCATTATGCAGGTTGACTGAAAATTTAATTGGAACACTCATGAATTAAATGAGCTTTCATGTTAAGAATGTACGCCGGGAATGCAGAGGCCATTGATGGAGCACTTGTTTTGATTTCAATCACGTTGCCAGAATAAGATAGGATGGCTCTAATGAAGATGACTTCATGTGTAAATTGTGTTCATCTATGTGTGTGAGTGAGTGTTTGTATTTTCGTGGACAGCAGACTGCAGTGAGAAAAGGTTTCCTCAGTAACTGTGGGCTTTGATAACTGTCTGTAAAAAACTAATTCAAAAACAGATATGCAACAGATATGACAGGAGAAAAACTATTTTAATTACTTTTTTTTCCTTCTCTATTTCAACATCTGTTGCTTTTCCCTGTTGCACAGTTTTGGTGGGGTTCTATTGATATTACAGCAGTGTCAAAATCTAGTATCTATTCAAAAATAATTACAAAAATACAGCAGTCATGATGCCAGTATCAATCACAGAAAAATATAATCACAGAATATATTGACTCTAGATATGGCTGATATAATACAACAGGTATATTACATACTATTATGTAACAGCAAGGCACCACTTTACAAAGCATTTCCAGAATAATAAGTTCTAATGAAATGAGAAATATTATGTGAATATACATGGGAATTTATGTAAATGAGTTGTCCTCGCTGGTGTGTCCCATAAATGTCTGATGTTATCTAATGTATGAGGGTTACACACAGCAGGGAAAGAGTTAAGGATTGCTAGTGTGTGTCGAGGAGACAGAAAAAGTGTTTAAGACATCAATGAATATTTTAAGAGAGAGCAGGAGCTGTGGGAGTAATGGGTGAGCTGAAAGAGAGTTGGGCCGCTGAGCGACGGAGAGATAATTTAATAGACGAACAGAGCAAATGTGTTGGAGGAGAGACAGAAAAGCTGGAGGGATGGGAGATGAATGAATAGCGGACTAATCTGGACTAAGCGATGGAGAGAAGAACTGACATTAATTTTAATAAGATGGATGAATGAACAAATAGAAGCATTGTGCAATGTAAAACATATAATAATCCCTAAACCTGGAGAGGCTTGTGACTAACTTAAAGTTTGTGTGTGTGCGTGTGTGTGTGTGTGAGGAGTGCCGGGGGGGATTGTGGGTTCACAGATAAAATGAAATGGTTTAGGGGTCAGGAAACTGGTTTAGAAAAGCAGAGAAATAAGAATTCTACAACAGGTAACACAGAAGCAATCTTAATAAAAAAACTGACGAGCTCAGTCTCTAGACACTCATTTCTATCAGGCAATAATAAAATTGAACCGGGGCCCGCTCTCCAGTGAATGCAGGTCAAGGTTCTTTGCGCTGGTGTCACATAAGAGCAGCACTTGAGCTAAGCACAGTGGCATTTGGACCAACCAGAGGGCACGAGAGGGCACGTTAAGATGACCAAAGAGGCCCTCGGGGTGACAGTGGGTGTCGGGCATCAGCACTGACTAGAGGGGCTTGTAGGAGCACTGACCAGAGGAGCACTCGGGTCACTCATTTGTCTCTCTGCTGTGAAATTAGGGCACAGAGTAAAGTAGATAGGCAGTCAGTGGGGATTAAATCTGCAAAATTTGACCTCAATTCCAAGCACAAAAAAGGCAATAAGAGCATCAAAAATGCTGAGTTAGTTAGCCGCTCCAGTCGCAACTCATTTCAAAGTTGACACTTTCTTCACGGGGACAGGATAAAGGCGTTAAATTCATACAAAAAATAAGCATGGCAGTTTGTCTTGCCTTTTGAATAGAAATGCCCTTCTTCAAATTAGCGATTGTATTTACTTCATAACTATAACTGATTTTTTTTTGTACCATACCATTACCCAAACTGCTTATCCTGAAGACGATTCCAGCTGTCACTGGGCAAAGGCAGGGTTCACCCTGGACAGGTCGTCAGTTTATCACAGGGCACATATAGAGACAGATAACCATTCGCCCTCAAATTCACACCTACAGTGCAGGTTATTTACAGTCTAGTCTCCAATTAACCTAAAATGCAACCCATGCTGCCACGGGGAGAACACGCAAACTCCACACAGAACCGTCTGGGATCGGGTATTGAACTCTGGCCCCCTTGCGAGGTGACATTGCTGGCCACAAGATTCAATTTTAGGTGCAGTTTTTCTCTCATTTGATACCATTTGCTACCTCATCCGCCAGAATGACACTGAGCTTAATTACTATGCTGATGACTGTCCACTGTTTCTCCTAAATGCACATCATGCTTTATTTGAGTAATTTAAGACGGACGGATACTGGAAGTGATTTAAAACCCGAGATTAAATTGAACTGAAGCTTGTCAGAGATGAGCTGAGCTCCACTTATCTCCATCCAAATTACTTCCTGCTGCAGCTCAGCTCCAGTTTCTGGTTGTAATGACATAATGACTCAAACAGGAGAGGTCTCTTCAAAAGATGAAATTAAAGATATACTATTCATAGGGGTTTGGGTAATCTGAGATTCTTCGGTTTGTGGTATTTCAAAAATATATTCACACAGACCTGCCTGTTTAGTTTGGAAGAACAGTCGGTCTTTCTGATTGCTTGAATAATGAAGAAAATAAAACTATTCTAGGATAAACAGGAAGTTTTAGTCAAGCGTGGAGCATAAAATCATGGGCCCTGATGCATATGCCGTCTCTGTAAGCAATAATAATAACAATGGCAAATATTCTTATGCTATAAATGTAAAACTTTCAAATTACAGATAAAACGTTAATTCAACCCGTTTGAGGGCCTTGTATATATTTGACCATTATTTGCACACTAAGACACAGCTTTCACCTGCCACATAAATGCCAGTGGGTTGCTCACTCATAGTGCTTGCAGTCTTTCACTAGCCTCTCTGACTAAGAATCATAATGCGCATTCAGGGGTCCTTAACATTCATGATGTATGATTGACATTAGACTTTGACAAATCACTTAAAGTCAGCAACTAATTGTTCAACACTGCACAATTTGTAATCTTGTCGAAAGGGGCAATTAACTATAAAATACAATGCCGGCTTGTCAAGGAATACCTATTTATCTCATTTGCTACCAATCTACTCAATGCCACAGAGCTCCAATCTTTTATGCATATGGTTTATTTAAAGAAAATCTATATGGTTAATAAATATGTTGATAGCCTCGGTTTACCCTCACAGATACCTGGGCATACACATTGGCAAACAAACTGACCGAGGGAAGTCGAAAATGTCTTCAATTGGGTCCAACTGCAGCTACGCTTCCTTCTTTCATCGGCTGAGGATCTTTGGTGTCAACCGGGAAGTGTTGCTTCTCTTCTTGTTAAGAAAGCATCATAGCTCAGAAAGCATGTTTGGCATCTCTGCCTGGTTTGTCAACCCCTGGTGTACATACCGAAGAAAGCCCTGGTTACCTGGCATGCACAAAGGGCCTTCAGTGTCCCACTCCGCCTGCTGTCTTTGATGAAACGTAGAAGTTCATTTCAGACCCCACCCATGTCATCCACTCGGAGTATGAGCAGCTTCCTTTGTCCCTTCGGACTCCTCTATTGCAGGCTCAACCTTTTTTGAAGAAATCCTTTGTCTCCCTGTTCGTCAAAGCCCTAAAAGGTAAGCTGAGGATAACCCCTGTGATGCTGCCTTCTGATTGTAACTGTACACTGTACACAGCCCTCAGCTATGGTCACAAACTCTGGGCTCTATGGCTTTTACTTTTACACTGTCACGTTGTTGATGCATGTCACAATTGCATGTGTAAAATCTGTGTGTAATTATTTTTTTTTCTTCAAAACATCAAGTTCCTCTTTGGCTTTGAAATATAAATGTTCCTAATATTATTTCTTACAGAGTCACCTGAATAAATGATTGAAGACGAGTAATAAAGTACAGTAATACTGTATTGAATGTAAAGTCCTGTGTTTTTTGAGGGGAAGTAAATGCAAAAGTAGCAAATGTTATTATCATTTGTAAATACAAGTTAACATGATGGCATATATACTGTACAACTACCTACTAGTTATTCTACAATCACATAATGTAATCCAATATACAACAAGATAAATTACAGTGGCGGCGCCATAAAATTACTGGCGTCTCTGCTGCCATTATTTTCACTTGTTATTTTACAGTGAGCAAACATGTATATTTTACATGATGAGGCTGTTTTATTCTCGGTACTTATATTATGTACACTATTATGGTGAATACTGGTGTGTCGTACGTCAGGCAGTGTGCAGTTTGTTGATGGCAGTCTGTGCATGAACTAGGCTATTTTGTGTGCGTGCGTGCGTTTGTGTGCACGTGTGGACTGATGAATAATATTCAGAGAACTATAACTAATTAAGATGCTGCCATACAAGTGTACTGTATGCTAATTACACGGTCAACCTTCTATCAAACACGATGACATGTATGAAAATACTAAGCAGGCTCAGTTGACAAAAGGTAAAAGAAGCTCTAAAAGACTTTGAAATCTTTGGGACTCAGATGGCAGGAGCTTCAGTCATAAAGTCATACTATGGAAAAGACATCAGAAAAATAAACTTTTGGTTCAATAACCCTGGTGCTTCTGCATTAGTGTCACTGGAAAACCAGAAGATAACTCTTCCTTATGTGACTAAGAATGTCAATGGAGGACGCAATCAGCAACAAGAGGCTGCTGACAGCTACACAGAGAAGACAAGGCTGCAGTACATACATCAATGATTACACAACAAGTCCCCCAAATGATAAAAATGCAATAAAAAAAGAAACATAGAAGAGTTTTCTGATCTGACACCCCTATCAGCAAGGCAACGTTATCTGTCTGTCTGTTCCAAAACCAAATCAATGTTCGACCTGTGTTGTGGTGTGAGCCCTCTGTTTGATTAGGTTTAACCACCATAACAAGTTTGTCAATGTTAGGCAAGGGGATCCGTGGTTTGGGTTAAAATGACTTTGTCAAGATTTGGGGGACTTTGTTGTCATGGTTACAATAATGAAACACATGACTAAGGTTAGATTGTGGTCATGCTTCAAAAGCCTCGATGTCGACTGCTAATGATGACCGAAACGGGAAAGCAAACAGCTGCTGACTCATCCATCCATCCCAAGCTCCTGCCGACGTGGACTTTGAATGGAATGAGGCCTTATTAGGCTTTGTGATAACTCGGTTAATAATCAGGTATGGATTGATAATATTGATATGAAGGCTGTCATCAATTATCATCAAACCTAATTACGTATGTATGCATTTATCTTCTTTCTGCGAATGTATTACATTTATTTTGCAAATTGCACATTGTTGTCAAGGCATGCTGCCTCATGATTTGATCTATTTTATTATTTCCTCAGATGGCAAGAACAGTATGTGATGACAGCCAAAGGGGACATTCTGCCCCTTAAAGTCCCAAAGTCCAAGTAGGACTCGATGTCCTAACAGATCCAGGTCTCTGTTTACGTCTGACAGTTTGGGTCCAGGTTCACATCCTGTTAGCTGCTCACATTACTGCACATTAACACTGCAAAGGAAATATACTCTGTTAAAATATTCTACACAAGCAACTTATCACGGAATAAACTTTTGTACATCAAACTCAGAAGTCTATTTAGGTCTTTTAGTTTCGGGATCATACTTTATCCAAACTCTCCCAAATCATCCTATTGATAGTCGGGTAACATTTCAAACTAAATGAAGGACAGAGAATCAAGCATGCTTTCTAAACAGTTTGTGTCAAATCCTGTGACACCTTATTTATTCCTTTCAACTGAAAAGGTGTGATGTGTCTTCAGATTGTGCAAATTGCGGTAGTTTATTTCAACGCCCTTACATTCATAGCTTGGCGGTTTTGAGAGTCATTCCACGGATTTTATTGATAACGTCTTTGGGTTGTTCGGGGCTGACCTCTGGTTACAACCCTAACCTTTTAATCTCATATGAGCCTGAGCACAGCCTCAGATACTCATGCAGTGCTTTTTCTTTTGGCACATAAAAAGAATGAGTGTAATGCCCTATGGCTTTGTAAAGCTTAGACTATAGGTCAGTGTCATCCTTCTGAATCACATCTCAAACCCTCCCCTGAACAAATTTATTTTGCCTTATTAAAAAAATACTTCTACAATCTGCTTTGAAAGAGGGGAAAGGAGAGAGGGAGGGTATACTCAGGAGACATGCATAGAGGGCATCTCAGAGGAATAAGCAAACAAGTGCACGGGCAGACAGAGAGCTAGACAGGTAGACAAAGAGATGGATGGATGGTGGACGGAACATTGTTAAGGAGAGGAATAGAAAGTTCTGAATGCTGCTGTGGCAGGCTGTGCTGAGCCCGCTGCATTACCATACTCTCTCTATCTGACACACACACACACACGCACACACACACACACACACACACACACACACACACACACACACACACACACACACACACACACGCACGCACACAGGGCCTAAGGGATAAAGCTGCATGCAGGCAGAGCTGAATAGAGACAGAATCACCTGTTCTGGTCTTGAAGAGGTCACTGTGCACTTCAACACCTTTTGTGTTAGAATGTGCGTGTGTGGGCATGTGTTTGCTACAGGTTGTGTGAGCATGCATTGAGTGTTTTTTCTCCTTCTTCTCAAGATGTTTCATTTGTTTGTGTAGTTCTTTTTTTCCTTCTTCTTTGTTTTGTTTTACGTGTAACAAGACGTCCCACAGGTGTGTGTAACACGTGTGCCATGTGTGTTTATGCACCAATGCGCGTTGTGTAATGGTGTGCACTTGAGTGAATGCGTTTGTGTGTCTGCGTGTACGTTTTCCTGCACAGGTCGGTCCTCCACCCCCCCCCCCCCCCCCCCCCCCACCGCGTTCTCCCCAGTCTGCGCTTCCTCATGGAGCTATAGGTGCGTATCATTGGATCAGTAGCTGCTGCCTGCCACACTGTCCAATCGCATCTAGGGAGAGGAAGAGACACGGGGAGAGAGAGAGAGCAGAGAGAGAGAGAGAGAGAGAGAGAGAGAGAGAGAGAGAGAGATGGGGGAGGGAGGAGAAAGAAAGAAGAGAGGGAGATTGATCATTTGAACGTCCTGGGCCTTACAGTCCTTTAAGAGACGCTTACATTTCTACTAAATCCAAAACGGTTTTTTTTTTTTTTTTTCACACATTCCCATCTCTTCTCGGACTGAAGGTGGCAGTTTTTTTTCTTGTTTCTTTTATTTGGCTTATTCCCACCTAGGAAACGGTCTATCGCCACCACCACCACCAGCAGCAGCAGCAGCAGCAGCAGCAGCAGCAGCAGCAGCAGCAGCAGCAACAGCAGCAGGAGAGGAATATCTCCCAATATCCCATCCCAGGCACGTCGGATAAACTGCAGCAGCAAAAACACGAGGCGATATTGCGGTGGACGGGAACATGGTCCGTGAGACGTTCACACCTCTTACCCTGACTGGGTACGTTCAGTACTGTCTTTCTCCTGTGATTTTGTATCTTATTTTACTGCAGCGAGGGTGCAGGTTGAGGTTTTACATTTGAGTGTGAGTGTGTACGCGCGCGCGCGCGTGTGTGTGTGTGTGTGTTTTTTTTTTTTTTTTTTTTGCCGTAGTCAGCTTCAGTGCAGATATAGATTTAGTCAGTGTATTGTACCTCACAAGCAAGCGGTTTTTCCCCCCGCACAGTTGTTTATTTTCTTCTCAAATGAATGCAACGGAGACGTAGCTGTTCTTTTCTACGTAAACATATATTAGGGGACGGTGGCAGGCGGGTTTGCCTTGATAAATGGAGCGTTATTCATCCGCGTGTGTGTGATCACCACTGGAATGTTAACTAGCACCTTGGACAGCCAACACCAGCACAATCTAACATGAGAGGAGCGATAGCACTGCTCATGTTGACACTCTAATATCTGTTCTGCTTACTATGGTTGTGTGTGTGTCTCTGTGTGTGTGTGTGTGTGTGTGTGTGTGTGTGTGTGATTACACAGAAATTGATGCTTCTCTCTCTCTCTCTCTCTCTCTCTCTCTCTCTCTCTCTCTCTCTCTCTCTCTCTCTCTCTCTCTCTCTCTCTCTCTCTCTCTCTCTCTGTGTGTGTGTGTGTGTGTGTGTGTGTGTGTGTGCATGTGTTAATATTCTCCCCTCAGGCCTTCTGAGAGAGATAGCAGTGTCGGGTGGGGAGCAGCTGTGTGTGTGTATGTGTGCACTTGTGATAGAGAACGATAGTGTGTGTGAGCATATAGAGAGATCAAGAAAGTGTGTGTGTGTGCACATCTTTAGATAGAGAACATATGCGAGTGTGTGTGTGTGTGTGTGTGTGTGTGTGTGTGTGTGTATTATTAGGAGTGTGTGTGCATACATGTGTGTGTCACAGGCTTCCTACCTTATGCTACATGCAGGTCAGGAGCCCCATGGTGTATTCAGGGTTTAATTAAGCATGTGACGTGACTCTCCATCTCCTCCTCCACACCCCCCAAACCTCCTCCCACCCTCACCCCCTCACCAGGTCCTGTGATCTGTGAAACAGTGTCTAGTGAGGATGTGACATATGTCTGCAGCTTCCACACACAAACGCGCGCACACACACACACACGCACACACACGCGCACACACACACACACACACACACACGCGCAACCACACACACATATGCCATTTCTGTGCGACGCAGCAGCCCTGACAGTCTGATGCCGAGTTAAGCTGAGCGGACAACATCTCGTTTGCCCTATCTATCGCTCTTGTATCTATTTTTAACATGAACAGCAGCGAGGTACCACAGTCTAATTTTCAGATGTGACGTGTACATTTGCCGTGTGTGTGTGTGTGTGTGTGTGGCTAGTGTGTGTGCGTGGCATTTTATCTTTTTGACACCATAATTATTCTAATGAAGACTAATTAAATCCTTCTCTCCTTCTCTTTTCATTTCTCTGCCTCTATGTCTCTTTTCCAGGAGGCAGTTTGGGCTTGTTATGGGGGTGACCGGAAGGAGAGAGTGACAGAGGAACAGTGATGCTACTGTTTACATAACGAGAGACTCACACATACACATACACACACAGACACACACTCACACACACATGCACACACACGCGCACACACTCGCCCACACATACACGCACACATGCTCAAATCGCCAGTCCAGGACATACACACTTGCTTAAACACTTCCACACATATATACACATACACACACACAGACACGTATTCAAGGGACTCGCTGACTGAGTCACCACACACACACACTCAGAGGCACAGATTCACTGACTCATACATAGGACCAAACACAGACAGACACACACACACACACACACAAACACACAAGAGGAAAAAGGTTGTTTGCAAGAGTGAGGACTGTGTTGTGTGTGCTATGGGCCAAGCTGAGCAGCAGCTGTGTGTGAGTGTTGGATATCTCTAAAGGGTCAACACAGCTGTAAACCTCGCCCTTTCAAAGGCCCTTCCACTTCACCTCCCATCCTTTATCTCCCAACTTCCCCGAAACACACAATCATGTCCAAGTTGAGGACCAGTAGAACTCCCTCTCCCATGTCTCCTGTCCTGTCCTTCTACTCCCCATTTGGGATTCTATCCGTCCTCCTTTCCCTCTGCCTTTCCTTTTCCCTGTACCCGTCCTCCTCATCGGCGCAGCAGACTGTGCCTGTCATCTCCACGGTGCAGGGCCGTATCCGGGGCATAATGACCCCGTTGCCCTCCGACCTCCTGGGGCCAGTTATCCAGTACCTGGGAGTACCATACGCAAGGCCTCCAACAGGGGACCGGCGCTTCCAGCCACCCGAGCCTCCTTTGCCCTGGCCAGGAATACGCAATGTGACGCAGTTTGCGCCAGTGTGTCCGCAGTCGCTGGATGAGAGGAGCATGTTGGGAGACATGATGCCTTCTTGGCTCACGGCTAACCTGGATATAGCTGCCACGTACCTCACTCACCAGAGCGAAGATTGTCTCTACCTCAATATCTACGTGCCCACTGAGGAAGGTGAGTGAAGCCCAAAGTGTGCACAGACGCTCTGCGGGGTTAGAATTAGAATGACACATTTTGAGTTCATCCACATGTTGGGTCAAAACAGAGGGGCGACAAAGTGACACTGCGTAACCTTAAAATGACCGCTAGATGATTTTGAGGGGGACATGTGATTAAAGATGGAAGTCCCCAGTAAGGTCACTGACAAAGCCTTCTTGAATAAATAAATAACATTTATTGTCTTTAACCTGGAGCCCTTTCCCCTCCACTTCTCTTTGGGTGAACTGACACTTAATATGCAGACACCTGCGTCAGTCGCCTAGGGGTTTACGCCTTTACTTGTGGAGGAAAGTGGGAAGGACACAGACTCACTCATGCATACATATTGGCTCATACACATGCATGTGACCCCCCCCCCTCCCCCCCCCCCCACACACACACACACACACAAACAAACACACAAAAACACGATGGAAAGCATGAACACTCTCACAACCTCAATTTATATCCACCCACTGAGAAATGAAGGAAAGGAGATACAAAGCACAGGGAAGCAAGAGAGCCCGAGCCTCTTCCTGCTTTTGTATGTATAAACCCACTGTGCGATTAAAGGCTGAGATACATACAAATAGCAGGTGGACAGTCAGTCCAACACAAACACACAAACATGTACAGTCGACATGGACATTTATTCAAACAACAGACAGAATGGAGGCAGAAGGAAGGTGGGTGGATTAGTGCTGACACTCACACACAAAAAGTGATTCTGTAAAGCACAGGCATCAGGTGCTTCAGTGATGTCACCCCATGTCAGCCCATATGTTGTTGCAAATCTATCATTCTGTCTGTCTGTCTGTCTGTCTATCTATCTATCTATCTATCTATCTATCTATCTATCTATCTATCTATCTATCTATCTATCTATCTATCTATAATCATCTGTTTCTCTCTCTCTCTCTCTCTCTCTCTCTCTCTCTCTCTCTCTCTCTCTCTCTCTCTCTCTCTTTCTCTCTCTCTCTCTCTCTCTCTCTCTCTCTCTCTCTCTCTCTCTCTCTCTCTGTCTCTCTCTCTCTCTCCCAGACATCCATGAGGAAGGGGGTCAGCGGCCGGTGATGGTCTACGTCCACGGGGGCTCGTACATAGAAGGCACTGGCAACATGATGGATGGCAGCGTGCTGGCAAGCTACGGCAACGTCATTGTCATAACCCTCAACTATCGCCTCGGAGTACTGGGTAAAATGATACCTCTTCTATATCGAATATATCTTCTATATTTTTTAGATTTGCTGAACACCCCGTTTACTTAAAGGTAACACAACTGCATATTCATTTAATATTGGTACAGCTGTTGTTTTTTTTAAAATACCCCTCCCAAGCATACTTTAGCATCACTGTTAAAGCATACTTCTTGATTCTATATTCCAATCATTTTTGCTTTACTCTATTGAGTTATTCTGTAGCAGAGATAAGTATGTCTTGACAGAAGCATGCCTTTTGGGCATATGCAACCAGCAAGCAATCTGTAGCGAAAGAATCCACATTTTAAAATGGCTGTTTTTGTGCTTTTAACACCACCCTCCACCTTTGAGCAAGAAAAAGCAGTACAGAAGCTGCCAATGTGCTCCGGGTATTCTGATAATATCACTGCGGTATCATGCACCTACTGTATGCTAATTCACTTTCTGTGTTGGGCAATGAATGGATAATAATTGGCAATGCAATGTTATCTGATCTTTCGCATTTATGTAAGTTGTGAATTTAGGTGTTTTTTCTTTAATAAAATAGCTGTATAGATGTATCACTTGGTATAAGACTCAGAAGCTGAGAGGAGGTGGTGTGGGAAGAAGAGATGTCCATTACAGTCAATCATTAGATCTCAAACTCCAGTTAGCTACTGATGATGTTCACATATGATGTTTTTACAGAATACTATAGTCAGTGTTGCTATTTTAATTCAGTTTCATTTATTTATTGCTTTGAGTTGGCAGGGTTTTGTTGCATGACTCATTTATTAGTGAAGAGCTATTCATAATTATTGATGCAATTTAAATGCTGTTTCTTTTAACAATAAGGATTTATCAATAGTTGTTCCACACTTTAAATTTGACATATTTCTTTACATTCACATCATATTCACTATCTCGATTGTGTAATCCTTTAGCGAGCTATAACATGTGAAAAACATCTGTGAGTTGTTTTCACCCAGAGTGCCTTTTTGTTTTTTCAGCGAAATCATGTTCAGTTTGGGCGTCCCAAGTGGAAATAAACCCCCTGAAGTCATTTTTCCCACGACGAACATTGACTCAAATCTGATCCTTTATACCTCCATGACTCTCTGGCTCATTGCTCTTTGAACAGTGAAAATCTGATTCCCTGTGGTTTTTCTAATTTTAGACAGCTATGCAAAGAACACAGGCTAAATAAATATATCTTATATTTTAGAATCCTGTTATTTTTTTTTTTACATTTTCTTTTGCAGCTGTAATTATACATATTTCAAAGCCTGAGCACGGCTACTGGGGGGTTTAATAGAGACTTTGAAGGCATCATTTACTAAAGAGTAGTTTGTGTGAGCACAGCATAACTTCATATTTATTATGTCAGACACACAAGCTGCACGTCACACCATTGGCTGGGTTAAATCATGTCCTGACTCTCATTAGGAGTTGCCCCTCCTTAATAATTAATTCAAGAGATTAATTAAAATGTGCCAGGAGGTTAATAAAATGCATGCGTGTTTGAATTTAGCCTATTTAACATTATAAAAAATAATTTAATCCACATTCCATTATTTCTTTAATCTACTTGAATCTGTTGATTCACAGTAACACACTTATATTTGAGGCTTTTGATTCATTTTATATGGATTTATTAATCAAAATGTCCTTTATAAGAGAGATAAAGAACGATAGGAAATATTCTTACAGCATTTTGCTGCGTTTTCTCATAATTATTTTGTGCACTTATTTAGTTTTCTACCTTTTGTACAGTTTTAGCACATGCTATAGATCATGTAAACACACAATTCATGTAAATACTGTATGAGAGATATTTATCGCCCAGAGGGAATGACAATTCTGGGTTGTCCTTTAATTAGGCGGCGCATGTTTATGAAAATGGAGTGCAGTAGAGTTGTTTGTAAAAGGTTAAAACGCTCAACAAAAAAGCTATTGGTTTGAGTATAAGATCCAGTCTTTCTTTTCTGTATTTTAGAAACTTTTAAGGCTTTTTTAGATATTGATTTTATGTGATGGCATAAATCTGCATCTGCTTTGTGGGTGAAACAACTATTTAATTCTGACCTTGGGAGTAAAAGAGTGGCTACAGCTGTATTCATCATATTGAGCTAAACAAAGCCAATCCAACATGCTTCTTTTTGTCTTCATCTCCATCCTCTGTGTTTGCACCACCTACAATATGATCATCATCATCATCACCACTACCATCATCATCCATTGTCACAACTAGTAGTGTCCTCCTCTTCTTCCTCCTCATCATTGTCATCCGAGGTTGGGTGCAGGAGGTGAGCTCACATATTCAAAGTGAATCTTACTGTACTCTGCTGGAGTTGTGGCATGTTTCAAATAAAATGATTGAAATTGATGAGACTGAAAAAGTACATCTAGTATATATGAAGACATTCTAAAACAGTTTTTATAATGACATTTTTACAATTTACTTGTCCATTTTGCACGAGATACATTTCTGACAAATTTCAGAAAAGTGATGAAATGTCTAATTTTAACGGCGTCGTCTTTCTTGCTCATTATACTCTTGCAAGTATGTGTTCATGGCCAGCTTGAGGTTCAGAGAATTAAGCTTCTGCAGCAATGAGATATACTGTCGGGGAGTGAGCCATTAGGATCCTACCGTCAGCAGCAAAGGGAATAAGGGATAGCTGCGTTATAACTGCCCGCGTGTGAAGCTTTATGTTGAGTGGTGTGTAAGTTGATTTTCCGTTACCTGAATACGGTTGTACCTTCTTCATTTAATCCAATTTGCAAGGGACCGAGGAGAGGCCCATCATTTTTCATTAAAAACTCTTCTATGATGATAAAATGATTTTAGAAAGAAGCATTTTTAATCATGCATTAAATGATCTTCACACTAGAAATGCTATGTGGGAATCGCCTCCCTGTGTGTTTGTGCATTGAGTCAGGAGGACAAACCTCTTTCAAACGACTAATTATTCATACATAGTTTGCTCTATTCTATCCATAAGTAATTGGACTAAAGTATCATGTGCTGTACTGTGTGTAATAACGACATCTCCCTCTCTGTCTGCCTGTAGGATTTCTTAGTACAGGTGACCAGGCAGCCAAAGGGAACTACGGCTTGCTGGATCAGATCCAGGCTCTGCGCTGGGTGAAGGAGAACATTGCAACCTTTGGGGGAGACCCGGGCCGGGTCACTGTGTTTGGATCGGGGGCCGGGGCCTCGTGCGTCAGCCTGCTCACCTTGTCTCACTACTCTGAGGGTAAGGAAGAACCACAAAAACCCCACCTTGTGAGTTTTAGTCATTTTATACGGCACAGATGCTGAAAGGAGTATCGAGACATTTGGGCACATATGACAGTTGGCAATCAGGTGGGCGCTCTGAAAGCTGTGACACTCATGGTTATGAAACCTTGCATGGTCTCCAGTGGACCGACATAGCTTTCATTTACTGGTAGAAATGCCTGAATAAGCCTTTGAATCATCTGAATAATACAGCCTGCCTGTGACTCATATAGCTAAGAGCTGTATTATTTTAAACTGTTAACCCTTACCTGCTTCAACCAGATGCTCTAACCATGACCCATCATCCTTTTGAATAATGCATGTCTCTGACTTCAGTGTTTTCTTGCTTTGGGAATAGTTCTGCATCTGTTTATGTATGCAAATGTGCAATCATATGGATGCATTCATGCATATGAGTGTGTGTGTGTGTGTGTGTGTGTGTGTGTGTGTGTGTGTGTGTGTGTGTGTGCATATGCATCCACAAATGTATACATGTGTGTGCCTCAGTGTATATGCTTCGTACGCTCATACTTGTGTTTATGTGTGTGTTCATGTGTATCTCAGACCTGTTCCATAGAGCCATCATCCAGAGCGGCAGCGCTTTAGCCAGTTGGGCCGTCAACTACCAGCCAAGCAAGTACGCCCGGCAGCTCGGCGAGAGGGTGGGCTGCGGCATTGATGACAGCACCCAACTGGTCGCCTGCCTTCAGGGCCGGAGTTACCGCGAACTTGTAGAGCAGAGCATAACGCCGGCCAAATATCACACGGCTTTTGCCCCAGTGATTGATGGTGACGTTATACCGGATGACCCCCAGATTCTGATGGAGCAGGGAGAGTTTCTGAACTACGACGTGATGCTGGGGGTTAATCAGGGCGAGGGCGTGAAGTTTGTGGAGGGCATCGTGGACTCAGAGGACGGTGTCACGGCTGAGGACTTTGACTTTGCGGTGTCAGATTTTGTGGATAGTTTGTATGGATACCCAGAAGGCCGAGATACGCTGAGAGAGAGCATAAGGTGAGCGAGTCTGTTAAAGTCTGCATGTATTTAGGACTAGTTTGAAGAAAAGAAAGAACATTTTTGACATTTTGCCCAGAATTAAATGAGAAAAATTATACAATTTTTGTGTCTGTTTGTTAAATGTGAAGCGATAGTCAAGAGATGGTCGGCTGACAAGACATACAACAGCCAGCCTGTCTCTGTATAAATGTAACTAAATCTGCCTCGCAGTATTTTTACAGTTTACTTATTAAAGTGTTCTAACTTATTACTTTCATTGGTACACAAACCACAGTGTAAAATTGACAATTTGTGGTATTTCATGGGGTTATGTTGCTGGTTATTTCTTGGGCGGAAGTAGTGGCATCCTTGAAACTTGGTTTCAATTATCTCATCTAACTCTTGGCAAGAAAGCCAGTACGTGTATTTCTCAAACTATTCCTCCAAGTGGATATATTTATTCACTTTAATAAGAAATACATAATTGTTAATATATTCATTGGTTGCTAATTGCTAATTGAAATGTGTACACTAAAGGTTCATGTACACGGACTGGGCAGACCGCGACAATGCAGAAACCCGGCGGAAGACTCTGGTGGCGCTATTCACAGACCACCAATGGGTGGCGCCAGCTATCGCCACGGCGGACCTCCACGCTCAGTATGGATCCCCCACCTACTTCTACTCCTTTTACCACCACTGCCAGAGTGACGCCACGCCGCCCTGGGCGGACTCTGCCCACGGCGATGAGGTACATTGATGTGAATGTGCTGTATTGCTTTCCAGAGACAACGTTAGTGACGGTTGTAGTATTAGTAGTAGTGTGGTGAAAGTGGCTGCACAAAACTTGCTATTACTGTAGACATCAAGGGCGAGGAGGAGATAGGACATTTTGGTTTGGAGGCAAAAATGAAAGTGACTAATGTCCAAAATATTTGATAAGTATTAATGCGGTGAATCAGGAGCTCTCGGTTTAAATTAACCGTGAAGTGCCGCTTCATATTGATTTGTTCAAAGTGCTTAATAAGTGGAATCAAGCAATTCACTACAGCACAAAATACTTGAAATGTTCATGGAATTGGGTTTTGCCGCAGGTCTGATTTGAAAGCTGCTGTATATTTACCTCTGTGATGATTATAGTTTATTACAGTAGTCATTTCCTCCTCTGTCAAGTAGAACACTTTGGATTTCAGTATTGTTTTTGTAAAGGTTTACACTTGCCTGCATATGTTCAGCACACTGAATGTGTGCATGTGCATGTATTTTGTGTTGCCACGCCAGATGATTGACTTATCAAACTGAGTATGGATTTGGGCTCTTTAGGTTCACTACAGTAACACATGAAGCAGTATTTGTCTCCACGAGGATGAGTTTGTCATGATTCAGTGATGAGTCTGGTTACAGTCAAGAGAAATAACGTAATCTGTTGGCTCCTGCCGTACGCTATCCTAAAATGTGTGTCTGTATGTCTGCATAGGTGCCCTATGTGTTCGGCGTTCCCATGGTGGGACCCACTGATCTGTTCAACTGTAACTTCTCCAAGAACGACGTGATGCTGAGTGCTGTTGTCATGACTTACTGGACCAACTTTGCCAAGACTGGGTGAGCTAATATAATGTTCACTGATGTGAGACTTTGGTTTTCAGTCAGGAAATCCCGCTGAAAAGAGTTTTTCCTCTTTTGCCTGACTCTACTCTACATAGACAATTAAGAGAACAAGAGCAAACAAAGCACAGCTTCAGCATGACTCAGTTCTCTTTATTCATGCCTTCTTAGACACAGAAAACCACTTCTAATTTCCCTTATTATCAATATCTCATCCCCACCCACATGCAGAACATGTCTCATGATAACGAATGAAAGCCAGGCTAATTAATCACATTTCAAAACATGAAAGAAAATGCACAGTTGTCAGAAAGACATTATCCTCCATCTTGGCCGCGCTGCAGAGACAAGGTTTTGGCAACGCAGACTGTTGTTGCTGTAACTGTGGACAGCTCACTCTCGATTTTACGGGAACAAATCTTCTCCAGGCTCGAAAAAAGGCAGCCAAGACTCAAGTCTGTGGTGTCATCAAGATAAACAACGCCGTGCCTCTCTCATACATTTTATTTATGTGTAATTTGTCGGGCTGATTGATAGTTAACATGCACATGGGCAGGAGTGTAGTTATCTGGCAGGGTTCACACAAAGAGAGGTCAATCAAAACTGCACCACATTGAGGCGATGATAACAAGTTTTGCTTGGCATTAAATAAATGTATTTCCCATAAATGATGCAGGAGACAGATCAGCCTGAATCCATTCCTCTATCATATTTTTTTTTACCATCGAGATAAGTAACATTTTTATTGCATATAAACAAAAGTGTTTCAGAAATAGTACACTTAGTTTGAAATGGAAGTTAAAACTGAGTGAGGCTGAGAATTAATGATGGTTTAGAGGAAAACACCTGAATTTTAGAGCAACAAAAAATAATGAGCTAACAGGTGAAGGATATGTTATTATAAGGTCTTTTCTTTTCTTTTTCTGGTCTCTGACGTCTGACGAGAAGACGCTACTTTAGAAACGAGCATGAAAGCAGCACTGCAGACTCATTTTGGCAGGTTCTCTGCCATGTCAAAATCTCAGTGTTGCCTTTCTTCTTTGGGCCTTGGCTGAGAAAGTAAAAAGAAAATCCTTGTCCTTAAGGAAAACCAAGGTCATGTCCTCAAAGAAGAATGACAGATTAGCCACTGTTTGATTACTATTCTGTTCTTTTCTGATCTCTTCTCAATTCCAATTAAATTAAATTAAATCAAAGTACGTTTAATTCAGTTACATTTAATTTAATTAAAGTCAATTCAAGGTCTTTACGGGGATGAACATTTTAAAAAACAATTTTACAAAATCATCTTAAAAGATCTCCAGCAACTACATATTGGTCATATATTTATACAATACACACAAACAGTATTAATGGCAAAAAAAAACACCACATACAATACAATACAATACATATCATCAAAACGGTCCAACTATGTGTGTGTGTGTGTGTGTTAATAATGAACTACTGTGTCAAATACTTTGACACATTCAGTTATCTTTTAATTATATTTCCCTCAGTTTGTGACATACAGTCACATATTGTGCAGTTAAATAACATGTTTCTGACCTAATGCATTGTGTTGTTTTTCACTGTCATCGAGTTCTGTAAAGTTTGACATAAACAAATCAAATGTCTTCAAGTATTTCCCTCTGATATTATTATACTAGTCACATTTTAAGAGGCAGAGCATCTCAGTCTCTCCTTTCCTCTCCTCTCCTCTCCTCTCCTCTCCTCTTCTCTTCTCTTCCCCCCTTCGGCATCCTCATTCAGTCATGATCAAAACCGGCGCAATGATACAGAGAGCTTATTCAATACATTACATCAAAATTAAAAAGATCTGCCAGTGGCTAAAAAAGCTTCTAGATAACCAATTTATTAAATTGAAAGTGAAATGATCTGCCAGGAGCTCAGAATACTACAGTTGTAGAAAGGATCCACATTAAAACTTTAAGAACCCCGACAGTCCACTCTGATAAGAGTACCTTTTATCTCTCCACTCTGACATGATATACAAGATAAAAGTAATTGTTGAGGATGAACTCTCTTTCTGCAGTGCTGGAAGTGAGTAATTACCAGTAATTAATCCAATCGAGGCTCACTCCACTGAGACTTCTCCAGATTTACAGAGACATCTGCAGTCTAGACCTTGATCTAAATCACCATAGGGCCTCGCTGTCTCACAACATATAAAATGAGGACTGTGCTTGTACATATTTTGACTCTGGCATTTAAATAAAAGACCTTAAGTCTTTAATGCAGGTGCATTAAGGCCATCACGTTGCGTCAAGTTAGCTGTCTCTAGCCTGCAGCCGGTGCTGCGATTGCCACCGCAGCAAGCCGCAGAGCAAAGTCACGGTGGAAGGTTGTTAAGATTTCATTGCGCACTTCAATTATCAATGGGGAACTTTCTCTGCAGAAAGATTTCACCCGGTTAAGAGCGCCTCGGATGGTGATGGAACTCTGTGGCAGCTCAATTTAAAGGAGAGGATATGATGCTCTCTGATGTATATTTTATAAGTCATTGTGTGTGAATCCTCAGCTTGCGTGTGTGTTTGTGTGCTAGTCTGCCTTTTTGTGCCTTTCATAAGGTGTTGATTGAAAAGCGAGCACGTAGTGTGTAACTGGCAATTCTTTCATTTATGTCGTTTTTCTCACCGCTCCCACAAATAAGTCGTAAATTGTCAAATAAATGCCTGTCCACATGTGTCGGAGAGGTGATTTTTCAGAATATCTTCACGATGCAACACACACATCTTTAGAGGGGCAACTATCCACACACAGCTGCAGGCGCTTCAACTGTGCATTGTGTAACTGATTTGTTTTGTAACCGACATATTAAGTGGACAAAAATCAATGATCTGCAACTGAATCGCCTTTGAGCTACAGTATGTTTATAGGAAAATGAAACTTGTTTTGCTTTGTGCAAATATTTCTGGCCACAGTTTTGGGTTTTGTTACTTTGATATTGATTTAGAAAGATGAGTGCCTGCTCTGGTGAAATGATTGGATAGCACTAGAGAAAGTAATATCCTGAGAGGAGGGTAGCCAGCTGAGAAAAAGTATTCAGCAGCTTCGTTAGGAGTCTCCGACATCTGCAAAACTAAAACGCATGAAATAGTGGTATTCATGGTAGAACACAGAATGACTGCATTACAATCCTGTATTTTTTTTTAATACAACCCTTGACTGTAAAATGTGATGGAAACTCTGTATTATCATTCTGTATTCTCTCTCTCTCTCTCTCTCTCTCTCTCTCTCTCTCTCTCCCTCTCTCTCTCTCTAACCAAAAAAAGTACAAAACCACCAACAAACTAATTGTTTCCCTCTTTCTAGTGACCCAAACCAGCCAGTTCCTCAAGATACTAAGTTCATCCACACGAAACCAAACCGTTTTGAAGAAGTGGCCTGGTCTAAGTACACCCCTAAAGAGCAGCTGTATCTCCATATTGGCCTGAAGCCCCGTGTCAGAGACCACTACCGTGCCACCAAAATCTCCTTCTGGCTCCAGCTGGTCCCTCACTTGCATCATGTCAACGAGCTCCTCCAATCGGTGTCCTCCTTTACGCACAGTCCCTCGCCACAGGACGACACTCCGTATTCTTACACCAAGCGTCTCGCCAAAGGTTGGCCGCCCAGTAGTACGCGTCATCCCGGTCCGCAAGGAGGTACTCCGCCGCCGCCAGAGTCTGCTCTAGGCCAAGGTGGAGGGGAAGACGGGGTCCGCGTCCCCCCCGAGGACTACTCAACTGAACTCTCAGTGACGATCGCGGTGGGAGCGTCGCTGTTGTTTCTGAACATCCTCGCGTTCGCAGCCCTGTTGTACAAGAAAGACAAGAGGCGTCTGGAGCATCGTCGGCCGCGTCCACTTCCTCCCCCCAGACGAGACATCACGCCTGCAGATGTCGCGGCCCACCTGCAAGGGGAGGGACTGCTGTCATTACAGGTGAGTCGTAGGTTCTTGCATTCATTGTGCATTGTGCATTGTGTGTGCATGTATTTTGAACCGTAGCCGACGCCAATGTGTGGAGCGTATGTGTGCTTCTGGAGCTACATATCATTTGTAGTAAAAATAATATTTTAAGTTACAGCCAGCCATTGGAGGTTGCGACGGAATAAACTACTTTCTTGCCAGTGGAGAAGCTGCCAGTAGAGCACTTCTGTAAACACATCCTGTCATCTCCACACATCATCAGTGCAAGGATGCGTGTATGTGTCTGTGTGTGTTTGTGCCAGTGTGTTTTGATGCATGTGCGTGTGAGAGTCGTGTGCAATTGCCAAAATTGCTCCCAATTGCCTCCAATTCATCCACTGACTATTTGGCCTCCTTTGAGCTCAGTTAATGGCTTTGAAATCTCCCACAGTGATCTAGTGATGTCAGATCTCTTATGAAGCTGTTAATTGTTAATTGAACCACAGCAATGTAGCTTGACATTGCTGCTGCTTTTATAATTGGATTAGATTATTTGGATTATCTTTGTGTGCTGTTTTTAGTTTACTGGGCAGACCTGATGTGATATATATATTTTTTAATCTTATCGTTATGCTTTGTATTCTTGCTAAATCACCTGGAAATGATGTGAAATGAGTCAGGAGTGGTTTCAATGATGATGAGAAATAGCAGTGACACAGTTGGACTCTGAGTTGATCAATCTGAAATAAACTCTGAACCTACTCACACATTTTAATGGGTCATGGTGGTGATCGGAGATGTATTTGTGTGATTGACAGATCTCTTTGTGATTGACAGATAATTAGGCATTATCAGGCAAAGATTTTTGGTGGATTTAATTTAGTTCTATGATCATTTCATATTAGTTCATATTACACATATATAGATGAAATGTAGAAAAATGGAACACAGATATACCATGATATATTTTGGTTTAATTAAACATAATTAATATTATCATATTGATATTTAGGCATTTTAGCCTAACCATAATAACATGGGACTTGATTACAGCTGAAATTAAGATTTGGTTTATGGAAAAATGAATCAGGAGCCATTCTGATAGTCATGTTTTGCCATAACATTCTCTGCTTCCAGCTTCTCAATTGTGAGGATTTGCTGATTGCTTTTGATTCAAATAACTGTTGATTGAAAGTCTTTGGGATTTGAACTGTTCGTTGGACAAAACATGCAATTTGTCATTCTGGGCTGGTGACGATATTGCAAAATAGTACAAATGTATTGATTGTAGACACATTTAATTGATGAAACTAATTAGTAGATAATGAAAATCCTTCGTAATGACAACCATGATGGATTATCCTACTATTCAGCATCTTCGTCACCATTGCTTTAATTCCTGACATTTCTTCACCCTTCAACCTTTCAGGTGAAGCAGCTGGAGTGTGACGCCGCATCAGCAGACGAGAGGAACAACACTCATCACCACCACACTCTGGATACGCTGGACGCCCTGGACGGCTTGGACACCCAGGACATCTACAGTACACTGGACACCGTGCGCCTCACCTGCCCGCCCGATTACACCCTGACCTTGCGCCGCTCACCCGATGACGTCCCCCTCATGACCTCTCTGACCCCGGGATCACTGCCTGTGACTCCTGGGTCACACCCTGTTACCCCGGCGACGCCGATGACTCCCATGACGCCCGGATCAGTGGTGGGGATGAGGATGGGGCATCCGCACCAGGGATACACGCACCATAACCCATATAGTAATACACACTTGCCACACACACACATCTCCACACACACACACTCCACCACACGTGTATAACCGCAGCAAGATACTTGCACACACAAGGTCATAATTACACACACATACTAACACACGCACAAACACGCACACACACACACACACACACACGCACATGCACACGCGCCCACACACACACACACACACACACACACACACACACACACACACACAGAAGACTTAAATACCTCTACTAATTACCCTGCAGGATTGTTTCAGATGGAGTGGCAGAAAGACATTTTCAGTAACAGGATGAAAAGACAGACAGCTGTGTGTTGCATGACGGGAACTAAAGACAGACTGGATCCCGGGAGATGCAGTTCTATGCATCATTTGCTCATAACCTTGAATGAGATGAGCCAAGGCATCCATCAAATGTCTCAAAACCTGCTTTGGATATTAAATCTTCTGCTTTTTCTACACCTGAGGGGGAAGAGGAGGATCGCTGTGGCAAAAGGGTCAGTTATGGATCAGTTTACATCTCCTACTGTACCTGTGCTGCACGGTGAAGCGGTGCTGAGACTGATCAGAGCACATGCAGATGCAGATGTAGATGTAGATGCAGGACTCAGCAAAGAAGTACCACACACAGACTGCTGATGTCAACTTGAACAACCTGTGAAATGTGAATGTAGCATTTTTTTTTTTTCCATTAAAAGATCAAAGGCCCTATCTGCCAAGGATCAAACTAAGCTGAGGAGAAAATAACACATTTTAGATTGAGATGGATGTAAAGAAAGACAGAGGAAAAAGGTGTATGGAGAAAAAAAGACATTAGCTGAAGGAAAAGTTTGTCAGAAGGTGGGAAAGAGATTAAGATTTTATTAAGAGGGATTTACCAGCTGTGAGAGTGAGGAAGACGACGAGCGATAGAGTGATATGGAAAACACAAGAATGGAAAGTGTGCCAAGAGACAGACGTTAGCTTCAGAAGATGAAAGGGCCTCTGAAGTGTTGTCAGATTTACTGAAGAATCACTCTAACCAGCTACGTGTTAAACTCTTGTAAATAGAAAGGAAAGATTCAGACGATATATTATGATTTATAGCATTTACCTGCTGTTGCATTAAAACATGACTTATTTAACCACATAAATGCTTTCATTTCAGATAGTACTATATTATTGTATAGGTGTCCTGAAGCAAGGCTGGTTGTCTTTCTATCTCACCCACTGTAGTATGTACACAGTACTTTTATTTAAAGGCTATATTTGCTATGCACAGTCATTTCTATAATTCCTAACTGTGTAAACATCTCGATACTTGTTTAGTGGTTGAAGTATAGGCCATTTTCACACCATCTACTGTCTATTTGTTTCTCCATCTGATGATGAGCTAGTACTGTGTAGATAATGCAAGCTTGGTTTGATTGAGCACCAGCCAAAAACCATGACCCGTTAATCCCTTCCCATTCTCCTTTCCCCTTCACTTCTAAAATGTCTCTTCAAGGCCTTACCTTTAATTCCTAATACACCCAACCGTAATTAATGTATCTGCAGACAAACAGGTGGTGATGATTCAGGAGGTTCCGAGTTACAGTGAGTGCCCAAAAGATTGAGGACGCTTTTTCTTTTTTGTCGGATTGTTTTACATCTTGCCAGGGGCCCCAGTAATTATAGAAGAGCCCCTGCTTGAACTACCTAATGTTAACTGTACCCTGGTTAAATTTTAGAATTTTTAAAGCTTAATATGTCTCCACAGTGTCACCCATAATCTGTTAAACCCACATTTTACAGTCTGGAGTTTGGTTTACTATCTGCCGCCAGGTTGTCAATTATTCTGAGCAAAATTAGATTAATTAGCAGCAGCATGGGCGGAGCTGAGGAAGGATGATCAGCGTGGCTATGCTTCATACTTTGACTTGACATTGAAGGCAAACACAACTCCAAACATGCCATTGTTTCCCTCCTTAATATCCCCTACAGCTAAAAAATGTTTCTTCAAATCGCCACATGCTTTAAAAGAAGTGAAATGAATTATTAAAAAGCCACCACCAACATCTTGCAGAAATAATGACATTATTTTCGAAAGAAGTTCGAGGTTTCCCTGCTGATTTTACAGCGAGTGCTTGAGGGCGGTGGTGGTGACTGCTTTGCGTTATCATAATGAGATTTGCAGCATTCAGAAAATCGATTTAACACTAAGCCTAACCCTTATTGACATTTCACGTGCCAGAGATGTAGAACTATCATGGCTGCCATTAAGTAATGGCAGCCATGGAAATGTGGTTGCCATTGTGAAGATACAAACCATATACGTCAACTAAACAAGAAACCGCCAACTCCCAAACCCTGATCTTAACTAGTAACTTAACCAAAGGCCCTAACCTTGATATTGTAACTTCCCTGTTTTATCCTCTTTTCCTTCCCCTAACCCCTCCACCCCGTCCTGCCCTCCCTCCCAGCCTCATCTGTGCAACTACATGCAGCTTTGTCACAGTGTGGCCTATTTAACCTCCTCTCATCCTAAGTAACTTCTTCATGAGAGATTTTAGTTAATTGTCAACAGAACACATGAACAATGAAAGCCGGACAATTTGTGGATGACAAGCAAATAACTTTTACAAAATGGTATAAAAATAACATTTAATGTATGTTTGATTGACTGAATATTTTTTTCATATGGGTTTATTGACTCAGCGGATGGCTGGATTGTGTCAAGCATAAAACATTTTTGCTGCATTTTTGAAAAATAAAAATATCAGTATTTTACAATTTATGAGCATTTTAACTGTCTTGTATGTCTTAATTCAGAATATGCATGTTGCTGTTTTTAGGCATTGAGGAGAAAGGAGAGAGAGAGAGAGAGAGAGAGAGAGAGAGAGAGAGAGAGAGAGAGAGAGAGAGAGAGAGAGAGAGAGAGAGAGTGTGTGTGTGTGTGTGTGTGTGTGTGTGTGTGTGTGTGTGTTTGGGGGAGTGGTAGGGGGGTTCCACTCACAGGAAGTCACTGCTTTCTGCCGTGAAATAGTTTTAGTCCATATTCCCTGTAAAACCAACATTTGTACACTTTGGTGTTGTATATTTTGATCGAACATAAACATGTTAGTGAACCTTCAGAAGTTCTGGTCGACAGATTGTTTGTTCTTTTAACAAGGCCGACCTCGCTTTACCCCACTCATTTCAGTCTTTATGCTAAGCAAAGCTAATCGGCAGCTGGCTGGGGCTTCATGTTTAGCGTACAGACATGACTGGAATCCATCTTCTCATCAAACTCTCAGCAAACAAGTGAATAAGCTTATACCCCAAAATGTCAAACAATTCCTTAAGATTTAAAAGCAATGTGAACACAATTCTGTATGGATTATATTTAGCTTTCCTCTATGTTGTGCAATTACTTAAGTCCTTACTGCAGCAAAATAGGGATATTTTTCTGTAAATCATTGGGACTAGAAGCCCCTGCCAGCTGGCCAAGGAGACCCTGTGAGATGTGAAAGAACCAAATTAATGGCTGACTTCCAGACCAGATTGATGTCTCCTACAGTGTGTCCCCGCTCTAATCCCATTAACTAGATATAACTGCAGTTAATTAGATTTACGGCCAGCAACACATGAGAAAGCATGAGTTCAAGTCGTGACCAGGTGTTTTTTTGTTTGATGTCAGCGTGTGCAGAAAGGGACCTGTGAAGCCAGAGTAAATTGTACTGAAAAATCTTTCTAACGTTGGCATTTTAATTTGACATTTCCAGAACCACAGACTTCTTTTATTTAAAAAAAACAACTCAAAAATCACTTGGACAAAGAAACACAATTTCCAACAGTTTAATTGAACATTTTACATTGTGAACCGTGGCAACATGATTGAGGTTATTTCAGCAGGATAAGTTTAACTCTGGAGGTGGTGAAGTCCATCTGCTAAGTGCAGCCCAGAGATGATGTGTGCACAAAGATGTGTCCAGATGGTGTCGGATTGTAACATTTTTACAGACCTTGACTAATATTTAAAAACTGAATGAGAAGCATATGGAGACTATTTCGAGGTATTATTTAGTGGCTGTCGATAACTGCTAAATCTCAATCATGTATTATTTGTCCACATCACATGCTTTGAACAAAAACCTGCTCAGTGAGTCCATGCGATGTTGTGTGTGTCTTGTACCGTAGCCTACATGCCACTCAGTGAAGGGGAAATTACCTTGAAGGAGAAACAGAGCCGAGATTTACAACACCTTCCGAGTGGGATGATTTACCTCCTCGGTTTAACCAAGACTGAACTAGTTCAGGCAGGGCTTGTACAAGACTACGAGTCAACACTTCCACATGTTAGTGACGTTGTGAGGCAAAGGGCACAGGGATGTTTTGAGGTAAATGCTCAGCATTATAACATGCAAACACTGACAATGTTAAAATGCTAACATTTAACAATGTTTACTGTGTTTACCTGCTTTTGGAAGGTATTTTTAAAGCTGATGAGGTAAAGGAGTGTAAATATAAAGGATGCATAGAAGGAGGAGAGGAGAGGAGAGGAGGCTAACAGATAAGAGGAACTCATTAAGTAATGGAACACAGCCTGCCTGGATGTTTACTGGCTGCCAGGCTCATTGTACTTAATCACTCCTGCCAAGAGCCCACCCCCCACACACACGCACACGCACACACACACACACACACACACACACACACACACACACACACACACACACACACACACACACACACACACACACACACACACACACACACACACATGCATACTACCACACCCACATATACCACCACATTGTACTACTGCATACATGCTGAGGACATTTTCATGCATGCAGCCTGACAATGCATTTATCTGCATACACACACACACACACACACACACACACACACACACACACACACACACACACACACACACACACACACACACACACACACTGCTCCATACCTCATAGTCATTAAGTCCTTTTCTCACGGTTACACTATCTTCATCTTATCTCTTCATGGTACCTTTTGCCTCCCTCTCGTCCTCTCCTCAGTTTTTTGCTTCTTTCTCTTACTCCTGGCTCTACTCGTGTGTTGGTCTCCTCACTACCCCCCCCCCCTCCCTCTTTCCTCTGGATGGGATCCCTCTTATCGAACAACCTTGAGATGATCTTCAAAGCATCATTGCAGACGAGAATGTGAGGTCACAGCGTCTCCAGTATCTCTTCTCCTCTTTTCTCATCTGCCTACGCTTCTTGCTCCACTCTGCTCTACACTTCACTAGCCTTTTGTTTGGCTCTCCTTCTTCCATCTAATGCCCTCCTCCTCCTCCTCGTCATTCCACTTGTCCTCTTCTTCCTCCTGCTCCACACTGTCTCTCTTTCTCTCTCTGCATCCCTTCACTTTTTTCCTTCTCACACTCTATTTCTCACCCTTTCTCCTGACATCTACCTCGACCTCATCAAGTCTCATCTCCTCTCATCTGATTTTCACTCCATCTCTTCTCCTCTCCTCTCAATTTTCCACAATTTGTCTTCCACATCCATCCCTCCCTGTCCCAACGCCCGCTCCCCCTCTTTTTGCACAACTCATTTACTTCGCTCCTTGTTCTTTCATCCCTGTTTTCTTCACCCTCTCCTAATCCTAAAAAGATGTGAGACAAGGTTCCTTTGTTGTGTGTGCATACATGCCTGCTTTTGCACGTGTCTTGGTTTTTGAGTGTGGGTGTGTTATTGTGGGGACGTTGCACGCCTAAATATCTTTCAACCAGCCAGTGTTTTCCCTGTCTAATTAATTACGTGTGGGATGATTTAGTCTGTTGTTTAGTCTATTGGTTGTCTGTCTCACTTGCTTTTTGTCTGTTGACCATGTCTCTCTCTCTCTCTCACCTCTCTATTGCTATGTTTATATGTCTGCTACATCTGTCTTGCCTGTCAAAGCCCCTTTTATCTTTCTGTCGGTCTGTCTCTCTCTCTCTCTCTCTCTGGTGGTTTGCTCCATCAGACTTCTCTCTGTGGCATAATTGCTCCATAATTCGGTCTGCTCTGATGCCTGCTGCTTTCCATAAAGGAGAGTAAACAACAGCAGTAACACACTTGGTCCAGCTGAGGTCAGCATTGTTACTGATAGTTAACAGCAAGAGAGGCTGCCCTATGGATTCATAGGCACCCAAATAGGCTATTTTTGTTTATTTTAGTTCAGAATAATTCTGGGATCACAGAGGTGAACTGTAGAACTATATATGTGAACTGTCTCTTTAAAGTGAGGAGAATCATACACATTTCAGGCCAGTTGTGCATTTTAGCGAGTGTTTCTTCTTCTGTTTTCAGTATTTTTTGCAGAAAAGCACAACGAATCCAAGTTTGTGACGCAGTCACATCTGCTGGTAGAACTATTACAGATTGCTCAAATTTTAAACATGAAAAATTATTGGACTAGGGAAAATGTGACACATTTTCACATTTCAGCATGTAATGTGCGGCACAGATCAGTGATGGTTATAAACTAAAATTGTCCATGTTTCATGTTACAGACTGCTGAGAATTATATAATGTCTACTGTCCCCCTAACTTTCCTTAAAGAGGGGTGGAGGAGAGTGTGTCTACCATTCCCAGGCTGTCCTGTTGCTGGCCAGGAGTGTGTGTGTGTGTGTGTGTGTGTGTGTGTGTGTGTGTGTGTGTGTGTGTGTGTGTGTGTGTGTGTGTGTACCATTCATATGGAAAGTCTCTGTGTGCACTGCAGAGACAGCGAGAGAGAGAGAGAGAGAGAGAAAGAGAGAGAGAGAGAGAGAGAGAGAGAGAGATGCAAATACAGTACGTGTGTGTTTGTGTGTGTGTGTGTGTGTATGTGTGCATGCGTGCGTACTTGCGTGTGCATGTATGTGTGTTACTGTTGGCCTGTGATATCATTTAGACAGGAAGGAAGTTTGGCTTTGACTTTCCTTACTGCAAATACTCTCTTATCAAACACACACACACACACACACACACACACACACACACACACACACACACACACACACACACACACACACACACACACACACACACACACACACACTCTGTAAGCCCATTACCAGGGTGTGAACTATCTGGGATTCTGTGAAGATAAATCTGATCATCTAACACCCTGCAGTCTATTTGTTAGGTTTTTTTTTCCTAAGCAAGCACAAAAACTAAAGTTATGTCTGTTTTCTTTTTGCTGGTTAACATCAAGTTTTCATGCAGCTGCTTTACAGTAAGCCGTGATGTCTCCCCAAACTAATTGGTATAGCGATGTGACCTCCCATGTGACACTGAAGGCCACCGTTGTCTAAATTTCAAGGATGCAGCGCATCTCTCTATTCCCATTGGGTCTCATTTATACATTTTCACTGTGTTTGCTATATTAAAATGAGCTGAATTACTGAGTTTAGTAAATGAATGCAGAGAACACCTCATTGTTTGCGTAAGGGTTATTGCTCATTTTCTTTAACCCTGCTACATTTCGCTGCCTCAGCCATGGCATGTGACATATTCTTTATTTAAGCTTCCTCCATTTTCCCCTGAAGAGCTTCATCAGGTGCGTTCATTCTTGTCCTCTCAGCTAGACTGGAGGTGTTTGTGTTAAAAGTTACATCTAGTAAAACAACTTTTTATGATAAAGGGATATATGGATACGCTTTACTTGACTTTTCTTCATGCGATTAAGGCTGATTGATCAAATCTGTGATCACAGATTTGTTCCTTCATAGTTAACCGAGGCAACATTTTGTGATTTGTTGTAGCAGATCCCTTCCTGCAGAGCACATAATCCAACTTGTACGTTGTCGGTTCAGCCAGTTGTCTTAGTATCTATTACGAGCATTTTCTATGTGATTGTTTATTACTTCAGAGCTTGAAGCATCAAATGAATGTCTGCCTTATCCTCGTTACAGTTGCTAGAGAGCACCCTGACGTACTGTCATCGACAAACAAACACAGTTAGCGTAGAATGCTACATCCATCTTTGCCTCAGACTAATGAGACACTTCCAAAGTCTGACAACCTCGACTGAAGCGATGCATTGATTGGGATTTATTTTTTTAATGTTCAAATTCTGTATTCTTGCTCAAACTTTGATAGCATATACTTATATACTTGATTTCATTCCATACAATCATTTTTATATTTTCTCTAATGCGCCTTGTTTTCACCAAAATCACATTTTCGCGACCGGTTTTCACCTGAAACTGAATGTTGTGAACCAACAATGACAAACAATTTTTTTTCCCTGTTGCAGTACTGTCACTTACTTCTCAGGGGGGCTGTTTTTGTCGCCTTACAGCATTCGCTCATTACCCATCCACGATGAGGAGCTGCTCTGGCCTCAGTGAATCCACTGACAGGACTCTTTTAGACAAATGGCTCTGCTTATCCAGTCTGGTCATGTAGAGAGTCTGTATAGAGACAGATGAGACAAACAGAAACACTTAGCCGGCCAGCCAGGTACTGTACTGTCTGAGTGCTGATTCACTCGACAGATGCACAGCCACAGTCCACAGAGACTCATGTATTCCTAATTTTATCGAGCCTGCTCCAGACCTGCAGCCGTCTACATTGTTGTGTATGGTATGTGCATGGAGCTGTGCCCACGCGATTCTTCATTTTTTTAGTGCGTGTGCAGGCACGTGTGTGTTTTTCTGTTTTAGGGTGTATGTGTGTGTGTGTGTGTGTGTTATGTAAAGTACAGCCAGGTGTTTCTTCGAACTGTGATGTAACGCAGGTTAGGTTTACAGCTGTTAAGGATAGATAACAACCTGGATGTGTGTGTGTGTGTGTGTGTGTGTGTGTGTGTGTGTGTGTGTGTGTGTGTGTGTGTGTGCATGCGTGCGCCAATTCTCCAAATAATCTACACACTCCAAATGTGTTCTCAAAATCTGATTATAATTTAACAGTTTTCATTTCAACTTGTGATGATGTTTTCTCAGGAAAACTAACCAAATAGTGTTCATCTTCCTGTATTAGAGGCTTGAGTATACCTGACAGTGTTCACACATTTAGCTGTCTGATCAACAGTTGATAGCAGAACACCACAAAATGTTTTACAATAACAAAAACTCTACAAACCTAACATGATTATAGCTCTGTTGTGGAGATAGTCAAACGCCTTTACTTTTTTTTGTGATGAAAAGGTTCCTCACGGAAATCATTTATAATAAAGTGGTTCTGTTGCTATCATGGTTAAAAACATCTCAAATGCTCTCAGTGCCGATCAACCTCTATAATCTCCCTTGAAGTTACGGCACTGTTACATAAGTAACTGTACATAAGTACAGACTAATGCAGGCACCAGAGTGTTTCTACTGGAGATCCCAACATTCCTGAATATAGACATGCGGTGGTGGAAGTCTGTGTGAATTGTTGCACAAGACATTCATTTACAGTCTTTTACATGGTGTCTCGGATTTGAAAAGGTCATACAGTGCAAGCATCACGTGACTTCCATGAACAAGCTAATAAAAATGAAAAGAACCTGTGTATTAAGAAAAAGGCCCTCAGCCCTGTTCGGGGGATAAAATACAGCACACCGGGTTCAAGAGTTTGTACCCTCCTCCACATTGATGTGCAACCGATCTAATTCCACACATCAGGTCACACAAACTCCTTCAGGTTTAGTGAAATGTTTACAGACAGTAGCGTGTTCCACCTGCATAAACTCATAATATTGGGATTATTGGTGTTCTCCCACCAATTTTAAGTAATCCCCAAAGTAATATTGGGATTATTGGTGTTCTCCCACCAATTTAACCCAATATTGTCTACGTCAGACTGTGCATACAAAGTGACCATTGCTGCAGAAATGTACTACTCCTACAAAGTCAACACAAAGCACCAACTAAATTATTACAAATTATATAAATACCATGAATCTGCGTTCAGTTCTGTGAGACAAGCACATTCATTTTAAGGGATATTTAATTGTCTTTTTCTTGGCAGGAAATTAGATTTTTTCCTCCCAAAAGCTTCAGCCTCTTTTGGGGAATATGTCTTTTTTGATCTGGTTCGAGGCACATTTTGTATTCTGCGCCTCAGCTTTGATGGCCATGGTGATATGACTTCCTACCAATGCTCATGCTCTGCACCAGAATACTAATAATCTGAACAAACAGGGTGAAGCTGCAGTTTCTCAATTAGAGAGAAGGTGACACTTGTCTCTAGTGTAGCTCTGCTCTGTGATTCCTGAAGAGACAAGTGTGTTATTGTGTGGTGCAGTCGGTCTAAATCTCTGCAATATTCAAATTGTATTCATAGCACACCCGTGCTTATCTTTGACTTTGTGTGTGTGTGCTTGTGAGCGTTTCAGGGTGAAAAGAGAAAGTCCATGCGCATTTATTGTATTTACTATAAAGACTGAGTGGATATATGTGTTTGGGTGAGACAGAGGAGAGATAACGACACAGAGTAAGCCATGTAGAACAAAAAGAAAAGAGACGGAAAAGAGAAAATGGCCGATAATGACTGTGTTTGTTCCACTCAGTGTGCCATGGTTTTATCATAGATGTTCTGGAGTAACTGTATCTTTACAGATGTCAGGGGTCAAACCCTTTTGTCCTCTACTGCAGAGGTCAAACTCATATTCTTCTTTGATGTTAAGGTACTCTCAGTCTCCCTCCACCCCGCCTTTCTCCTCCTCCTGTTACCTCTGCCACAGCACACTATGGGAGAGCGGCAGTCTTTCATCTCCCATCTTGCTGTCTTTTGTCACTCCCTGTGTTTTTTTCCTTTCTTCTCCACTCTTTCTGCCTGCTTTATTGCCTCCTTGCTCCCTTTTCCCTTCACTTTAACTCTCCTCATTCTTTAACCAGACGGATTCTAGGAAGAAATATTTTCACCTCAACTCTCCTCTCTCTTCAACCAGTCGGTTTCCAAGAAGTAATATTTTCAGCTTCAACAGATCTGTCGCAGCGCAGGGTTTCTCAGAAGAAATGCTGGTCTGTTCTTCAGTCCCCCTGTTTTTCGGTCTCTGAGTATGAATGAAGGCAATATTGGACAACTTGGAGAGAAGTCAGATCTGTGCAGATCTCTGCCCAACAAAAAACCCACATTTCCATCATACTCAGAAGACACAGATTGTTCCACCATTACACAAGGGGTCAATTGGTGAATTGTTTAACATATTCTTAATAAACTTCAAACAACCCAGGATGCCAAACCTGATGGATTCCCACTTAAAGTTGGCCAAATACTGAGCAGGTGTGTTGAGGCTAGATGAGACAAGGACATGGGCCTCAAACAGGTGTGTGTTTGCAAGAAAGAGTGGGTGCACGTGTGTGTGTGTGTGTGTGTGTGTGTGTGTGTGTGTGTGTGTGTGTGTGTGTGTGTGTGTGTGTGTGTGTGTGTGTGTGTTCGTGAGAGTCTCAAAGGCAGTCTGGGGGCATGTTTTACCAGAGGTTGTGTTTCAGTTTTAGCTCTGACATTAGTGACTCTCAAAGTACAAACCAGTATCTCTGTTTCCATTAAATCCCTGACTTTGCTTCTGTGCGTGCAGCTTGTGCGACAGTATACGTGAGTTGTGTGTGTGTGTGTGTGTGTGTTTGCATGTAAATCTAATAAAGAAAAGTTTTCCAAAATCTCTTTTGTTTGGTTAAGTGGATGTGTGCCTGCAGAGGAACAGCCACATAAGTCTGGGAATGTGGCTTTTCCTTCAGCCAAAGAACATCATGTATTCTACTTTTCAGACAGAGACAGTTGTCTCTTGTTGTATGTAACTCTGCATTCAAAGTCATGGGCGGTTTGATATCCTCTGGCTGGAGAAACACTTAGACAAACAGCACTCTCTGCAGGGAAGGTTTGTCTCTTACTGGAATCGATGGCCTGCTTAGAATAACCATCTTTCATCTGAGTCTCATCCTCACCACTGCAGGGTTGAAGCCCAAGTTGCAATCTGTTCTGTCAGGAAAAATGTAACTGCAATATTATAGCTCAAAGAGATACAAATTGCTTTTGGAGACGTGCACAGACACATTAAAATAGATACAAATGATAACACTCTAGTTCATGGTATGCACCTCTGCCGACAGGCTCCCCTTTCCTCCTCCATTAACTACACTCAGCACCATAGAAATAAATTACAAAAAGGATCAATAATTTATAGTAATATCAAAGATCAAGCAATGTAGAATTATGCCTGGAAAAGAAATAGTAATTAGATAAGATGCATCTATTTACTGTTGCACATCAGAACCAGTTTGTATTTCCATTCTAATGGCAACTCTTTGATTTGTGATTCATGGAATCTGTCACCTTGGCCTGGTTTATCGTACATCAACTTATGTTTCATATTGCCTTCTCCACCATCCACTCCTTCAGAAACAGATAAAACCTGTAACATCCTTCGTTGAAAGGGCAATTTGGGAATTAACAAAACAATATTATGCAATAGCAAAGGGTCACATGTTCTTACAGGTTGTAGCTATCTGTCAAGAGCAGCCAGATACTTAAAGTCACTTTGGAAGCATGCGGGCCGTTGTAACTGACACAGGCTCCGCCTTTTACTCGACTCTCTAGAGACAGAATGCGTCGGTCTTTCTCTGAAACAATGCTAAGCACCAGAAGAAACAACCGGTGCCACCAAGGAAAGAAAGAAAATGTCAAAGGATTATTTGATTATGTTTCGGGATGCAGTTGAGAACAAAAATTATGATGGGACAAATAAGCATGCCAATGCTAGCTATTTGTGAGTGAAATACTGTCGTTAGCTGAGGCACTTGCAAACATTATATAGCAAAGCTTTCTGATTTATCCACATGTAACACAAACTGTACACTGTCAAATTGCTTAAGCGCAATTTACAGAAATACAGCTAGCCTAAAACTGACATCTGGACAGTGTCCGGATCCCACAGTTTTCCCATTTGTCTTCCTGTTTTTTGATTCAGCATCTTATAAAAACATAGTTTTGTGTTCTTTATCCTGATGGATAAAGAACCGACAACAGGTGTTAGGCATTTTTGTGTGTTTATTATAAGGACAATGCACCTTCACACAATGCAATGTCAATGGAAAGAGATGTTTGTTTTTAACACTTTTTCTATTGGTACTTCTCTTCTACAATCACAATCCTCCAGTGAATCACATTTATTATACTTCCGAAAACACATTTTTATGTGAGTCCTTTCATCATTTGTGATGCAACATCCATTTTACCCTCTTCATTCTTTGTTCTTTGATATGTTCCATCTGTTTTATTGGTTTTAGTGGTCATGCCATGACCTTGACACTTCCCAAGGTGTGATGAACCGCCTCTATGTCAGTATATGGCGACTTCAGGTCAAGGTCCAGGTGTTAAGAGTGAAAGCTGATGCCAAAGGAAAGGAGGAGTGTGGAAAAGAATTCTTCTTACCTTTCTGTCGGACTCTTCATCTTGCCTGAATCCTTGACCTTCTCACAATAAATTTACTGTGCACCTGATTGATTCTAAGTTTTTGCAGTGTAGTGTGTGGCCGTGTGTGTCGTCAAGCACCACAGGTCATGTCTGTTGAAGTGGGCCTCCAGAGAAACTGAAGGGTCAACTGGTTCACTTTTCAATCAAGAGTGGGATTGAGCGTGGGATAACATTTTGGCTTAAACAGTAGTAGACCCTTATGAGGTGATTTTTCTTTAATAGTTTTCACACGGCTAAGACTAAATGAAACGTTTAACCTATTTCACAAATTAAAAAAATCCACACAGAGGATAAATAATTAGATATGAATTGAGTTGGTGGACTCACCCATGCATCTATATGTGTTGGAGCGGACCGCTGTTAATGTGAACTGGATACTCTGTCACTCCCTGTCGCTCATCCAGGATAACATGGAGTCCAACATACACACACATCTGAGCTGAGGTTTTATTGGCCTACACATGGTGCTGGGTGTGTCCGGTATTCTCTGTTGCGAGACGCAAATCATGAAATTTAATCAAGTTTTTATTTTTCCATGAAAAATAAATATCCAATGAGAAACCGTAATTTAGAAAACGTGCCCAATCAGCTTGTAACGTTTAATCAATATGGAACACAAGCAGCTGTCAACGTTGGCAGTAAATTACAGGGATATAAATTGGTGGGCCTCAACTATGATTAATCATTTTTCATGGTTCTTAATTCAAGAGATCAGGTTGAAGAGGAAAAGAGAAGAAAATAATTTTCTCTGCACTGCATGTCCTTGCTGTTTGTAGACAAAAGACAGAACCAAACCAAACCAAACCAGGTCAAGCCGGGAGAGAGCAAACAGACTAGATTACGCAGAACGAGTGTGTATGTGTGTTGGTATGTGCATATTTTGTCTGCAGAAAAATGCAGAACGATTAGTAAATGTAACGAGTCTCTCGGTACACAAAAGTGTTTGCATATGTATATTTGTATGTGTTTACCCTGTCTGCACACTTACTAACACGCGTGTGTGTTTGTGCAAATAGTATCTGGCTTTTTTAGTCTGTAAGTGTTTTCGTGTGTCAGTAATTGAGATTCTGTCGGTGGTCACACAGGGCCCAGAGGAAATGTTTACACTCATACCTGTGCAGCCCTGCCTGTGCGGCTATGTATTACTGATGTTGTGAGGACATACATTTGTTTTCACACTCACATTGTGGGACCAGTGGTTATGATTAGGGTTTTGGGTAATTATCCAAGAAAATGAATAAAAGTTAATGATATGCCCTCTAAAGGGATGGAAACACAAATGTGCGTATTTGTGTGTGTGTGTGTGTGTGTGTGTGTGTGTGTGTGTGTGTGTGTGTGTGCGTGCGTGTGTAAGATTGGGTGTGCGGTCAGTGGTCAACATTGTGTGTGTGTACGTGTGTTTTCTTGATTATAATTTTGTCTTTTTATTGTTTTTATAAGTGCTTAAATATTAACTAGCTGTGTGTTTGTGTATGAGTTTGTATAATGTGTGTTTGATGGTGTGTGTGTGTTTCCAGGCCAGTGAAGAGTGTATTGGTACCTGGGGATCAGTGATCAGGGTTATTGCTACCAGCAGCAACCCTACTACATGAAACACTGGACCTATTCATACTGAACAAGGCTGCAAGTGTAAATGAGGAGGGATTTCACATTCTAACACACACAGTATCCCTCATACACTGATACAAATCATGTTTCAACGATCCTATTTAATGAAACACTTTATTCAAGCAGCTTTTGCATTAAATTGATTTTGGGATTTGGGCTGTTGTGAAAGTCACTTGGTTCATACTTTACGCTCTCTGTCACAGCAACAGACCTCGTGTCCGTTTCAGGAGGAGCAGTACATATCTGATCTGTCTTTCGCCGTCTACACAGGCGCAAAGTGGTCTCTTTTTGAATTCTAGGAGCCAAACGCTTGTCCGATATGTGTCACATCTTGACTTTGAGTTGATCCATGCGGAACAGAAGTGATGATGTTATCAGCTGACCCTGTCATGGTGGCGAATGAAAGCTGGCCAGGCTCCGAGCAGGTTGAGCAACTGATGTTACATAACCTCGACCAAAGTCGGGAGTTTTACACATCCTCTCCTTGGTGGTCGTCATAGCAACATGGATTTAGATCAAGAGAAGCATCCTGGGATCTCAATGTGTGTGTGTGTGTGTGTGTGTGTGTGTGTGTGTGTGTGTGTGTGTGTGTGTGTGTGTGTGTGTGTGTGTGTGTCAGTAGGATTGACGATCCTCTGGTTTTCTTTCAGGCAGAAAGCTGCTTGAACTCACTCACTACAGCTGGAAATCATGTTATTCACTCTTGTTCACTTGTTGGTGAATGTTTCATGTGCATTTCATGTTTATTTAAAGAACAAGAAGCTGTCAATGTTTATTTATCTCTACCATTTCTCTTTCCTCTTCACAGTTCTCTACTTCCCACTGTTTCGTTTCCAAAAAGCTTTTTTTTTTTAATGTCATTTCGACAGAACCCTCCCTAAGTCCGCACTGGTAAAGTAATCACGGAGCGTTTGATGGCGTGGTCATGAATCTGCTGCTTGTTTGTCAGAGTGGACGTTCCTATTAGAGGCATTAGTGAGATCTAAACAGGCTCTCGCCACGGGGAGTTTTTTTTCAAAGGTCATTCTTTGAGAAGAGATTGGAGGGAAGTGTGCTCTTTATCGGAGGGGCAGGAGACTGTGACTCAGTGGACGCAGAGCTTTGATGATCTCATAAAACCGAGAGCAAAATCTGTTGAAGATTACTCAGATGTATTAGGCTTAATTAATCTCTTTGGGTCATATATGAGAGTTGGCACAAACACACTGCGAAGGCTAAGGGTTCAAAATCCACTGGCCACCCATGGTGAATGAGTGCACGCTCACCATCAGGAAAACATTCATCTATTTTCTTGCATCGTAGTCTGTAGAGTGTCTCATCCGACTTACAGGGAATGGACAACACGGTTTCAAGAGTATGCGGTCTTGAAACCTTGTTTGAACAGAGCTGTGGGTGAGACCCGTTCAATTGAGTCCAAATCAAGTCCAATACCAAGAGCAGTTGAGTCTGAGTCAAGACAAGCGGTCAAGACCGAGTCAAGACTGAGTCCAGCGCAAATCCAGGCTGCTTGAGACCATAATTGGCGATAGTTTCTTTCCAATGGTAATCGTTTGCTCTCCTGTGTAACCGTGCATACGCAGCTTGGATAACAGCTCATTTATTATCTTAATTAATTTTGGTTAATTTGTTTAGATCCTCAATGCTAAAAAAATTCAAACTATTTCTTCCATCCTCATTAAATTTCTTTTGCTGTCGTTCCTATAACACTGTGTAGCTGCTCATGTCCTCTAAACTATAGTTAACAATGTTCTTTGTACAGAGTGCTGTCTTTTTCTTGTCACATGTTTTTTTTTTAAAATATGCAAGGAACTTCTAAGGAGTCTATTT